>NC_066543.1:10003728-10078728 GCF_024679095.1 Eriocheir sinensis
CCCTTCCATTCACATCCTTTCCCTTTCCCCCTTTCATCCTCCTCCTCTTACTCCCTTTCAAACGCTCAGTCACATCAAAAACATGTCTTTGCATCAAGAATGATAGATAGATAGATAGATAGATAGATAGATAGAGAGAGAGAGAGAGAGAGAGAGAGAGAGAGAGAGAGAGAGAGAGAGAGAGAGAGAGAGAGAGAGAGAGAGAGAGAGAGAGAGAGAGAGAGAGAGAGAGAGAGAGAGAGAGAGAGAGAGAGAGAGAGAGAGAGAGAGAGAGAGAGAGAGAGAGAGAGAGAGAGAGAGAGAGAGAGAGAGAGAGAGAGAGAGAGAGAGAGAGAGAGAGAGAGAGACAGGTGCTCATTATTCTGTCTCTCTAATTAAAGCCTCGTTGATTATTTCCATCTCATTGACACACACACACACCCACACACCCACACCCACACACACACACACACACACACACACACACACACACACACGGTAAAAAGATCGACTTGATATACACACACACTTATAATGTCACCTTCCTCTGCCATTCCGTGCCTTCCTTTGCCTTCCGTTTCTTCTTACCTCTCCGCCAACTTTCTAATTGCTAAAGTTAGTCGTGAAGAGGTAGGAAAAGAGGCGGCAACGAGTGCAGCGACAGACAGACAGACAGACAGACAGACAGACACAGAGAACGTTTGGTGGCGGCAGTGAAGGAGCAGTGTCCGGGTGGCTGGGTCTCATAACACCTGCTCGAGAAACTTTTTGCCCTGGAAACTCGGCCCTTTCTCAGATTTAATTTTGAACTGCGAGAAGCGAATACCGTTTAAAGTGTATGGTGAAGGGACGAGAGGGAAGGGGTGAAGGGGAGAGGAGAGGGAAGGAGTGAAGAGGTGAAGGGAAGCGGAGGGATGGGAGTGAAGGGGTGAAGGGGAGAGGAGAGGGAAGGAGTGAAGAGGTGAAGGGGAGGCAAAGAGATGGAAGTGAAGGAGTAAAGAGGAGAGAAGAGGGAAGGGAGTGAAGGGGTGAAGGGGAGGACAGAGGGAAGGGAGTGAAAGGGAGGCAAAGGGATGGAAGTGAAGGGATGAAGGGGTAAAGAAAGGGAAGGAAGGTCGTGGCGGAGAAGGGAAACAAGGAGGCGGATAAGGAAAAGGGGAAAATAAGAGAAGGGAAGAAAAGTAAACAATACAGAAAGGGAAGGTAGGGACAGAATGGAAGGAGAAAAGGGAGGTTAAGGGGTGAAGGGAAGGATATTAAGGCTGAAGGATGGAGTGGTGGAGGAAAGGAAGAGGATAATAGGAAGACGGAGACCAAGGAAGATGAAAGGAGGAAGGGAAGAGGTGAAGGAAAAGGGAAAAAGTGAAATGGAAAGAGGCGAATTTGGAGAGGGAAGAGGAAGGAAGAGTAGAAGGAGGAGGGGAAAGGAGAAGATATAAGAGGAGAAGAAATTGAGGAAGGAAAGAACAGTAAGAAAAGAGAGATTTAGGAGGAAAATAACAAAGGGATGAAAAAGTAAGATATGGAAGAGAATATTGGACGAAGAAGAACGGATTGTGAGAGAAAAAGGAATAAAAGGGAAGGAAAAAGAAGAGGGAAGAAAAAAAGGAGAGACAGTGAGTGAAAGGGTGAAAAAGGGGGAGAGGGGAGAAGTGAAGGAAAGAAAATAAAGAGGAGAGGAAATAAGGAGAGGTAAAAAAATGGAGAGAAAAAAGAAGGAAAGGGAATAGAGGCAAGAAGAGAGGAAGTGGGGAGAGGTGAGAAAGGGGGAGAGAAGGGAAGGAAAGAAAACAAAAAGGAGAGGAAATGATGAGAGGTGAAGAAAGGAGTGAATAGAGAAGGAAAGGGAAGAGAGGTAAGAAGAGATGAAGTGAGAAGAGATAAAAAGAGGGGAAGAGAAGAGAAGCCGGGAGGGATGAAGAGACGAAAGGTAGCGAGGAGATCGGGAGAGGGAAGGGGAGGGAAGGGGCGGAAGGGGACGAAAGGGGAGAGGGAAGGGGAGGTGGAAGGGAAGGTGAAAGGGGAGGGAAGGGGGCTGAAGGGAAGGTGGAAGGAGAGGGAAGGGGGCTGAAGGGGAGGTGGATGGGGAGGGAAGGGGGAGGGAAGGGGGAGGGAAGGAGAAGAGAAGGGCAGACAAGGACCCGCCACTCAGAATGGTCGTCTTATCAATATTGGAAAGTTGGAATCAGATTCTTTTTCTCCGTGGAATGGCACAGTGATGGAGGAGGAGGAGGAGGAGGAGGAGGAGGAGGAGGAGGAGGAGGAGGAGGAGGAGGAGGAGGAGAGGAGGAAGGGTAGGATAAACGGAAGAGGTAGCCGTCCCTCGGTTGGCTGGGAGGAGGAGGAATTATAGATGAGGAGGAGAAGGAGAAGGAGGAAGAGGAGGAGGAGAGGAAAGAGGAAGGGGAGAAAGCCGGGATGCAAAATAAGAGGGGATGAATGGAACAAAACGTGGACTGTAGGTACAAAGAGGAGGAAGAAGAGGAGGAGGAAGAGGAAGAGAGAGAAGAAAAGGAGGAACGACATAAATTTGGATAGAGGAAGAAAAAAGGACGTGTTGAAGGAGGAGGAAAGAGGAAGAGAAGGAGGAAAACAGATAAAAAAGGAGAAATGGTAGGAGTGTAAAGGAAAAGAAAGAAGAAGAGGAGGAGGAGGAGGAGGAGGAGGAGTGGAGGTAACATAGGCGAGATGTGACGGGCGGAGACAGGCGAACCTCCACGTGGGTTTCTATTTCCCGTGAGAGGCGAGGCGCAGCTCAGAGGCAAACAAGGATTCGGGGGAGAAAGAAGAGGGGAAGAGGGGGAGAGTAGAGTGATGGGAGAATGGGGAAAGAATGGGGCGAGGGGAGGGTAGAATGAGAGTGTATGGAGAGGGGAGAGTGCGGGGGGGAGAGGAAAGTTGGGCAGAGGGGAAAGTGGATGGGGTATGAGAAGGGAGGAGTGAGGGAATGTGAGGGGAAGGTAAGGGAAGTGTTATGAGAGTAAGGGGGAGGAAGGGGAGAGAGGGGAGAGAGGGGAGTGAGGGGAAAATGGGGAGGAGAGTGGGGCTATGAGTAGAGTGGAGGGAGGGTGAAAAAGAAATAAGGGAAATGTGATGGGGAGAAAGGGAAGTTTTATAAAAGAGTAAGAACGAAAGGAAAATGAGGGGAGAATAAAGGGAGAATAAGGGGAGAGTGAGAGGAAAGTGGGACGAGGCGAGGGTGGAGTGGAGGGAGAGAAAAGGGAGGGAGGTAAATGTGAGGGGAAGGTAAAGGAAGTGTTATGAGTGAGGGGAGAATGAAGGGAGAGTGAGGGGATAATAAGGGGACAAGAGGAGGGTGGAGGGAGGGAGAAAAGGGAGGGAGCAAAATGTGGGGGGAAGGTAAAGGAAGTGTTATGAGTGAGGGGAGATTGATGGGGAGAGTAGAGGGAGGGTGAGAGGGAAGGAAAATGTGAGAGGGGTAAGACAGTAAGGGGAGCATGAGGGGAGTGATGGGGAGTGATGGGGAGAGTAAGGGGAGGGTGGTAGGTGTGCTCTATATCCCACCCCAAACCCACAGACCCTCCCCAGAGCTCACCTGCCCGTCCCCTTAACCGGGCTTAACACCTCCTTCTCTTCCCCTTCACTCCCCAATAAGAGGACATTTTCCCCTTCCCTCTTCTACTCGTCTTGTGTTGAGGCGTTTATTGTTTGAATGTTCGTGAATATATATATTTTTTCTCTCCCTCTCTATCTATCTATCCATGGGTCCTGATATCTGTCCATCTGTTTTATTTAAATACCTATTCATCCATTTGTCTGCCTATTCACTCTTCACCTTTTTACATATTTATTGATCTTCCTTTCTATTTGTATATATGTCTAGGTTGACAGATAGATATAGATAGATATTTCACCGCTATCTTTCTTCCTATGCATCTATATCTGTCTATCTGTCAATCTATCTCCCTCTACCTGTCTATCGCCTATTCCCCCTTTGCCTAATAAACAGGTAATCTCCCATACAATCACCCTGGCGCTCCATTTTCCACGCAAAACACCGCGGGAGCCTAATGTTTTGAGGCGGTTCGGGTGATTAACCTTCGACTTACTGGTTAGTTTGGGCTTCTTTTCCCTATCCCCTCCGCCTCCTCTGACCCACGTGACCTGCTTGAGAAAGAGAAAAAGAGGGGGACGGAGGGGCGTCTTTTACTGCGCTTAGAGTAGTACGTTCACCACCAGTTAAATTATGTAGTAAACAGTCTCAGTCTCCCTATCTCTTCTTAATACCTTAATAACCTAACCTAATTCTTTTCTCTTTAAAGGAGAAGCGCTTAGCAGGCTTTTTATTTTGTTTTGTTTTTGTTTTTGGCTCTGCCCTTGAGCTGCTTCTTATACTGTAAAAAAAAATTATCCCTCTGCCACCCCATCTCCTTACTTTCACCCCGTCATCCTCTTTCTCCCGATCCCTTCATATAACCTTTTTCCTCTACTATCTACTATCTTCACACCCTCTCCTTAATTTCACCCCTTCTCTCTCTTTCTCCCATTTATTCATACACCTCATCCTCCTACCATCGCCACTCTCCTTGCTTTCATGTAAAATTTCAACTCCCACAATACCCTATAAGCACGTGACCCATCCGACTCCCAGCCCCCCTTTCCCCACACCAACTCATCCTCCTCTCCCATCTTCACCCCGTCCCCCACCTCAACCCATCCTCAGAGCGTAGCAGTTCGGTCCGCGTTTCCTCATCTGACAAACTACCGACGAAGGGCCTAACAACCTCGTTACTCGGGTCCCCAATGGTCACAAATCTGCCTTAACAACCCTCATTTGCCTGCCGTCCCGCTCCTCTCTCCACCCCGCGACGCACGAGATTCTGCGAGCCTAGGCGAAATTCTGCGAGGTTCGGAGTGCTAGACTCCCCCCGTAGAGAGCCAATTCTTCAAGGGGAATTTACCGCCCCGGGAAAGAATGTTTTTACTCCCTCTTAGTGGAATTAAGAAACGCTGGCAAGGAAGACGGAGGAGGAGGAGGAGGAAGAGGAGGAGAAAGAAGTGAAACAAAGGAACACAAAGGAAAAACAAACAACAGCAGACCTTACGAGGCTGTTTGTGACAAGCTACACTAACTATCTAATCAAAGGTGGAAGATGAAGAACAGCAAAGGCTAAGGCTCCTCCCCACCCCCCCATCCCTCCAGCCAGTTAAAGATTTATTGAATAAGATTGAGAGTGGTTTACAAATTTTATGTATGATTTCTTTTAAAATTCTAGGGGTAATTTTGTCTGGACCAGGAGCTTTGCTCACTTTAATCTTTTCAATTGTGCATAAAATGTCACTTTCTACGATGAGCACACCATTTATAATCTTTTCGGTCCTTCTAACCTCCGGCGGTTGAGGTTGTAAACAATCTTCGTCGGTAAATACGGATGCGAAAGTTATTTAGGATTATAGCCATTTCATTTTCATCGTTCGTCCGTCCGATACAACTAGTGAGTGACTTTATTATTTACATAACTAAAAAATTCTTTAGGATTAGATTTACTTGTTTCCGCTATATATTCTTCAAGATTTTTCTTGCTTCGTTTTATTAATGTCTTGGTTTCGCGACGAATTCTGTTCAACTTTAGTTTGTCAGCCTCACTCTGGGTTAATATGTATCTACTGTATACGCGTTTTTTAAGAGAGAGGCTATTTTTAATTTCGTTATTCCACCATTTGGGTTACTTCTTAATAGTTGAACGCTTGTTACGATAGGGTACGCATATGCTTATGGCATTGTTCAATATTGTGGTGAAGGCCTCCAACGATTTATCAATATGTTTCCGTCGAAATTACAGACCAGTCAGAATTATTTAAAATTGATCCGAGTCTTACGAAATTCGATCTCTGATAATCAGGCACCTTTTCTTTATTAGGAGTTACTTTACTTTCTTTCATCTTGATGCTGAATGTAATGATTCGGTGATCGCTAGAACTAAAAACTGGACCAACATTTACTTCGTTAACTAGATCAGCTGTCGTAGAAAAGATAAGGTCAAATATATTAGTTTTCCGAGTCGGTTCTTGAACGTGTTGATGTAAATCACTTTCTAATAAATTTGTGTACAGGTGGAGCTCTGTATGACAGTTCAACGGTTCCCCCCATCTTTTCACTGGCAAGTTAAAGTCCCCCACAATTACTTCCTCGCAACTGCTACTTGTTTGTGGAAGAGGAAGAGGAGGAGGAGGAGAAGAAAGGGAGAGTAGGAAATGGGGTGATGAAAATGAGACAGGTTAGAATTCAATGAAGGAAGAGAGGGAGGATTGGAAGAAGGGAGATAGGAGGGGGGACTAAGAAGAAATCTTGTTGATGATGGAGACGAAGGGCAAGGACGGGGAGGGGGAGGGGGAGAAGGAGGAGGAGGAGGGAAAAAGAAGAACAAGATTAAGTACAGAAAAAAAACGTGGGACCGGAAAGAAAAACAATTAGAGCTGTGACAAATTACGAAGGACAGGATACAAATAACAATTACGTCTCTCTCTCTCTCTCTGGAAATCACGTTCAACTACTATTCTTTCCCTTTTTAGATTAACTCGACCAAAGATGAAAAGTTAAGGCCACAATGTAATCAGAGTTCCCGTCCATCACTCGTGCATAACTGTGTCCACCCACCCGCGCCATAACTCTTTTGTGTGACTTTTGTTAGTGTATATAAAGGAGTTTCTGGGAGTAGTTTTGGTTCTCTCCGTTTATATTTCTTTGAGACTTTTACCTTTCCAGTATTTTATTCATACGTGCATATACGAATTTCTTTTAAGTGATTTTTTAAGTTTCCTGAGTACCTTGACTTATTTTTGGGTAACCATTATATTTGCGGAACTTTTAAATGAGCTGCGATGTTTGAAAATTTTCCCTGGGATATCTTTAAGCCTTTTAACATTCTTTTAAATACCCAGCTCAAGGAAAATAAGGGGAAGGAGGGGAAGGGAGGAGTGAGGGAAGGGGAAAGAGGGAGGGGAACGAGGCTATTGGATTCGATTCTCTCTCTCTCTCTCTCTCTCTGCCTGCTACGTGCCAAAGTTACGTTCTCTTGGCCCCGCGTGCATCTGTGTTTGAAGAGAATCCGATGTACGAATATAGAGATTGAAGAATGAATATTTATATCATGCTTTTACACAATTTTTTTATCCCCATGGAGTGAAAACCCAATCATTTTTATATCAATCCGTCATAGTTGATGGACAGTTACCGATGAATTAATGACGTGGGTCCGCAGTTTACGCTTTTAATGGTGAAGAAGTTAAAGGAATGATCCGTAATAAAATCAGAGCTCATTCATGTATTTATGTGTCACGCAGCACGACTCCTTTAAATGCCTAAAGTTAATAATCGCCTCAAAATTAAACTTACCCTAATCATTACAGCAGGAGGCTGGCGACGCGTGTTTGTGTATTGCTTCTAACTATGCTTTTAATGTAGTGTGTATGTGTTTGTGTGTGTGTGTGTGTAACAGAGAGAGAGAGAGAGAGAGAGAGAGAGAGAGAGAGAGAGAGAGAGAGAGAGAGAGAGAGAGAGAGAGAGAGAGAGAGAGAGAGAGAGAGAGAGAGAGAGAGAGAGAGAGAGAGAGAGAGAGAGTGTGTGTATATCACAATTCACCTTCCCTAGTACTCCCCAGGTACACACACATGGAAGAATGATGGAGAACCCGCTTACACACACACACACACACACACACACACACATACACACACACACACTTTCTCTCCTGCCACACCGTAAGTATCGATGTCTCTGTGAATACCGTCAGTAATTTTTCAGGGAGAGAGAGAGAGAGAGAGAGAGAGAGAGAGAGAGAGAGAGAGAGAGAGAGAGAGAGAGAGAGAGAGAGAGAGAGAGAGAGAGAGAGAGAGAGAGAGAGAGAGAGAGAGAGAGAGAGAGAGAGAATCGAACCCAATAGCCTCAATACCCTCCCTTTTCCCCCTTCCCTCACTCCTCCCTTCCCCTCCTTCCCCCTTGGTTTCCTTCCTTCCCTGCCTTCCTTTATTTCCCTTTATTTCCCTTCGCTCCCTGAACAGACGTGACCCCTTCAATTCTAACCCAGTCCACCCTCCCTATTATCTTCCCTTCCCTGAACTAACCCCTTCACTCTTCGCCCAATCCCCCCTTTCGCTCCCTTCCCTCCCCATTCCTCTCCTCCCCTCCGTTACGTCAGGCCACTACCACCAATATTTTTTAATCCATCACCCTGCCAATTGTGGGGCTGCAAAACTTAATTTGGAGAGAGAGAGAGAGAGAGAGAGAGAGAGAGAGAGAGAGAGAGAGAGAGAGAGAGAGAGAGAGAGAGAGAGAGAGAGAGAGAGAGAGAGAGAGAGAGAGAGAGAGAGAGAGAGAGAGGAGCATTGGAAAAATAATAAAAAAGGAAAAACACGCAGGCAGATATAGGACAACAGACTGACGGGAAAAATGGTACTCAAGATGGATAAAAAAAAAAAGATAACCAGAAATATAAAAAGGAAAGAAAAGAATGAAGGAAGGATCGAAGGAAAGAAAAAAAGAGACAGACAAAGGGAGAAATGAGTAACGAAAACAAAAGATGATTCAGAAAAAGGAAAGTAAAATAAAAAGATAATCAGAAAATAGAAATAGAAAGGAAGAAAAGGAGAGGAAAGAAAGGGAGACAGGTAAAGGAAGAAGTGAGTAACGAAAACAAAAGATGATTCAGAAAAAGGAAAGTAAAATAAAAAGATAATCAGAAAATAGAAAAAGAAAGAAAGAAAAGGAGAGGAAAGAAAGGGAGACAGGTAAAGGGAGAAAAGAGTAACGAATAAAAGGATAAATCGGAAAAAAAGGAAGAAAACAGTGAGGAAATTATATACGAAATAAGATATACAAGAGATAAGAAAGAGGAAGGAAAAATACATAATCTCCTTTCTCTCTCTCTCTCCATTCCCCCACCCATACGCACGCACGCACACACTTTTCCTAAGAGAGAGAGAGAGAGAGAGAGAGAGAGAGAGAGACCTGAGAGCTCTCCAACTTAATCTGAGAGAGAGAGAGAGAGAGAGAGAGAGAGAGAGAGAGAGAGAGAGAGAGAGAGAGAGAGAGAGAGAGAGAGAGAGAGAGAGAGAGAGAGAGAGAGAGAGAGAGAGAGAGAGAGAGAGAGAGAGAGAGAGAGAGAGAGAGAGAGAGAGAGAGAGAGAGAGAGAGAGAGAGAGAGAGAGAGAGAGAGAGAGAGAGAGAGAGAGAGAGAGAGAGAGAGAGAGAGAGAGAGAGAGAGAGAGAGAGACGGACCGGACCCTTAACCGCACTAACTCAAAGGCCGAGCTCGAGACAGTGAGTTATGGGAGGAAAAACACAGGTACACGATATTTTTTCCATGCTATCCCAACCCAGCCCTCACTGACACACACACACACACACACACACACTCACACACACAATCACGCACACACGCACACATTGGAAGAATTGTACAATGAAAGATAAAAAATAAGCAATAAACGTAAAGAAAACAAATTAATAAAAACAAATTGGTAAGGACACACACACACACACACACACACACACACACACACACACACACACACACACACACACACACACACACACAGCAGAAAGGAATTACAAGGAGATTACAATTAGTTATGATTATTTTGCAAACTTATGACAACGTTTCCCTCATCAGCGTCACGAATGCGAATAGGACCTTAAGCTATTGCTCCGGCCATGATCGTTAAGAGAAGAAATTGTAAAAGCTCGGAGCGGGGAATGGAAGGTACAATTTTTCGGTATAAATAACACGAAAAAGCAGGACGCGAGTAGTATAAATTTGGGAACAAGCACAGATTGAAGATATTATAATGAGTTAAAAAAATGATCTAGAATAAGTTATAGTATGCATGGAAGTTGCAGCAGACGAACAACCAGGATAAATTGTGAAAACAGGTATTGTACAAGTCACGGAAGGCAAAGAAAGGAACAGGTGGAAAGATGAAATGAGAACAGCAACAGCGGAGAGCACCAACATCAGACAAGTTGATAACATCGGGATAGTCTTGTTTTGCAGTGTAATAGTAGTGGCTGAAGACTGTGATGATTAGTTACAATCAAAGGCCAAGGATATCAAAATAAACGATGCAATTCTTCGTGGTGAGCCTAGTTAGATTAGGTTTACTGTCGTGAGTTGTTAGCATTATGAAGCGAAAGAAATACATGTTGAGTAAAAATCATTAAGTAGAAGAAAGAACCATTGAGTTACTATGATAACAGAGAAGGAATCCAATAAGGTAAAAAAAAGGCATTTTCGATATCCCCAGCGGCTCAATCCACCAAGCTCCGGAGCACCACCTCCCTCCCTCGCTCTCTCCCCGCAGCCCGAGGCACGACGACTCTCTCCTTGTAAATCCTCGCCACTCACCCTTCGGGGCCCTTCTAGCCATTAGTTCCCCAGCAGTGTGTTAGGGTGATGCCCGGAACTAAAACGCACACACTGTCCCGTCCCTCGCGTGCACACGGACATCGATGACGTCACGGGCTGCCGCCTTCCTTATCACTGGCCCAGCACCTTCCGCTTATAGCTTTGCATTGCTCACTATTACTCATCATTGTTTATTCATATACTCTCAAGGTGTCCCTGGACATGGATCACTTTCAACACCAGCGTTAAAGCAACTCTGGTCAAAGGGAACGGGGGAGGCGAGAGGGCACGGGTCTGTTTTACTTGTTCATCCACCCGCCGGCTTCCACCGCTGGCACTGACCTTCAATGTAGTGACGGGGCGGATGCCCTCTCGCGATGCCCCGATCACGGCACACAGCGCACCATCACCGCAGGGCACACACGTTACGCCGCCGGGGCACACACGCGCACTAGACCACAGACACATCCAGCCGCGGGTACGACGCGCACGCTCTGAGGTGAACGAGGGTTACGTGACGTCACCGATGAGTCCTTGCTGAAGTAGTTTTTACCCACAGTGCAGTCTTGTAGAGATGAGGTTCTTTGGACACTCGTCCAAGCCCTTGGGTGTTCAAATCCAGTGCTAATCAAAAGCAGTATAACTAGCCAGTCCCCGGATGTATCGTTATGACACTTGGCAAGACCAGGCAACTCTTGTCTTTAGTCATGTAGTTACCTTGTTACCTCGTCGTCACCGTAGCCTAGGTTATCGCACCTGATACAAAGCAGTGACTGTCGTGCAGGCTACAAGAGGGCGGCGGGGAGCGATGAGCGGTTGAGGCGCGGTACACGTCAACACCAGCGATACCAGAACAGGGGGCATATTCTCAAACGCTTCGGAGCCCAGGCACACACCTTGGCAAGGCTTTCGTAGGAGTTGCGAGCATATCCAGGGGTAGTTTTATGACCCTTCTGACAGTTTGATCATCCTTTTGTGCTTTGAACCTACAAAAGCACTCATTAGAAGGCGATTGATCTCCTTTTTGGCCTTTGGAAATAGTTGATGTAAGAGGCAGAAGCGTCTGAGAATGCCAACCCAGGACACCAAGAAATAAACACAGGAAAGCGAGGACGAAGATAGACACAAAATACACCGTAAGACTAAAATTAAAGGACACTTTTAAAGACTCGAGGCCACAAAAAGGCAGAAGCTTCTCTGTCCTCGCTCGTGTCCTCGCTGAGCCTCCGTAAGACGCCTCGCCACTCAAGGTTTTAAAGCCCCATCATCAATTCAACGAGGTTATTGCCCATCCCTCCCCTTCCCTTCTCCTCCATCTTTATTCCCCTTTTTTTCCTCCGCCTCACCAATCTCCTTTTTTTTTCAATCCTACTGTCAATATCTCTTTCCCTTCCCTTCATTTTTATCTTTTTTTTTTCCTTCTTTTCCCATCCCCACTCCTGTAACTCCCTCCCATCCCTCCCCATCTATATTTCTATCCTCCACTTTGCTTCTCCCCCGTCCCTCCCTCTACATCCTCCTCCCCCTCTAAGATATCCCTCATTCCCTTCTCTTCCTGCCTCTTCCTCACCATTCTCTTATTCTCCTTACTGTCAATCACACTTTTCCTTCCTTTCCGTATCTGTTTCATTCCCATTCTCCCTTCCTCCCCACTCCTTCAGCTCCCTTTCCTCTCCCTCCCACTTTTCGCTCACTCTATCTTTCTTCTCCCTTTCCCTTTTTTTTCCTACACTTCTATTTTCCATTTTGCATCCCATCTTCTTTTCCCTTCCCTTCCTCATCTTTCATCCTCACTCCTTCATCCCCCTTTTTCCTTCCTCCCACTTCTTACCTACATTTCTATCATTCATCTTGCCTCTCCCTCTCTTCCTTCCTTATCTCCATTCCCTATCCCCCATCTCCTTACTCCTCTCCCTTTTTTCCCACTCCCCACCTACACTGGTATCATCCATCTTGCCTCTCCCTCCCTCCCTCCGTCCCTTGCGCCTCCTCCTCCGCCCCCCGAAGATATAATAAGCGCGATACAAAATTGTCGCCAACTCCTGTTTCGTGCCTCGCCTCGTCCGCCGCCCCATCGCTTATTCATATATTCACGGGAGGTAAAAGCCCATTTGAATTTCCTCGGCGGAGTCTATGGGAAACACCAGAAGAAGCAGCAGCAGTCGTAGTAGTCGTAGTCACCGTAGTAGTAGTAGTAGTAGTAGTAGTAAGGAGTAAGGAGAGAAGAAAAGAAGATATAGGAGGTGACGTGGAAAAATCAAGGAGAAATGGAATGAAAAAGAGATCAAGAATGGCAGAGAAAATGAAGTTACGAAAGAGAATCCGATACAGAGGAAGAGAGACGGGAAGGAAAGAAGGGAGGAGTGGAAGGAGGAAAAATGAGAAAGAGAGGGATGGTTAGTGGGAAGGGAAAAGGAAGGAGCATGAGAGAGAGAAAAGGTAAAATGAGGAAGAATGGGAGAGAGGAATGAAAGGGAGAGAGGAAGAAAAAGGAGAAAGGAAGGAAATAGTGAGTCGGAGGAAATAATTCTGTGGAAGAAGGGAGATAATCAAATAGGTATGGAAAGAAGGGACGGAGGTATGATTGAGAGATAGGAGAGCAGGAGGGGAAGGGAAGGAAGTGAGACAGACAAACAGACAGACAGACAAAACCACAAAACGACTAAACTACTGGCTGATGTTTGGAACTATCAGTGACGGCCAGCAAGTATTTGAGTTTTGGCAGGGACAGAAAACAATAGTACAAAACAAAAGGCAGCGATAGAAATAGCCTCTCTGTAACCTTGGGCTGTAGTGACGCAGGAATTCGGACAGCGGGAAAAAAAAGAATATGCATTTGTCCCTCCTCCAGAGTGACAAAGAGAAAACGGGAGCCAGGAGGACGAAGATGAATGGCAACGAGCAAATGGGTGTTACGTGTGTGTGTGTGTGTGTGTGTGTGTGAGCAGAGGAAGTAAAGCGGAGTCGTCGTTGAGGCTTCGAGCGGAATGACACCCGAAGCGAAGCAGTCGTTCCACCATCACCACTGCGTCATCTCTGAAAGAAAATGTGGTGGTTCTTTTACGTCTCTCTCTCTCTCTCTCTCACCGCCACGTGTTCCCCTTGCATTGGTTAATCATCCGCACCCATTTATTTGTTGTATTTCTCACGATGTTATTTACGTAATGGTTTGACGCCTCTGAGCGCAATAAATTGAACAAAACCTCTCTCTGTGTGTGTGTGTGTTCTTTTATTGACGCTGCAGATTACGAGCGTCTTCTTAATCGCGTTTCTTGTCGCTTATTACACACAAAAGGAAAGGGTTGTTGCTGCTCATCCAGGGTTAAATGAAGCGGAAGTTTCACGCACTGGTAGAAGATTAAATATAAATACCATGAAAGGGACCATGAAAGTAAAATAAACATGACTTAAGATATAATTCTGTCTGGTGTAAATGAATGATAATCTCGCATTCATCTACCAACAATATCACATCAGAGGTGCAGCCTTTTTCCAGCGTCTTTAGCTCTTTTTTTTTTCCCCTCAACGTGCAAAAGATAAAGAAGGAAAGAAAGAAACAAAGAAAGGAAAGAAAGAAAAAAAGGAAAAAAAGTATGAAAAGGAAAGAAAAATGTAAAGAAAGAAGAAGAGAAGGAAATAAAGAAAATAAAAGAGGAAAGAAGAAAAGAAAGACGGTAGGAAAGGAGGAAAGAAAGAAAGAAAAAGATATAACAGCCTGCTATGGAATAAGGAAACCACGTCACAGGTAAGCAATATATTCAGGTAAAGGTAAAACGTAATTAAGCGGACGTATTAAAGAGATGGAAAGGAACGAAGTAAAACGTTTCAAGTGCGGCTAATCCGTTTAACTTCAACAACAAAAGAAAACGTAACTGGTGTGTTCTGAGGTAAGAGTGTAATTGAGGGCACGTGTTAAGGACCTGTCAGCGTTAATGAGATGAAAGGTAGGAGAGAAACTGACAGGTGTGAAGTGGAAAGTGGAATGGTGCTCGAGAAGCGAATAGGTACCCTCAGCCACCACCACCACCATCTCTCTTCCCCTCCCCTCTGCCGCCACCCCCGTCCTTTCCCCTCCCCCCTCCCTCCTCCCTCCCGTCTGTCTCCCCTGCCATTCATTACAGGTGGAGGAGGTAATTAGCGTTCGACAGCCAGCCAGTCAGCCTTTGAGGAAGTGTTGTGGCTTATGCAATGTGCGGCGTGAGGTGTGAGATGGAAGAGAGAGAGAGAGAGAGAGAGAGAGAGAGAGAGAGAGAGAGAGAGAGAGAGAGAGAGAGAGAGAGAGAGAGAGAGAGAGAGAGAGAGAGAGAGAGAGAGAGAGTTGCAGAGGATGTAAAGAAAGATAGGGAAAACGAGGAAAAAAGTAGAAGGGAGGAAGGATAACATGGAAGGAGAGAGAGAGAGAGAGAGAGAGAGAGAGAGAGAGAGAGAGAGAGAGAGAGAGAGAGAGAGAGAGAGAGAGAGAGAGAGAGAGAGAGAGAGAGAGAGAGAGAGAGCAAACCTATAATGATTTCACGACTTACCATATGACCAAAATGTCGCGGCGCCATGAAGGAAATTATAAATCAATCAATCACAATTACTCATCCCGACAATAACACCTTAATGACTCCGGTGCCATTTTATATTTTCATTGACGATTACCAAAAAAAAAAAAAAGTGGTGATATGTTGTTTTCTGGTCCCTCGCTCGGCTTCTCGCTCTGATAAGATACAATATAAGCGGGCAACGACGCGTGACGGTTCTATTTGTTTCGCTACACG
Organism: Eriocheir sinensis; assembly: GCF_024679095.1. Taxonomy (NCBI): domain Eukaryota; kingdom Metazoa; phylum Arthropoda; class Malacostraca; order Decapoda; family Varunidae; genus Eriocheir; species Eriocheir sinensis. Next base: position 10,018,832 of record NC_066543.1, read on the forward strand.
CTGGAAAAAGATGCGCGCCTTTGATCTCTTCGTGCACTGTTGTTGACGGGCATTGTTGTGTGTGGTGTGTGTATTTACGGACGTATTTCAAGCTTCCTCGTACTTAAAACGTCAATTATTACCAGACTCACGCACCAAAAGATACAAGGAAAGCATCAACATTGTTTTCCGTCATCTCTGAATCCTACATTCTTCATTTCCAACTATTTTTTCCTAGGTGTTTTAAGCTTTCTCGTACTTAAAACGTCAATTATTACCGGACGCATCCACCAAAAAATACAAGGAAAGCATCAACTGTATTTCGTCATCGCTGAATTCCTACACTCTTCATTTCCAGCTATTTTTCCTAGGTATTTCAAGCTCTCTTCTGCTAGGTAATACCAAATAATACCGACTCATAAACCTAAAAATACAAGGAAAGCATCAAAACTGTATTTCGTCATCGCTGAATTCCTACACTCTTCATTTTCAACTATTTTTCCTAGGTATTTCAAGCTCTCTCCTGCTAAGTAATACCAATTAATACCGACTCATAAACCTAAAAATACAAGGAAAGCATCAAAACTGTTTTCCGTCATCGCTGAATGCCTACACTCTTCATTCCCATCTATTTTTTCCTAATTAGTTTAAGTTCCCTTGTGCTAAGAAATATCAACTACCAGCGACTCATATAGCTAAAAGAACAAGAGAAGCGTCAAAATTGTTATTCGTCACCGCTGAAATCTACACCACATTTCCATCTATTATTACTTCTTTGTATACTTCCCCCCCATTATTGCTAACACAGAAAAAAAGTCATCCTAAATGTAGCCATGAACTCGTAAAAACGGCTCATGAAAAGCTTGAAGGGATCGGGGAGTGGCTGACTAACACTACTGGAACTGGGGATAACCGCGGAAGGGCGCACTTGTTATATGGGTATCTGAGTCTCGCTGAGTACACTATTGATTTTTTTTTTTTTTACATCAAAGGACACGGCTCAAGGGCAATAAAAAGAGTACAAAAAAAGCCCGCTACTCGCCGCTCCGATAATAGATAACAGTAAAGGGTAGCCAAAAGAGAGGTCAATTTTGGGTGGAGAGGTGCCTCGATACACACCTGAGTACTATCGCCTCGTGGACTCGTAATATTGGTCCACTCAACATAAGGATCAGTATTTTGCTTTATCTTCACTATGTCATTTTTCACCTCATATTTGTTCTGTTTTCTCATTCTTTAACATGACTTTTTTTTATCTTTATTTCATCTTTTTCCACCTCTAATTTGTTCTGTTTTCTTACTCTTTAACCTGAATATTATTTTATCTTCCCTTCGTTCGTCATTTCCCTCCTCTTATTTCTTTCATTTTCTCACTCTTTATCTGAATATTGTGTTTTACCTTTACTTCGTCATTTTCCACCTCTTAATTTGTCCTTCATTTTCACTCTTTAACCTGAATATTAATTAGTTTTGTACGAGCCAGGCCAAGTGAAGAGCAAAACTAAATTACGCAACAAAAATATAAAACATAAATCAAATCAAGCCTGCAACACCGACAAACAATAAACGGAGTAATGCACCGATAGACAGTTCGCTGCATTTGTCGGTGTTGTGTTTCTCCTCACTTTTAATATTGTGTGTTAGTGTCAATAATCGCAACTGTCATTCATGAACGTAAAACTGATGGTATTTTTTATTAGTCACGCTCGCACACACACACACACACACACACACACACACACACACACACACACACACACACACACACACACACACACACACACACAAAAAAATACTCCATTAAACAGAAATCTGACATGCATCCTTCATCCCAGACAGACGGACAGCCAGACAGATAGAACGGCAGGTGAACAGGGAGACGGAAAACAGACAGGTGAACGGAGAGCTAGACAGGTAACAGGTAAACAGGTAGACAGGTAAATAGATGAATAGGTACACAAGGTAAAGAGATAGCCAAGGTAAGCAAGGTGAACAGGTAAACATGTAAACATGTAAACAGGTAACAGGTAAATAGGTGACACTAAACAAGGTGAACAAGGTAAACAGGGCACAGGTAAACAAGATAAACAGGTGAACAAAGTAAACAGGTAAACAGGAAACCGGAAAACAAGTTAAACAGGTAAACAGGTGAACAGATAAACAGGTGAAAAGGTATACAAGTAAACAGGCAAACAAGGTAAGCAATGTAAACAGGTAACAAGAAAACAGGTAAACAAGACAAACAAGGTAAACAGAAAACAGGAAAACAAGGTAAACAGGTGAGCAGGTAACAAGGAAACGGGTAACAGGTAAACAGGCAAACAAGGCAAACAGGTAAACAGGTAAACAAGGTAAACAAGGTAAACATGGTAACAGGTAAACAAGTAAACAAGGGATAAATAAACACGCTCCTACACCATTACCTGACTGGCTTTTTTATTATTGTTTCCTTTTTTTGTGCCCTTGAGCTGTCTCCTTGCTGTAAAAAAAATAAAAAAATAATAAAAAATACGTACGGGAGTTGATCAGGAAATGCCCCGCGCAGGACGAAGGGCTAATTAGTGGCAGTTTTATCGTTGTTCTGAAAATGAATAAAGAAGTAAGTCAAGGGTACTGCTGCAGGATGTAATATTATTCAGACGGGAGGAGAAAATGGCGAGGCTTCGGTCAATAGTTGTGATTTTTTTTTTTTCGTATTGGTAAAGTGTATAGTGTGTGTGTCTAGGTAGGGTACGTGAAGTATAAACAAACAAACAAAAAAACACATATACACGAACACACGTCCCTCCTCCCCCCCCCTCCCACACACACTTGAGAAGATTCACACGAACTTCTGAGCGTCTAAGGTTCTGAGTGTGTTTAGTATGATTCTCTCTCTCTCTCTCTCTCTCTCTCTCTCTCTCTCTCTCTTCCTTTACTTTTCCTTTATTTTCTTCCATTTCTTTCATTCTCCTTCTCCTCCTCCACTCTTTCACCTCCTCCTTCAGTTTCTCTCCTCCACCAATCCTTATCTTCCACATTCTTACCCCATTAAAACTCCTCTCGTTCTGCCTAGTCTCTATCCTTCCTCCTCATTCCCTTTCATCAACGTCCCTTATTCCTTCCTCACAAAATGATGCTCTCTCTCCCTCCCTTTGCCCCGGCCTGATCCTTTACTACAACCTCCCTGCTGCAGAGCTTGATCCTTTCGCTGCTTTTCCTTCCTCCCTTACTCATGTTTATATTCTCTCCCTTCTCTCTCCCTCCCTCGCCCAGTCAATCTTTTCACTCTTAACACGATGAACACACACGATCCTACCCTCTCTTTGATGTGGGGGGGAGGAGGAGGAGGAGGAGGAGGAGGAGGAGCAGGAGATATACGAGGACGAGAAGAAAGAGAAATAGAGGGGGAAGAGGAGGAAAAGGAAAGTAGAATGCAGGAAAGCAAAACGGAAACTCAGGAGAAGAGAAGAAAGAGGGAAAGAGAAGGAAAAGAGGGAAAATGAGAGTAACAAGGAGGAAAAGGAAAGAAAAAGACGAAAGGAAGTAAATGAAAGGGTGAAGAGACGGCATAAAATAGAATGCAGGAGAAAACATGAATGCAGTAATAGAAACAGAAGAAAGAAAGAGAAGAGAAAACATGAGTTAAAAAGAAGAGGAAAGGGAGAGAAAAAAACAAGAGGAAGAGAACGAGAGGGTGAAGAGAAGGAAAAGGAAAACAGAATGCAAAAGAAGAAACCAAGAACACAGGAGAAGAGGAAGAAATGGAAAGAGAAAGAGAAGAGGGGACAGAGAGAGGAGAGAAAAGAAAAGGGGGAGAGAAAAAGAGAAAAGTATGAAAACTAGGGGATAAAGAGGAGGAAAAGAAAATGGAATGCAGAAGAAGAAAACAAGAACAGAGAAGAAAAGGAGGAAAGAAGAGAAGACAGGACATACAGAGAGGAGATAAAAGGAAAAGGAGACAAAAAGACGAATGAAGGAAAGAGAAGTGAGGACATAGAGATAGGAGATAAGAGGAAAAGTAGAGATATAAAGAGGAGAAAAGAGGAAATAGAGGAGATAAAAGGAAAGAGAAAAAGAAGAGATGTAAAGAGGAGAAGTGAGGAAATAGAGAGAGTAGATAAGAGGAAAGAGAAAAAGAAGAGATGTATAGAGGAGAAGAGAGGAAATAGAGAGAGGAGATAAGAGGAAAGCGAGAGAAAAAGGCTTGAAAAGGTAAAGGGCGGCGCGGCTGTCATGTCCCGGCAGGGCTAAAAGGGAGTTATTAGCAAAGGCCAAAGTTTTGTTTGTCGGCCAGTTCACTGAAGGCTCCTCCTCTTCCTCTTCCTCTTCCCCTCCCTCCTCCACCTCCTCCTCCTCTTCCTCCTCCTCCTCCTCCTCCTCCTCCTTATGCTCCTCTGGCTGATAGAACGACTTTACAGAGAGCCTTGTGTCCTTTCTTGTCTTGTCTTCTCTCTCTCTCTCTTTGTTTTGCACGACACGTATACACATGCACACAACACGCGCGCACACACACACACACACACACACACACACACACACACACACACACACGCACACAGCCATAATATCACGCACGTTTTCCCATTCGATAATTATTTTCCATCGCAAAAAAAAAAGTGTGAACGGCAATTGGAATATATTACTATTACCACCACCACCACTGCCACCTCCATCACCACCACCACCAGTATTATCACTATCACCACCATCAACAACAACAACAATAACAACCATAACAGCTCTGACACCACCACCACGTCCACCACCACCACCAACAACAACAACAACAACAGCACCATCACCACCACCACCAGCAACAACAACAACAACAACAACAACAACAACAACAACAACAACAACAACATCACCACCACCACCAACAACAACAACACCATCACCACCACCACCACCAACAACAACAACAACACCATCACCACCACCACCACATTTACCACTGTTCGCCGATCAGAAGTATTTCTTTTTTACCTTAATATTAGGTAGCTCAAGGTATAAACAAACAAACAAACAAACAAACACACAAACGAAGGGGCAACGTCATGCTGGCCCGCTACAGAAAACAGGAGGCGCTTGTCTGTCTACGTCACTGTTTACCTGTCTGTCTGTCTGTCTGTTTTCTTCTGTCTGTCTACCTGTGTTTGTCTGCCTGTGTCTCTGCCTGTATGCCTCCATCTGAATGTCTGTGTGCATTTCTGTATTACCTCTGTCTGTCTGTCTGTCCATCTATCTGTTTGTTTGTCTGTCTGTCTTTGTATGTATATCTGTCTGTATCTGTCTATGCGTATGTATTTATGTCGCTGTATGTCTGTGTTTGTTTGTATGTGTATGTATTCATCTACCTGTCTATCTGCTTGCCTCTCTGTCTGTCTTTCTGTATGTCTCTGTCTCTCTCCCACACACACACACACACACACACACACACACACACACATTACCTACACAAAAGTAATATCCAGCACGAAATATTCCCTCATTTATTTCCCGGCCTCCAATAGGCTTACAGCTTTAATTAAATGCGGGAGGAGCGCCCGCTATGGTTTATTGCGTCAAGAAAACCGAAGCCATACCTACTCCAGCCAGTTTATTACCCTTGAACCCGCATGTAACCCGACCCTTGAAGAAAATGGAGGACCTGAGGAGGGTTAGATGGGAAACTTGTGAAAGAAATTAAATATGAGGAAAACGTAAACTATGTGTAATTACGTGTTACTTCATATTCATTTCCAGTACATTAAATTAACCTGGAGTCCACACAGAAGAAAATGGAGGACTTGAGGATGGTTAGATGGGAAACTTGTGAAAGAAATTAAATATGAGGAAAACGTAAACTATGTGTAATTGCGTGTTACTTCATATTCATTCCCAGTATATTAGATTAACCTGGAGTCCACACAGAAGAAAATGGAGGATCGGAATATGGTTAGAAGGGACACTTATAAAAAAAAATATGAGAACGTAAACTATATATAATAACATGTAACTTCATATCCGTCCCCAGTACATTACCCTTGAGTCCACACAAAAGAAAACGGAGGCAGGAAAATGAACTGGATGGAAGGCTTGTGAAAAATTTATATAAGAGAAAAAAGTACATTATGAGAAATTACGTGTAACTTAATAATCTTGTCCAGTACATTAAATTAACCTTGAGTCCACAAAGAAGAAAACGAAGGCAGGTAAATAAGTTGGATGGTAGGGTTATGAAAAATTAATTCCAGTACATTAAATTAACCCTAAGTCCACAAAGAAGAAAACGGAGGCAGGTAAGTAAGTTGGATGAGAGGCTTCTGAAAAATGATTTAAATAAGAAGATGAGGACGTCAGATGAGTGTTATTACGTCAAGAGTACATTGAAATTAAGATGTAGAGGCGGTTTATTACATTTCAAGTGGCTTGTATTGGAACCCTTGAAGAAAAAGGAGGAACGAAGAGAAGTAGATACAAACAGCACAAAGAGGAGAAAAAAAAAGTGATTGAGAAGAGAAAAAAAAACCCTCAACCCCAAGATCTAAAGAAAGGCCATTTTTTTTATTTATACCTTGATGTAGCCTAATAATAAAGAGTAAAACGAAGGAAAAGAAAGACAAATTAAATGAAGAAGGAGGAGGACGCAAAGAGCAACGAAAACAGCGTCAGCAAATTAAAAAATAACAACTGAAGGGAAGAAGAATATATAAACGTTACGAAAAGAAAAGAAACACTATAAAAAAAGAGGAAGAGGAGAAAGAATATGGCCCCAAAGGTTATGTTCGATAGCTTATATTTTACCAAGTGAGGCCTCGCAAGCACACCCCTTCCCCCTTCCCCCTCTCCCTTCACACCCCTTCCTCTCACCCCCTTCCCACCCTTCCTCTCATCCCCTCTCCCCCATATGCGTCCATCCCTTCACCCACTCCCCGAACACCCTCACAACTCCTCTCTCATAACTCATCCCTATACCCCTCCCATGGCCCACTCCCCTACTCATGCCTCCCAGCCCCTCATCCCTCATCCTCTGCCTCTCATTCCTCATCCGGGTTCTTGCTTCGTGTAGTTCCTCGTTCATCTTTCGCCCACGTTACATCTGTTTTTATTCCCACTCCACCTCCACCTCCACTCTTTTTTAGTTCGCTTTCCTATGTTTGTGATTCTGGTAACCTTCATAACACCGCGGGTCATTCACTTTTATTCGTATTATACTTATTTCATTTGTATTTACGTTCCCTTGATTGTCATAACTTCATAACTTCACATAACTTTCATAATTTCATAACTTCAAATAACTCTCATAACAACATCATTTCATATATACTTACTTCATTCTATTTATATGTTTACCTTCATGATATAACTTTCAGACTTACCTCTCTTGCCTCACTCACATATCTACTTTTTTTTTTCCTTTTATCTACTATTTATACTTTTACTCTTTTCATCATTCCACCAGCAAGCACTCTCTCCACTCTCTACTTGGCAATACATTATTCATCCACCTTCCCCCGTGCACTTCCCCGACCTCTCATTCTTCTATCTATCCTTACATATTACTTTTTAAACCCCCTACACCTCATTCATTCACTCAACAACATTACCGCTCATTCTTCTTTCCATCATCCACCCTGTTCCATTCTATTCTCTCTTATCGCATCCTGTCACCTCCACACGATTACCACCTCCTTCCTAATCTACTACGTACACAAATATTAACACCTGTGCTAAGTCTCTCGTGTACCGCTCAGCCACCTACCTACCCACCCTTAATTAACCCCGCCGTCTCTCATTTCTCTATCATACCTTTTTCCTTCAACCTTCACGCCTCCTTCACGCTCTTTCCCTCCCCTCGTTCATTATCCATCACCTCGCCTCACGCTACACTCATCCCTTCACCCCTCCTCCCCCCTCTCTCATTTATCTGTCCATCCCTATTTTCTCTATTGCTTTTAAACGGGGAGAGGGAAAGGAGAAAAAACTAAATGCAATTTGTTTACAAAGGGAACAATCTCTCTCTCTCTCTCTCTCACGCACGCACGCACACACACAAAGCTCTGGATATGAAGCAATCGAGAGCTCATGGCAAAGGAAGAAGGAAGGAAAAATGGAGACTGAGTGTGAGTGATGAAGAAATGCAGAAGAAGGAGGAGGAGGAGGAGGAGGAAGTTGTCTACAAAGAATATGGAGCAATCAACGCTCATGGCAAGGGTACAGATGGGACGAAGAGAGGAGGCAGGGAGGAGAAAAAGGGAAGAGCGGAGGAGGGAGGAGAAGGCAGGAGGTGGAGAAAAAAAAAGTTAAGATGTCTGAAATGAAGGATGATAGATGGTGAAGAAGGAAAACGAGAGAGAGAGAGAGAGAGAGAGAGAGAGAGAGAGAGAGAGAGAGAGAGAGAGAGAGAGAGAGAGAGAGAGAGAGAGAGAGAGAGAGAGAGAGAGAGAGAGAGAGAGAGAGAGAGAGAGAGAGAGAGAGAGAGAGAGAGAGAGAGAGAGAGAGAGAGAGAGACGGATAAAATGTGTACCAAAACAAAACAAAAAATGATGCAAACACTCACTCACTCAAAAAAATATATATACGAAGAGCAGAAGGAGGAGGAGGAGAAGAAGAGGGAATGATTCAAAGGGAGAGCGAAAGGGTTCATAAAAGGAGGGAAACAAAATTTTGGCAACACCCACCTTCAAGAGGAGGAGGAGGAGGAGGAGGAGGAGGAGGAAGAGGAGGGGGAGGAGGAGGAGGAGGGGAGGGGTGAAACGAAAAATGGAAACGGAAGAAGGGTGAGAAGAGGAGGAGGGAACGAAAGAGGGAGAGAGGAGAGAGGAAGGGGGTTGGAAAGGAGGGAGGGAGGGAGGAAAGAGAGAGGGAGGAAGGAAAGGCGAGTTGGAGGGAGGAAAAGAAGCTGAAACATGAAAAGAGAAAGAGACGAACAGGACCAGAGAGAGAGAGAGAGAGAGAGAGAGAGAGAGAGAGAGAGAGAGAGAGAGAGAGAGAGAGAGAGAGAGAGAGAGAGCATGGAAAACGAAAAACAGGATACAAATGTAAGACGATAAAGCAGAAAGGGAGATGGAAGGAATAAGGAGAATGAGAGACATAGTTGGAGAAGGTCTAGGGAGAGTGAGAGAAGGAAGGGGAGGAAAGGAGGGAGAAGGAAGGAGAGGATAGGAGGGAGAAGGAAGGGGAGGAGAGGAGGGAGAAGGAAGGAGAGGTTAGGAGGGAGAAGGAAGGGGAGGTTAGGAGGGAGAAGGAAGGGGAGGAGAGGAGGGAGAAGGAAGGGGAGGATAGGAGGGAGAAGGAAGGGGAGGAGAGGAGGGAGAAGGAAGGGGAGGATAGGAGGGAGAAGGAAGGGGAGGATAGGAGGGAGAAGGAAGGGGAGGAAAGAAGGGAGAAGGAAGGGAAGGAGAGGAGGGAGAACGAAGGAGAGGTTAGGAGGGAGAAGGAAGGGGAGGAAAGAAGGGAGAAGGAAGGGGAGGAGAGGAGGGAGAAGGAAGGGGAGGAGAGGAGGGAGACAAAGGGAGATTAGCCTCGAACAAATTAGATCACGTTGATGTGGTATTGATACAACAGCGGAGAAACGTGTCCAGGCATGTTTGTACTGGCGGGCCCATTGAGGTGATGATGGTGGTGGTGGTGGTGGTGGTGTGGGGAGCATTAGGCCTAGCTGTGGTGTTGATGGTGCTGTGGTGGTGACGTTATGTGATGGTGATAGTGGTGATGGTGGTGATGGTGATGGTGGTGATGTACATGATGGTTGATTTAGGATGAGATGAAATTGAATAAGCATAGATAGAAATAGATAAATAGAAAGATAGATAGATAAATAGATAGATAGATAGATAGATAGATAGATAGATAGATAAATAGATAGACAGATAGAGAGAGAGAAACGAAGCTCTTTCACACACACACACACACACACACACACACACACACACACACACACACACACACACACACACACGTCTTCCTCCACAGACTTGAGAGAGAAAGTTGACCTATGAGACTTCGAAATGACGTCATCGGGAGGCATTTCTCTCCTCTAAGTGACGTAAAGGAGGAAGAAGAAGAGGAGGAGGAGAAAATGGAGGAGGAGGAGGGAGTGGTGATGGTGGTGGTAGAGTGGGAGGGGTAGGGTAGGAGGAGAAGGTAGAGGAGGAGGAGCAGAAGGAACAGAAGGAGGAGGAGGAGGAGGAGGAAGAGGAGGAGGAGGAGGAGGAATGGAAAAAGAGGAGAATATGTATCGGAAAGTGAGGGAAATGAGGATATCGAGAGGGAGGAGGAAAAAAGCTGAAGATAGATGGGAAGGAAGGGAGGGAGGGAAGGAGGGAGGGAGGGAGAGAAGAAGAGAGCAATGGAGGGAAGAATGAGGCAAATAGCAAGGGGCAGGGAAGAGAGAGGGGGAGATAGGGGAAGAGAGAGGAGAGAGGGGAGAGGTAAGGAGAAGAGGAAGGAGTAATGGACGGAAAAAATAAGGCATGGAAAAGACTGTGATGAAGAGGAACGGAAGGAAGGGAAGGGGAAGGAAATGGAAGGATAAAAAATAGGAGAAGGAAGGAGAGTGAGAAATGCGTAAAAAACAAGAAGTAGAAAAAAAACGGAAACTGAAATAGATGAACAAGTGGAGAAAGACAGAAAGAAAGAAAGAAAAAAGAGGGAAGGAAGGAGGGAGAGAAAGAGAGAAAGAAAGGAAGAAGAAAGGAATGAGTGAAAGAAAGGAAGAAAAAACAAGGAAGGAAGGAGGGAGAGAAAGAGAAAAAGAAAGGAAGAAAGTAATGAGAGAAAGTAAGAAAGAAAGAAAAAAGAAGGAAAGAAGGAGAGAAAGAGAGAAATAAAGGAAGAAGAAAGGAATGAGAGAAGGAATGAAAGAAAAAAAGAAGGAAGGAAGGAGAGAAAGAAAGGAAGAAGAAAGGAATGAGAAAAAGAAAGAAAGAGAATAAAGAAGAAAGGAAGGAGAGATAGAAAGAAAGAAAAAAGAAAGATAAAGAAAGAAAAAAGAAAGAAAGAAAGGAAGGAGTGAAATAAAGAAAGAAGAAAAGAGAAAGAGAGAGAATAAAAGAAAATAAGAAATAAAAGAAAAAATAAAGAGAGAGAAAAAAAAGAAAAAGAAAGAAAAAAAAAGAAGATTAAGGGACGGACCATATTTAATAATCGACAAACAGAATTAATAAAAAAATAATAAAAAGCTCGCCAACAACCCTCCAAGAATTAAAGGGAAGGTAAGGAAATGTGTGGCGAGGAACGCTGAACTTTATCTGACATTTCACTCGAAGGTTAAGGTACGTCACACCTGCACAGACACACACACGGACAGACAGACGGAAAGGCGGACAGACAGACAGACACACAGACACACGGACAGACACACACACTGACAGACAGAGAGACAGACAGACAGACAGATAGAGAGAGAGAGACAGACAGACATACAGATAGACAGACAGACAGACAGACATATAGACAGACAGACAGACAGACACACAGACAGAGACTCATACAGACAGACGAACAGACAGACAGACAGAAAAACAGACATACAAATAGACAGACAGACAGACCAAAAGACAGACAGATATTCAGACACATATACTCAGACGAAAGGAGAAATAACAGGAATGAGAGAAAAAGAGGGAGGGAAAAAGTGGAAGAAGGGGTGGAAAGAGGGAAGAAGGGAAGAAGAATAAAAGTTGGGTATGAAGAAAATATAAGGAATTGAGGAAGGAAGGGAGGGAGACAGACAGACAAAAAGACGAACATTCAAACACATAGACAGGCAAAGACATATATACAGACAGACAGACAGACATAAACAGAGAGACAGATAGTTTAAAGTAACCGGAGTCGTCTTCCTTACTCTTCCCGTCTTCTAATTTTCACATGGCGGGGGGGGGGGGGGGAGAGAGAGAGAGAGAGAGAGAGAGAGAGAGAGAGAGAGAGAGAGAGAGAGAGAGAGAGAGAGAGAGAGAGAGAGAGAGAGAGGTGAGAGGGTACGAAATAAGGGAGGTAGATAAGGAGAAAGGGAGAGAAGATTAGGCGCGATAAGGTTAAAGGGAGGGTACAAAGAGGGTGATAAGAGGGAAAAGAAAAAGGAGAGAAGTAAGGGAGAAAAGAAGGAAGGAAGAGAGAAAGGAAGGGAGGAAGGGAGACGAAAGGAGAAATATCAAGACTGAGAGAAAAGAAGGGAGGGAAAAGTGGAAGAAGGGCAAGAAGATGGAAGGAGGGAAGAAAAAAATGACGGTAGGAAGAAAATAATATATATATAAAAAAAACGAGGTGAAGGAGTGGAGGAAGGGAGAGGGAGAGAAGGGGCTGGAACGGAAGGGAAGAAGGAGAGGGTGACGAGGAAGACAAGAAAAAAGGTAGGAGGAAGAGGAAGAGAGAGGAAAGAAGGAGAGAAAAAGGAGGAAAGAAAAGAAGAAGTGAATATAAGAGGATGCGGAAGACGAAGGGAAGAGAGAGGGAAAGAGGGAAGGAGAAAGGAGGGAATGGGGAAATGGAGACAACTAGGTAAAGGGTGGGGAGGGTAGGAGGGAGGAAGGGAGGGAAGGAGGTATGAAAGGGAGGCAAAAGAAGGGAGGAAATGGCATGAAGGAAGGATTGGAGGGAAGGAGGATGATATACGAGAAAGGGAAGAATGGATTGGAAGAATAAAAGAGAGGAGAGGGAAAGAATGGATGTGAGAGAGAGAAAGGGAGGAATGGAGGAAAGAAGGGAGATTAATTTAGTGTGGCATGAGAGAGGAAGGTCTAAGGAGGGAAATGGAGGAGGGAGAGGAAAGATGACGGAGATGGAATGGAGAGACGGAGAGAAAATAAAGTCATAAATAGGGTGGAGAAGGAGGAAAACAAGTGGAGAGGGAGGGAGAAAAACACACACACACACACACACACACACACACACACACACACACACACACACACACACACACACACACACACACACGCACACGAAAGAAAGAAAGAAAAAGAAAGAAAGAAAGAAAGAAAGGAAAAAAGAAAGAGAAAAAAGAAAGAAACGAGAAAAAAAGAAATGCGAGAAAAAAAAGAGCGGAAGAAAGGATGAAAGAATGAAAGAAAAACAATGGAGAAAGAAAGAAAAAAAGGGAAAGAAAAAAAGAGGGAAGAGGAAGTGGAAGGCTCTTAGAATATTGACACTAAGAAAACACACACACACACACACACACACACACACACACAAAGACAAAGAAAGCAATACATAGGAGGATAGGTAGGTGGATAGGTACTCAGGTAGGTAGTGAGACGAAAGTAAGTCAGTCAAGTGAGTAAGTAAGTGACAGATAGGAAAAGATGTAAGTAGGTAGGTAGGCAAAGATGTATATAGGCAAGTAGTTAGGTAAGTACGACTGTAAGTAAGCAAGGTAGGTTGGTTGGTAAGTAGGTAGATAAGGGAGAAGGTGAGTAGACAGGTAGGTGGGTGGGTACGAAGGCAAGAAGACAATTTTGCCTCACGTAGCAGCGGTGTGGACAAAATATACCGAGACAGGTCCGCGACGGGCGAGGAAAGAAAGGGAGGCTGCGTATGTTGCCTCGCTCATCCCTGTCTGTTTCCCTCTGTTTGTTTTCCCTTCTCTCCGTTTCTTACTTTCTGTTTTTTTATCCCTTTATTCTCTGTCTCTCTCTCTCTCTCTTTATGTTTGTTTTCCCTTTCTTCTCTGTCAACCATCCTCTGTCTGTGTCCATCTGTTTGTTCTCTCTTTTCTTCTCTGTCTCTTTCCTTCTGTCTGTTTCCCTCTGTTTGTTTTCCCTTCTCTCTGTTTGTTTCTTTCTGTTTTTTTATCCCTTTATTCTCTGTCTCTCTCTTTACGTTTGTTTTCCCTTTCTTCTCTGTCAACCATCCTCTGTCTGTGTCCATCTGTTTGTTCTCCCCTTTCTTCTGTCTCTTTCCTTCTGTTTCTCTTCCTTTTTCTCCATTTTCATTCCTTTCCTGTCTTTTTTATTTCCGTTTTTATTGCTTTCCTCTGCCATTTTCGTTCCGTTTATTTTCACCTTTCTATCTATCACTTTCTTTCTGCTTATTTTCTCTTCCTCCTTCCTTCTATCCTTTTCCTCTTTTTGTTTCCTTCAGTTTATTATCCCTTTCCTCTCTGTATTTTTTTTCTTTTCTTTGATTTTCTTCTCGTTTTCCTTCTGTTTATCATCCTTTTCCTCTATGTCTGTTTTATTCACGTTATTTTCCAGTTTTTTTCTGTCTTTCCTTCTTTTCCTGTTTCTTTTCTTTTCTCTCTTTCTCTTCATTCACTATATAGTAGAACCCAGAAAGTAAAAAAAAGTACGAGGTCGGTATATATATTTCATGACTCTCTCTCTCTAAACATCATCTCAGGGGAACTTTTCACTTGTGTCTCGTGTCATTGACTGGCGATGAGAGGCAAGTGACTGGAGAGAGGAGGAGGGAGGGAAAGAGGGAGAGAAGGGGAGGAGAGAGAAAGAGGGAGAGGAGAGGAGAGAGTTGGTCCCTTCCCGTATCTCGCTCGCCAGCCAGCCAGCCAGCAAGCCAGCCAGTCACTCACCCAGCCAGCCGTGTCCCTCTCCTCTTCTTCCTCCTCCTTGCTCCGGCCTTGCCAAATTTACATGAAACAAGAGTGACGCAAGAAAATGAGAGAGGGGAGGGAGATGGAGAGAGGGAAATGTGATGGAAGAACAGGAGAGAGAGAGAGAGAGAGAGAGAGAGAGAGAGAGAGAGAGAGAGAGAGAGAGAGAGAGAGAGAGAGAGAGAGAGAGAGAGAGAGAGAGAGAGAGAGAGAGAGAGAGAGAGAGAGAGAGAGAGAGAGAAAAGGAATGAGTAGGAAAACAACACAGGGAGATAAAAAGAACAAATAGGAAGATAAAGGAAGGATTTTGAGGAAGATTGAAAAGAAAAATGAAAAGAAAAAGGAAATATGAGAGAGAGAGAGAGAGAGAGAGAGAGAGAGAGAGAGAGAGAGAGAGAGAGAGAGAGAGAGAGAGAGAGAGAGAGAGAGAGAGAGAGAGAGAGAGAGAGAGAGAGAGAGAGAGAGAGAGAGAGAGAGAGAGAGAGAGAGAGAGAATGCCAAGATATGTGAGGGAAAGAGATGGGACGGAAAAATAATGAGGGAGAGAAAAAGTTGGAGGGATGGAGGAAACGTGGAGGAAAAGGAGGAACGGAGGTATGGAAATATGATAAGGGAGGGAGGGAGGGAGGGAGGAGGATAGGAAGGGAGATAGGCAAACAGGGAAGGAGGGGAGAGAAAGGAGAGAGAGGAGAACGTATTGAGGAGGAGAAGGAGGAGGAGGAGGAGGAGGAGGAGGAGGAAGAGGAGGAGAGATAAGAGAAGAGAACGAATAGGAAATTATGAAGGAAGAGAGAGAGAGAGAGAGAGAGAGAGAGAGAGAGAGAGAGAGAGAGAGAGAGAGAGAGAGAGAGAGAGAGAGAGAGAGAGAGAGAGAGAATAAACTATGTAAGAAAGGAAACGGATGAGTAGGAAGATAACATAGGAAATTAAACAAGAAGAGAAAGAAAGATAAACTAAGAAAATAGAGGAAAACTGAGTAAAATGGAAAATTAAGAAACGAAAAGAGAAAGGAAATATGAAGGGAAGAGAAGAGGAAAGGGATAGAAAGGGAGGTATATGAAGAGAGGAAATAAAGAGAGAGGGAAGGAATGAGAATAGGAACAAAGAGATAAAGGGGAAAAAAGGGAAGAAAAGAAGAGGAAAATGATGAAACGGGAGGAGAAAGAAAAAACATGAGGAGAATTGAAAGAAAAAAGGGAACGGAAAAAAATCTAAAGGGAGACAGCAAAGGAGGAGTGGGAAGGAATGGAGAGAAAACGTATGAAGAAAATGGAAAGAAAAGGAGAACAGGAAGAATTAGATAAATGAATAGAAATGAATAGAAATATAAAGAAAAGGAGAAAAGAGGTGAAAGAAAAGTAAAGGGAGACAGTAAAGGGGGAGGGGGAGAAAGGAGAGAAGAAAAGATATGAAACAGAGGAGAAGGAGCAAATGAAGAAAGAATGGAAGAACGAAGAATTGAAGAAAGAAAAAAAGAGAACAGGAACAAAAAG
Organism: Eriocheir sinensis; assembly: GCF_024679095.1. Classification (NCBI taxonomy): domain Eukaryota; kingdom Metazoa; phylum Arthropoda; class Malacostraca; order Decapoda; family Varunidae; genus Eriocheir; species Eriocheir sinensis. Next base: position 10,034,816 of record NC_066543.1, read on the forward strand.
AGAGACAAAGGGAGACGGTAAAAGAAGAGAGGAAAGGAAAGGAAAGGAGAGAAGAAATATGACGAAGAGGGAGGAGAAGGAAGGAAAACAAGGCGAGCTCCTCCATCCATCTTAAGAAGAATCCAATATTTAGTAAAGAGGCTTCCAGTCCTGTTTTCTACCCTTCCCTTCCCTTCTCTTCCCTTCCTTTTCCTTTCCTTTCATTCCCTTCCCTTCCCTTCCCTTCCTTCCCTTCCCTTCCCTTCCCTTCCCTTCCATTCCCTTCCCTTCCATTCCATTCCTTTCCTTTTCTTTTTCCTCCCTTCCCTTCCCTTCCCTTCCCTTCCATTCCATTCCATTCCTTTCCTTTTCCTCCCTTCCATTTACTTCACTTCTCTTCCCTTTACTCCCTTTCCCTTCCCTTGACTGCACTTCACTTTCCCTCTAATCAATTTCCTTCCCTTCCCTTCCCTCCCTTTCACTTCCCCTCACTTCGTTTCCCTTCACTTTCCTTTCCTTCACTTTCCTTCCTTTCCCTTCCCTTATTTTCCCTTCAATTTATTTCCCTTCCCTTCCCTTCCCTTCCCTTCCCTTGTCGTGCCTCCCTTTCTCTTCCCTTTACTTTTCTTTATCTCAGTTTCTTTTCCTTTCCTCTAACTCTAACCTCCTGTCCCTCTTCTTCCTCTTTTTTCTTCCTTTCTCTCTCTTCTTTTCGTCCCTTCTTCCCTTTTTTTGCCTTTTTTTCACTTTCCTTCATCTCCTTTGCTATCCATTACTTTACTATTCGTTCATCTTACACTACCTTAACTTCTTGTCCTTTTTTTGACCCCCTCTTTCCTCCTTTCCCTTCTCTCCTTTCGTCCATTCATAACTTTTCTTGCCTTTCACTTTCCTCCTATTCCTTCATATCATTCTTCCCTTTCATTCTCTTGTTTCCTTTCTTTAGTTACTATTACTACTACTTTCACTACTACTACTACTACTACTACTACTACTATTTAGGCAGGACACGTGCTGCTTCCATACTTTCCTCTCTTCCTCTCTCCTCCCCTCTCTCCTACTCTTCCCTCTTCCCTCCTCTCCTCTCTCTCTCCCTCCTCTTCCTCTCCATGCCTCATCCTTACATATGTCAGTCTCCTTCTCTTCCTCCTATCTTCCTCTTCTTCTCACCATCTCTATGCCATCCTTCTCCTTATCCTCCTCCTCCTTCTTCTCCTTATCTGCTCATTATGCCCCAAGTGGCTGTCGAGCAGATTAAATCACCAAAGCGGGGAACCTCGTAATGAGCCAATAGGCTTTCTGTTGCCTGCATTTCCATGTTTCCATGTTTCCTTCTCCTCCTCCTCCTCTTCCTCCTTCTCCTCCTCTTCCTCCTCCTCCTTCCTGGAAAGAGACGAGCACGGGGCGATATGATACAGCTCTTCATGTACCGACAAGTTCAATAACATCAATCCTTTCAGGCTTTGTTGAGCTTCAGCTGACCCGGCTACGAGCTGCCTATTCAAGCGAGGCGACTACAACCATCACAGACCACTACATACATACTACTACTACTACTACTACTACCACTACTACCACTACTACTACACATACTTTTTTTTGTTGGTAGATTTATGCGCTACTTAACCATAAAAAAGTAACTACTACTATTACTGCAGAGATTACCATTTTATATTTTTTGTAAGATTTATGCGTCACTGAAACCATCATATATTTTTTTTCTTGGATCGATTCATGCGTCGCTGGAACAAACTTACTGAGGTAAAATAACGGATATAAAGGGAGAGGGGAGGAATAAGAATAGGAACAAAGAGATAAAGGGAAAGAGGGAAGGAAAGAGGAGAAAAATGATGAAACGGGAGGAGAAGGAAAATACGAAGAAAATTGGAAGAAAAAGGGAACGGAAGGAAAGATAAAGGGAGATGGCAAAGAAAAAGACGAAGAAGAAAACGAAACTCTGAGAAACTGTATTCACCGCTACTTCGCTGTGACAGAGTGAACTGAACGATGAATTGCTTTAAGCTGTTCTGTAAGTCACTGGCATAGATGAAATGACTAAAGCAGGCAGGACCGTCATAAGCCAACGAGGTATCTGCTGCCTACTCTTCCATGGTTCAATATGTCTTCCTCCTCGTTCTCCCCTTGTCAAATCCATATCCCCTCTCTTCCATCTTCTTTTTTTTCTCCTCCTCCTTTTTCTCCTCCTTCTTTTCTTTTTCTTCTTCCTCTTCCTCTTCTTCTTCCTCCTCCTCTCCCTCTTCTTCCTCATCTTCCTCTTGATCCTCTTCCTTTTTCCTTTTCCTGTTTTTCATCTTCCTTCTCCTCCTCCTCCTCCTTCACCTCCTCCTCCATCACTTCCTCCTCCTTCACCTCCTCCTCCTCCTCCTCCTCCTCCTCCTCCATCACTTCCTCCTCCTTCACCTCCTCCTCCTCCTCCTCCTCCTCCTCCTCCATCACCTCCTCCTCCTCCTCCTCCTCCTCCTCCTCCTCCTCCCCCGCCCTCCGTCTCACACATAATCACCTGCCATCAAAGATTCACAACCTGTTTCAACTTCTCAACATTCCTTTTCACTCCCCGCCGCCCTAAAGCTTTTCTGATCACACCTCTCCCATCCTCCTCTCTCCCTTGTCGCTCCTGCTCTTCGTCTCTCCTCTCTCCTCTACCGCCTCCTGCTCCCTCCAACACCACCTCTCCCATTTATCTCCACCCTCACCCCCCTGCGGCTGTATCACGAGCGCTCCATTACTAAGAGATGGCATTTATCGCGGGCCCAAAAACCAACTCCACCTTCCAACTGTGTTTCGTACTCGCTGAACTACGCTGACAACATACTTACTAACGTCTTTTTTTGGCATGCTTTGCGCTGTGCTATTACTTTTTTTTTACAGCAAAGGGAGCAATTCAAGGGCAAAGAAAAATGAAGACAAAAAAGCCCGCTCATCACTGCTGCTATATAAAAGAAGTATAAAAGAAAGTAGATGCTGATGTTGGATGTAGTTTGTAAAAGGAACATTGTCAAGCATATTGATGTTGCTGGAACTGGCCTAGGTCGGGAAAACTTTGAATAATAAGTTGTGAAAGAAAAGTTGAAAGGGTACATAAAAACTGAGAACAGAAGAAAATAAAAGAAAAAGGGAAAAGGAGAGTTCTGGTAAGTCATTTTTTATATATAATTTTCTGGAGTTTGTTTTTCGGGGTAAATGTTTATCTTTCAACAACTTTACATCCTGCCGACCAAAAAATAAATGAAGCTAAGTGCAGGAGTCAAAAAAATCTAAACGTTACATAGAGAAAAAGAAGGATATAAAAAATTAACTTAAGAAAAATACTGTCTTTACGCCCGAGAGATACAGAGAAAAAGAAACACAAGAGGAGAAAAACGAAGCTGCAGAAGAGTTACCGTAGGAAAAAAAAGTTGAAAGGGTACAAACAGACTAAAAGAAAATAAAGAAAAGAGAAAAAAAGCAAATATCCGTGAACTCCAATTTTTTTATATATAAGTTTCTGGATGTGGGATTTTCAGGCAATTATATATTTTTTAGCAACATAATATCCTGCCGACCAAAAATATGAAGGCATGTAAACACAGAAAACAAACACACAAAAAAATAAACATTACAAAAATAAAATAGAAAGAAAAAAAATTATAAGAAAACATACAAAGGTAAACACATAAAACAAAACGAAAACAAACAAAACAAAAAAAATCAAACATTACAAAAAGAAAACAGAAAGAAAAAAAGGCTAAAAAAACATGCAAAGATAAACACACAAAACAAAACGAACACAAACAAACTTAACAACGAGAAAATAAGTACAAAGTTAAGAATAAAAGGCTCAGAGAAACATATTTATACACTCTCCGCACACCCAAGAACTACCGAGCAGACACAAGAGGAGAAGAACGAAGCTGCGGGGGAAGAGTTAGGAGAGGCGGCGCAGAACAGGTGTAATATTTTAGGGGCTACGTGATGCCGTCCACCTGCAGCCACACCGACGGGCAGGGCGGGACCATTCCTCTTCCCGCTGACGAGGTGCACGACGCGGCGGGAGGAGGAGGAGCAGGAAGGGGGTGGAGGATAGGGAGAAGGAGGAGAGAGTAAGATGGATGGAGGAAGGAGCGTAAAGGTAAGAAGGAAAGGAGGATTATAAGAACACTAAATACAGAAGAGGGCGAAAGAGAAATGGAGGAAGAGATAAAGAATAGGGAAAAAATAAGGAAGAGAAGTAAGCTGATGGATGAAGGTAAGCAAAGATAAGAAGGAATGAAGGAAAGGAGTAGACATGAGGGAAGAGGAAGAAACAGAGAGCAATAAACAGGAGGAAGAGACACTAAAGGTACTGAGAGAAAAAGGTAGAAAGAAAGAGAAAGGGATTGGGAGAAGTTGAAGGGGGAGGAGGAGGAGGAGGAGGAAGGTACACAGGCGACGGCAGGTGACAGGATGAGGGGATTAGAGGCACCAGGTAGGAAAACAGAAAAAGAAAAGAAGAGTAAAAGAAAAAGAAAACCAAAGCAAAAAAGGGAAAAAAGGAAGAAAAAGATGCAAAGGGAAATGGAAAAAGTAAGAGGGAAGAGAAAAAGTAGAAAAAATAAGTCAGAGGGGAGATTAAACACGGCAAGAGGAGAGGGGAGAGAGGATGGGGGGAGTAAGGGGAGGGGATGCCAGGTGGATTTCTTCTCCTCCATAACTTTATAAAGGGGATACACACGCTGCTCAAAGGCAACCAATGAACAGGAGAGCAAAAAAAAAAAGAGAAAATGGCAAGAAGAACTAAACTTTGGGCTGTCGTGGAGGGAGGCAATGATTCCCCCTCCGCTGTTCTTATCCTTCCCTTCCGTACCCTTTTCTCTCACTTTCCCTTTCCCCCTTTTCTTCCCTTCCTTCCTTCCCTTCCCTTTTCTTTCACCCTTCCCTTTCTTCCCTTTTCCTTTCCTTCCCTTCCTTCTTCCTTTCCTTCCTTTCCTTCCTTCTTCCTTTCGTACTTCTTTCCTTCCTTCCTTCCTTCTTCCCTCTTCCTTTCCTTCCTTTCCTTCCTTCCCTTCTTTCCCTCTTCTTTCTCTTCCTTCCTTTCCTCTCTCCTTCCCTTAATTTCACTTTCCTTCCCTTCTTTCTTCCATTCCCTTCCTCTCACAAAGACAAAGGGAGAGTAACCCCATAACATCTTCTTTTTTCTTCTCCTTTCTCTTTGTACTTATTTTACCCTTCCTTGTTTATCTGGTGTTTTTCTTGTCTTTCGTTCGTTCCTCCCTTGCTTTCTTCTCTGTTGTTGGTTTGATTTTTTTTCTTTCTTTATCATTTGGTGTTTTTTTTATTTGTTCCCCCTTAATATTTTGTTTGAGTTCACTTAGTTTCTTTGTTTATCGGCTACCTTTTCCTTTCGTTCCTCTTCTGTTGTCGGTTTACAGTTTATATATTTTTTTTCTTTATTTTTTTCTTTGGTATTATTGTCCTTTAACCCTCTTCATTCCTGTCCCCTCAATCAATACTTTCTGTTTACATTTGTTTAGTTTCTTTTGTTGATCTGTTATTTTTCATTTCCTCCCTTCTATGTGGTTGGGTTTTAATCTTGTATTCCTTTGTTTTCTTTTCTTTCTTTGTCATTCCGTTACTCTATTTTTTTCCCCTAATGTTCTGTTACTATCCATTTCGTGTCTATGTTTTTCTGCTATTTTTCTTTCATCCCTTGTCTGTTATCGGTTTACACTTATTTTTTTCCTTTATTTTCTTTGGTTTTGTTTAATTAACATTCCGCCCTCTTCATTCTTTTCTCCAATACCTTGTTTATTTCAATTTAGTTTCTTTCTTTGTCTGCTATTTGCTATGTTATTTTCTTTATTCTCCTTTACTTTTATTACTGTCCTTCAGCCCTCCTCATTCTTTTACCCGAACAATACCTTCTGTTTACATTAGTCTTCGTTTAGTCGCCTCTTTTCACCCTTCCCTTCGTGTGTAGGAAGAGGAAATGCGGCGTCGTGTGTGTGTGCGGGCTGGCTAACATCGCTTCCCTTTTACCGCGACGGAGTATATGTTTTGTTGTTGTGTGTTTAGTATGAAGTTTTGTGGTTAAGTGCTTGAGCGTGAGTGCGGTGTTTGAAATGAGTGCATGGCTTTGTCCTGATGGGGGAATAACAGGATGGTGAGGTGGCACAAACAAAGGAGAATATAGATAAGAGGGGAAAAAGAGAGAGATGGAAGACTTTTAAAGAGGATAAAGATAAGATTATTTAAGAGAGATATACAAGTATGTGTTGATAATTATTAAGTTGTCTGGTATAAAAGGTAGAAATAAAGTAGGACGGCTAAATGAAATAAACAGGAAAATAAAAGAGATAAAAAAGATGGTACATTATTAATAAGAAAGGGAAGATAAATATATGAAAAGGTGTGAGGTAATACTGATTAAGTAGTTTAGAAGATGCGAAAAAAGAGGAAGACGACTAATTGGAATAAACAGAGAGAAAAGAAAGAAGAGAGAGGTGGAATGAACAGAGAGAGAGAGAAAAAAAAAGAGGGGAGAGAGGTGACAGACTTTTAAGGAAAACGAAGATGATTTAGAGAGAAATATGGAGATAAATGAGTTGCCTTGAGAAGAATAAAACAAGAGAACGGTTGATTAAACTAAAGGAAGATGAAAAAATAAACAAGAAAAGAGGAGAAAGTGAATGAATGGCTCTACTTACAAGGGAAGTTAAAATTAGTATTTAGAGATACTTGAAGGCCGATGAAAAAGTAAAGATGATGAAGATGAAAAAATAAACAAGAAAAGAGGAGAAAGTGAATGAATGACTCCACTTATAAGGGAAGTTAAAATTGGTCTTTAGAGGTACGTGAAGGCCGTTATTAAAACCCCAAACTGAGTGAAAAAAAATAAAAAGGACACTTGATTGAGAGATAAAGAACGAAGAGGAGGAGACAGGGATACCCGGCTGTTAATTAAGGGCGCCGAAGAGAAGGGTGATGGCAGTTATTAAGAGAGAAATAGATGACTGACAATTAAATGATGGAGTGGCGCATTAGGGGAGGAGAAGTACGAATTAATTAAGACACAGAAACAAGAGATAAACAAAGGAGAGCTGACAGGAACCAAGAGAGGAGGAGATAAAGAAGTGAAGCACGTCCGAGTGATAGATGGTAAAAGGGAATGGGAGAAAATGGTTGATGATTACATGGAGAAGGCGACGTTTAAATAGAAATGGAGGATTATTTTACTGTTATTTTTCGTGATCTTTTGTTACGTTTGAAGAAGAAATATAGAGATCAAAAGTAAGAGATAGGTAATTATTAAGATATTTGTTAGATGGGAGACGATTAGCAAAGCGGAGGAGGAGGAAGATGGGAAAGGGAAAAGATGGCTAGTTATCGTGTGAAAAAGGGGAAGGCACAGCTCGTCTCCCTTTCCTTTTATTCAACACTGAGATCTTTATGGCCATCGAATACACTCGCACTCAGGGACAATATTTGAGGCATCTGGACACCAAACTCAAGATCACTTTTCCTTTGCAACTTATTTCTATTTTTTCCTGCGATGTGATGCCTGTCTCTCCCGGTGCAAACTAGAGAAAATGGCTCTGTCCCTCTCATCACTTTTCTGGATGCCTCATTTTTTTAATCAAGGTTACTGTGAGAAGAGGAGGAGGGTTAGTGGTGAAGGTGTGCAGGTGGGGGAGAAACATGGAAGCATGGAAACATGGCATGACAGGGAACAGAAAACCTATTGGCTCATTACGATGTTGCCTGCTGCAGAGCGGTGATCTGCCTGACAGTCGCTGGGTGCCTGCAGAGCAGTTCAAGGCATTTCGGTGCGTATTTTCAGTTTATTCCTGTTGTCACGAAGTGACGGTCGATGCGATTTTTGAAGGAGTTGATGGTTGCCGCACTTACTACTTCAGCAGGGGAGGTCATTCCAATGGCGAATGACTCGGTTAGAGAAGAAATTCCTACCAATGTCTGTTTTGCATTGCTTCGCTTGAATGGGCAGGCTGTTGTTTCTAATTCTTGAGTTGGTCTGTGGCTCAAAGAGCTTGGAGTGGTCAACGTTACTGAAGTTCTTTAGGTACTTGAAGACCTGAATCATATCCCCCCGCAGACGTCTCTTTTTCCAGCGTGAAGAGGTTAAGTCGCCTGAGTCGTTCTTCATACGGCTGGGCTCTCAAGGGTGGAATCATCTTTGTAGCGCGTCGCTGGATTCTTTCTAATAAGGAAGGACAGTAGAAGTATAGAGTTGTATGGTGTAAGATGTTTTCAGCTCTCACAACAACTATGTCAAAAGGTCACAAAGGAGATTAGTCAGGTTCTAATGAGGGTTTTTCTTTACGTTCATGGTGTAGAAACCTTGTAGAACACTTACTAGGCTCAAAAAAATACAACCCATCGAAATAACCACACAACCTCTACCAAAGCCTTATCAAATATTGGTGTGTAGGCCACGAAATGTTTGAGAATGTGGCCAACGGTGCGCTAATTGTTCTGAGGTAGTTATGGCTCATCGGGTACAATATCTCCCTCTCCTCCTCCTCCTCCTCCTCTTCCTCCTCCTCCTCTTCCTCCTCCCCATCCTCCTCTTCCTGGTATTACCGCGCGGCACACACACACGCCCCCCACACCTGATTCTAACGCAGTGAGTCCCAAACGTTGCCTGTAAGCGCTAATCAAAACCGTTTTATCTTTTCGGGCGAATCTCAATTTTCCCGCGTGTCAGTCCGTTCCGGAAACAATTTGTTTAATGAAACCATCTAGCTAATGAACAACACTCCGACTCTCTCTCTCTCTAGCTAGTAATGGGATTGGTGGATAAGGGAAGGGTTGGTAATGGGACTGGTGGATAGGGGAAGGATTGGTAATGAGACTGGTGGATAGGGGAAGGGTTGGTAATGGGACAGGTGTATAGGGGAAGGATTGGTAATGGGACTGGTGGATAGCGGAAGGGTTGGTAATGGGACTGGTGGATAGGGGAAGGATTGGTAATGGAACTGGTGGATAGGGGAAGGATTAGTAATGGGACTGGTGGATAGGAGAAGGATTGGTAATGGGACTGGTGGATAGAGGAAGGATTGGTAATGGGACTGGTGAATAGGGGAAGGGTTGGTAATGGGACTGGTGGATAGAGGAAGGATTGGTAATGGGACAGTTGGATAGGGGAAGGATTGGTAATGGGACTGGTGGATAAGGGAAGGATTGGTAATGGGACTGGTGGATAGGGGAAGGGATGGTAATGGGACAGGTGGATAGAGGAAGGATTGGTAATGGGACAGTTGGATAGGGGAAGGATTGGTAATGGGACTGGTGGATAGGGGAAGGATTGGTAATGGGACAGGTGGATAGGGGAAGGGTTGGGAATGGGACTGGTGGATAGGGGAAGGATTGGTAATGGGACAGGTGGATAGTGGAAGCATTGGTACTGGGACGGGTGTATAGGGAAGGTTTTGTAATGGGACAGGTGGATAGGGGAAGCATTGGTAATGGTACAGGTGGATAGGGGAAAGGTTGGTAATGGAACAGGTGGATAGGGGAAGGATTGGTAATGGGACTGGTGGATAGGGGAAGGATTGGTAATGGGACTGGTGGATAGGGGAAGTATTGGTAATGGGACTGGTGGATAGGGAAGGGTTGGTAATGGGACTGGTGGATAGGTGAAGGATTGGTAATGGGACTTGTGGATAGGGGAGGGATTGGTAATGGACTGGTGGATAGGGAAGGATTGGTAATGGGACTGGTGGATAGGGAAGGTTGGTAATGGGACAGGTGGATAGGGGAAGGATTGGTAATGGGACTGGTGGATAGGGGAAGGATTGGTAATGGGACTGGTGGATAGGGGAAGGATTGGTAATGGGACAGGTGGATATTGGAAGGATTAGTAATAGGACTGGTGGATAAGGGAAATGTTGGTAATGGGACATGTGGATAGGGAAGGATTGGTACGGGACTGGTGGATAGGGAAGGATTGGTAATGGACTGGTGGATAGGGAAGGATTGGTAATGGGACTGGTGGATAGGGAAGGATTGGTAATGGGACTGGTGGATAGGGAAGGATTGGTAATGGGACTGGTGGATAGGGAAGGATTGGTAATGGGACTGGTGGATAGGGAAGGATTGGTAATGGACAGGTGGATAGGGAAGGATTGGTAATGGGACTGGTGGATAGGGGAAGGTCTGGTAATGGGACTGGTGGATAGGGGAAGGATTGGTAATGGGACAGGTGGATATGGGAAGGATTGGTAATGGGACTGGTGGATAGGGAAGGATTGGTAATGGGACTGGTGGATAGGGGAAGGTTGGTAATGGGACTGGTGGATAGGGGAAGGTGGTAATGGGACTGGTGGATAGCGGAAGGATGGGTAATGGGACTGGTGGATAGGGGAAGGGTTGGTAATGGGACTGGTGGATAGGGGAAGGATTGGTAATGGGACTGGAGGATAGGGAAGGTTGGTAATGGGACTGGTGGATAGGGAAGGTTGGTAATGGGACTGGTGGATAGGGAAGGATTGGTAATGGGACTGGTGGATAGGGAAGGTTGGTAATGGGACTGGTGGATAGGGAAGGATTGGTAATGGGACTGGTGGATAGGGAAGGATTGGTAATGGACTGGTGGATAGGGAAGGGTTGGTAATGGGACTGGTGGATAGGGAAGGGTTGGTAATGGGACTGGTGGATAGGGAAGGATTGGTAATGGGACTGGTGGATAGGGAAGGATTGGTAATGGACTGGATAGGGGAAGGGTTGGTAATGGACTGGTGGATAGGGAAGGTTGGTAATGGGACTGGTGGATAGGGGAAGGATTGGTAATGGGACTGGTGGATAGGGGAAGGGTTGGTAATGGGACTGGTGGATAGGGAAGGATTGGTAATGGGACTGGTGGATAGGGAAGGATTGGTAATGGACTGGTGGATAGGGGAAGGATTGGTAATGGGACTGGTGGATAGGGAAGGTTGGCAATGGGACTGGTGGATAGGGAAGGATTGGTAATGGGACTGGTGGATAGGGAAGGGCTGGTAATGGACTGGTGGATAGGGAAGGATTGGTAATGGGACTGGTGGATAGGGAAGGATTGGGATTGGGACTGGTGGATAGGGGCAGGATTGGTAATTGGACTGGTGGATAGGGGAAGGGTTGGTAATGGGACTGGTGGATAGAGGAAGGATTGGTAATGGGACAGGTGGATAGGGGAAGGATTGGTAATGGGACTGGTGGATAGGTGAAGGATTGATAATGGACAGGTGGATAGGGAAGGATTGGTAATGGGACTGGTGGATAGGGAAGGATTGGTAATGGACAGGTGGATAGGGAAGGATTGGTAATGGGACTGGTGGGAAGGAATGGTAATGGGACAGGTGGATAGGGGAAGGATTGGTAATGGGACTGGTGGATAGGGAAGGATTGGTAATGGACAGGTGGATAGGGAAGGATTGGTAATGGGACTGGTGGATAGCGGAAGGATTGGTATTGGGACTGGTGGATAGGGAAGGATTGGTAATTGGACTGGTGGATAGGGGAAGGATTGGTAATGGGACTGGTGGATAGGGGAAGGATTGGTAATGGGACTGGTGGATAGGGGAAGGATTGGTAATGGGACAGGTGGATAGGGAAGGATTGGTAATGGGTCTGGTGGGAAGGTATGGTAATGGGACAGGTGGATAGGGGAAGGATTGGTAATGGACTGGTGGATAGGGAAGATTGGTAATGGGACTGGTGGATAGGGGAAGGATTGGTAATGGGACAGGTGGATAGGGAAGGATTGGTAATGGGACTGGTGGATAGGGAAGGGTTGGTAATGGGACTGGTGGATAGGGAAGGATTGGTAATGGGACTGGTGGATAGGGAAGGGTTGGTAATGGGACTGGTGGATAGGGAAGGATTTGTAATGGGACTGGTGGATAGGGGAAGGATTGGTAATGGGACTGGTGGATAGGGGAAGGATTGGTAATGGGACTGGTGGATAGGGTAAGGATTGGTAATGGGACTGGTGGATAGGGAAGGTTGGTAATGGGACTGGTGGATAGGGGAAGGATTGGTAATGGGACTGGTGGATAGGGAAGGCTGGTAATGGGACTGGTGGATAGGGAAGGATTGGTAATGGGACTGGTGGATAGGGAAGGATTGGTAATGGGACTGGTGGATAGGGAAGGATTGGTAATGGGACTGGTGGATAGGGAAGGTTGGTAATGGGTCTGGTGGATAGGGGAAGGGTTGGTAATGGGACTGGTGGATAGGGAAGGATTGGTAATGGGACTGGTGGATAGGGAAGGGTTGGTAATGGGACTGGTGGATAGGGGAAGGATTGGTAATGGGACTGGTGGATAGGGAAGGCTGGTAATGGGACTGGTGGATAGGGAAGGGTTGGTAATGGGACTGGTGGATAGGGAAGGATTGGTAATGGGACCGGTGGATAGGGAAGGATTGGTAATGGGACTGGTGGATAGGGAAGGATTGGTAATGGGACTGGTGGATAGGGAAGGATTGGTAATGGGACTGGTGGATAGGGGAAGGATTGGTAATGGGACTGGTGGATAGGGAAGGATTGGTAATGGGACTGGTGGATAGGGATTGGTAATGGGACTGGTGGATAGGGGAAGGATTGGTAATGGACAGGTGGATAGGGAAGGATTGGTAATGGGACTGGTGGATAGGGAATGATTGGTAATGGGACAGGTGGATAGGGGAAGGGTTGGTAATGGGACTGGTGGATAGGGAAGGATTGGTAATGGGACTGGTGGATAGGGAAGGATTGGTAATGGGACTGGTGGATAGGGAAGGTTGGTAATGGGACTGGTGGATAGGGGAAGGATTGGTAATGGGACTGGTGGATAGGGAAGGATTGGTAATGGGACTGGTGGATAGGGGAAGGATTGGTAATGGGACTGGTGGATAGGGGATTGGTAATGGGACTGGTGGATAGGGAAGGATTGGTAATGGGACTGGTGGATAGGGAAGGATTGGTAATGGGACTGGTGGATAGGGAAGGATTGGTAATGGGACTGGTGGATAGGGAAGGATTGGTAATGGGACTGGTGGATAGGGGAAGGAGTGGTAATGGGACTGGTGGATAGGGACAGGGTTGGTAATGGGACTGGTGGATAGGGAAGGATTGGTAATGGGACTGGTGGATAGGGAAGGATTGGTAATGGGACCGGTGGAGAAGGGAAGGATTGGTAATGGGACTGGTGGATAGGGGAAGGATTGGTAATGGGACTGGTGGATAGGGAAAGGATAGGTAATGGGACGGGTGGATAGGGAAGGCTGGTAATGGGACTGGTGGATAGGGAAGGATTGGTAATGGGACTGGTGGATAGGGAAGGATTGGTAATGGACTGGTGGATAGGGAAGGTTGGTACGGGACTGGTGGATAGGGAAGGATTGGTAATGGACTGGTGGTTAAGGGAAGGATTGGTAATGGGACTGGTGGATAGGGGAAGGATTGGTAATGGGACTGGTGGATAGGGGAAGGATTGGTAATGGGACTGGTGGATAGGGGAAGGATTGTAATGGGACTGGTGGATAGGGAAGGATTGGTAATGGGACTGGTGGATAGGGAAGGGTTGGTAATGGACTGGTGGATAGGGGAAGGATTGGTAATGGGACTGGTGGATAGGGAAGGGTTGGTAATGGGACTGGTGGATAGGGAAGGGTTGGTAATGGGACTGGTGGATAGGGGAAGGATTGGTAATGGACTGGTGGATAGGGAAGGTTGGTAATGGGACTGGTGGATAGGGAAGGATTGGTAATGGGACTGGTGGATAGGGAAGGATTGGTAATGGGACTGGTGGATAGGGAAGGATTGGTAATGGACTGGTGGATAGGGAAGGATTGGTAATGGGACTGGTGGATAGGGGAAGGATTGGTAATGGGACTGGATAGGGGAAGGATTGGTAATGGACTGGTGGATAGGGAAGGATTGGTAATGGGACTGGTGGATAGGGAAGGATTGGTAATGGGACTGGTGGATAGGGAAGGATGGTAATGGGCCTGGTGGATAGGGGAAGGCTTGGTAATGGGACAAGTGGATACGGGAAGGGTTGGTAATGGGACTGGTGGATAGGGAAGGATTGGTAATGGGACTGGTGGATAGGGAAGGTTGGTAATGGACTGGTGGATAGGGAAGGATTGGTAATGGGACTGGTGGATAGGGAAGGATTGGTAATGGGACTGGTGGATAGGGAAGGATTGGTAATGGACTGGTGGATAGGGGAAGGTTGGTAATGGGACTGGTGGATAGGGAAGGATTGGTAATGGGACTGGTGGATAGGGAAGGATTGGTAATGGGACTGGTGGATAGGGAAGGATTGGTAATGGGACTGGTGGATAGGGGAAGGATTGGTAATGGGACTGGTGGATAGGGGAAGGATTGGTAATGGGACTGGTGGATAGGGAAGGATTGGTAATGGGACTGGTGGATAGGGAAGGATTGGTAATGGGACTGGTGGATAGGGGAAGGATTGGTAATGGGACTGGTGGATAGGGAAGGTTGGTAATGGGACTGGTGGATAGGGAAGGATTGGTAATGGGACTGGTGGATAGGGAAGGATTGGTAATGGGACTGGTGGATAGGGAAGGATTGGTAATGGGACTGGTGGATAGGGGAAGGATTGGTAATGGGACTGGTGGATAGGGGAAGGATTGGTAATGGGACTGGTGGATAGGGGAAGATTTGGTAATGGGACTGGTGGAAAGAGGATTGGTAATGGGACTGGTGGATAGGGAAGGATTGGTAATGGGACTGGTGGATAGGGGAAGGATTGGTAATGGGACTGGTGGATAGGGGAAGGATTGGTAATGGGACTGGTGGATAGGGGAAGGATTGGTAATGGGACTGGTGGATAGAGGAAGGATTGGTAATGGGACTGTTGGATAGAGGAAGGGTTGGTAATGGGACAGGTGGATCGGGGAAGGATGGGTAATGTGACTGGTGGATAGGGAAGGATTGGTAATGGGACTGGTGGATAGGGAAGGATTGGTAATGGGACTGGTGGATAGCGGAAGGATTGGTAACGGGACTGGTGGATAGGGGAAGGATTGGTAATGGGACTGGTGGATAGGGGAAGGATTGGTAATGGGACTGGTGGATATGGGAAGGATTGGTAACGGGACTGGTGTATAGGGTACTGATTGGTAATGGGACTGGTGGATAGGGGAAGGTTTGGTAATGGGACTGGTGGATAGAGAAGGATTGGTAATGGACTGGTGGATAGGGGAAGGATTGGTAATGGGACTGGTGGATAGGGAAGGATTGGTAATGGGACTGGTGGATAGGGAAGGATTGGTAATGGGACTGGTGGATAGGGAAGGATTGGTAATGGGACTGGTGGATAGGGAAGGATTGGTAATGGGACTGGTGGATAAGGGAAGGGTTGGTAATGGGACGGGTGGATAGGGAAAGAAATGGTATTAGGACTGGTGGAGAGGGAAGGATTGGTAATGGGACTGGTGGATAGGGGAAGGATTGGTAATGGACTGGTGGATAGGGGAAGGATTGGTAATGGGACTGGTGGATAGGGGAAGGATTGGTAATGGGACTGGTGGATAGGGGAAGGATTGGTAATGGGACTGGTGGATAGGGGAAGGATTGGTAATGGGACTGGTGGATAGAGGAAGGATTGGTAATGGGACTGGTGGATAGGGGATTGGTAATGGGACTGGTGGATAGGGGAAGGATTGGTAATGGGACTGGTGGATAGGGGAAGGATTGGTAATGGGACTGGTGGATAGGGGATTGGTAATGGGACTGGTGGATAGGGGAAGGATTGGTAATGGGACTGGTGGATAGGGGAAGGATTGGTAATGGGACTGGTGGATAGGGAAGGATTGGTTATGGGAGTGGTGGATAGGGGAAGGATTGGTAATGGGACTGGTGGATAGGGGAAGGATTGGTAATGGGACTGGTGGATAGAGGAAGGATTGGTAATGGGACTGGTGGATAGGGGAACTGTTGGTAATGGGAATGGTGGATAGGGGAAGGATTGGTAATGGGACTGGTAGATAGGGGAAGGATTGGTAATGGGACTGGTGGATAGGGGAAGGATTGGTGATGGGTCTGGTGGATAGGGGAAGGATTGGTAATGGGACTGGTGGATATAGGGAAGGATTGGTAATGGGACTGGTGGATAGGGGAAGGATTGGTAATGGGACTGGTGGATAGGGGAAAGGTTGGTAATGGGACAGGTGGATAGGGGAAGGATTGGTAATGGGACTGGTGGATAGAGGAAGGATTGGTAATGGGACTGGTGGATAGGGGAAGGATTGGTAATGGGACTGGTGGATAAGGGAAGGGTTGGTAATGGGACTGGTGGATATGGAAGGATTGGTAATGGGACTGGTGGATAGGGAAGGATTGGTAATGGGACTGGTGGATAGGGGAAGGATTGGTAATGGGACTGGTGGATAGGGAAGGATTGGTAATGGGACTGGTGGATAGGGAAGGATTGGTAATGGGACTGGTGGATAGGGAAGGATTGGTAATGGGACTGGTGGATAGGGAAGGATTGGTAATGGGACTGGTGGATAGGGAAGGATTGGTAATGGGACTGGTGGATAGGGAAGGATTGGTAATGGGACTGGTGGATAGGGAAGGATTGGTAATGGGACTGGTGGATAGGGAAGGATTGGTAATGGGACTGGATAGGGAAGGATTGGTAATGGGACTGGTGGATAAGGGAAGGATTGGTAATGGGACTGGTGGATAGGGGAAGGATTGGTAATGGGACTGGTGGATAGGGGAAGGATTGGTAATGGGACTGGTGGATAGGGGAAGGGTTGGTAATGGGACTGGTGGATAGGGGAAGGATTGGTAATGGGACTGGTGGATAGGGGAAGGATTGGTAATGGGACTTGTGGATAGTGGAAGGATTGGTAATGGGACTGGTGGATAGGGGAAGGATTGGTAATGGGACTGGTGGATAGGGTAAGGATTGGTAATGGGACTGGTGGATAGGGTAAGGATTGGTAATGGGACTGGTGGATAGGGGAAGGATTGGTAATGGGACTGGTGGATAGGGGAAGGTTTGGTAATGGGACTGGTGGATAGGGGAAGGATTGGTAATGGGACTGGTGGATAGAGGAAAGGTTGGTAATGGGACTGGTGGATAGGGGAAGGATTGGTAATGGGACTGGTGGATAGGGAAAGGATTGGTAATGGGACTGGTGGATAGGGGAAGGATTGGTAATGGGACTGGTGGATATGGGAAGGATTGGTAATGGGACTGGTGGAGAGGGAAGGATTGGTAATGGGACTGGTGGATAGGGAAGGATTGGTAATGGACTGGTGGATAGGGGAAGGATTGGTAATGGGACTGGTGGATAGGGGAAGGGTTGGTAATGGACTGGTGGATAGGGAAGGATTGGTAATGGGACTGGTGGATAGGGGTTGGTAATGGACTGGTGGATAGGGAAGGATTGGTAATGGGACTGGTGGATAGGGAGGGTTGGTAATGGGACTGGTGGATAGGGAAGGGTTGGTAATGGGACTGGTGGATAGGGAAGGATTGGTAATGGGACTGGTGGATAGGGAAGGGTTGGTAATGGGACTGGTGGATAGGGAAGGATTGGTAATGGGACTGGTGGATAGGGAAGGATTGGTAATGGGACTGGTGGATAGGGGAAGGATTGGTAATGGGACTGGTGGATAGGGAAGGCTGGTAATGGGACTGGTGGATAGGGGAAGGGTTGGTAATGGGACTGGTGGATAGGGAAGGATTGGTAATGGGACTGGTGGATAGGGAAGGATTGGTAATGGGACTGGTGGATAGGGAAGGGTTGGTAATGGGACTGGTGGATAGGGGAAGGGTTGGTAATGGGACTGGTGGATAGGGAAGGATTGGTAATGGGACTGGTGGATAGGGGAAGGATTGGTAATGGGACTGGTGGATAGGGGAAGGATTGGTAATGGGACTGGTGGATAGGAGAAGGATTGGTAATGGGACTGGTGGATAGGGGAAGGATTGGTAATGGGACTGGTGGATAGGGAAGGATTGGTAATGGGACTGGTGGATAGGGAAGGATTGGTAATGGGACTGGTGGATAGGGAAGGATTGGTAATGGGACTGGTGGATAGGGAAGGGTTGGTAATGGGACTGGTGGATAGGGGAAGGTTGGTAATGGACTGGTGGATAGGGAAGGATTGGTAATGGGACTGTTGGATAGGGGAAAGATTGGTAATGGGACTGGTGGATAGGGGAAGGATTGGTAATGGGACTGGTGGATGGAGGAAGGATTGGTAATGGGACTGGTGGATAGGTGAAGGGTTAGTAATGGGACTGGTAGATAGGGGAAGGATTGGTAATGGGACTGGTGGTTAAGGGAAGGATTGGTAATGGGACTGGTGGATAGGGGAAGGATTGGTAATGGGACTGGTGGATAGGGGAAGGGTTGGTAATGGGACTGGTGGATAGGGGAAGGACTGGTAATGGGACTGGTGGATAGGGGAAGGATTGGTAATGGGACTGGTGGATAGGGAAATGGTTGGTAATGGGACTGGTGAAGAGGGGCAGGGTGGGTAATGGGACTGGTGGATAGGGGAAGGATTGCTAATGGGATTGGTGGATAGGGAAGGATTGGTAATGGGACTGGTGGATAGGGAAGGGTTGGTAATGGGACTGGTGGATAGGGAAGGATTGGTAATGGGACTGGTGGATAGGGAAGGTTGGTAATGGGACTGGTGGATAGGGGAAGGATTGGTAATGGGACTGGTGGATAGGGAAGGATTGGTAATGGGACTGGTGGATAGGGAAGGATTGGTAATGGGACAGGTGGATAGGGAAGGATTGGTAATGGGACTGGTGGATAGGGGAAGGGTTGGTAATGGGACTGGTGGATAGGGAAGGATTGGTAATGGGACTGGTGGATAGGGGAAGGATTGGTAATGGACCGGTGGATAGGGAAGGTTGGTAATGGACTGGTGGATAGGGAAGGGTTGGTAATGGGACTGGTGGATAGGGAAGGATTGGTAATGGGACTGGTGGATAGGGAAGGTTGGTAATGGGACTGGTGGATAGGGGAAGGATTGGTAATGGGAATGGTGCATAGCGGAGGAGTTGTTAATGCGACTGGAGAATATTGGAAGGGTTGGTAATTGGAATGGAGGATAGGGAAAGGATAGGTAAAGGGACTGGTGGATAGGGAAGGGTTGGTAATGGGACTGGTGGATAGGGAAAGGGTTGGTAATTTGACTGGTGGATAAGGGAAGGGTTGGTAATGGGACTGGTGGATAGGGGAAGGATTGGTAATGGGACTGGTGGATAGGGGAAGGGTTGGTAATGGGACTGGTGGATAGTGGAAGGGTTGGTAATGTGACTGGTGGATAGGGGAAGGTTTGGTACTGGGAATGGTGGATAGGGGAAGTGTTGGTAATGGGACTGGTGGATAGTGAAGAGATTTGTAATGGGACTGGTGGATAGGGAAGGTTGGTAATGGGACTGGTGGATAGGGAAGAGTTGGTAATGGGACTGGTGGATAGGGGAAGGATTGGTAATGGGACTGGTGGATAGGGGAAGGATTGGTAATGGGACTGGTGGATAGGGGAAGGGTTGGTAATGGGACTGGTGGATAGCGGAAGGAATGGTAATGGGACTGGTGGATAGGGGAAGGGTTGGTAATGGGACTGGTGGATAGGAGAAGGGTTGGTAATGGGACTGGTGGATAGGGGAAGGATTGGTAATGGGACTGGTGGATAGCGGAAGAATTGGTAATGGGACTGGTGGATAGGGGAAGGATTGGTAATGGGACTGGTGGATAGGGGAAAGATTGGTAATGGGACAGGTGGATAGGGGAAGGATTGGTAATGGGACTCGTGGATAGGGGAAAGATTGGTAATGGGACAGGTGGATAGGGGAAGGGTTGGTAATGGGACTGGTAGATAGGGGAAGGATTGGTAATGGGACAGGTGGATAGGGGAAGGATTGGTAATGGGACTGGTTGATAGGGGAAGGATTGGTAATGGGACTGGTTGATAGGGGAAGGGTTGGTAATGGGACTGGTGGATAGGGGAAGGGTTGGTAATGGGACTGGTGGATAGGGGAAGGATTGGTAATGGGACTGGTGGATAGTGGAAGGGTTGGTAATGGGACTCGTGGATAGGGGCTGGTTTGGTAATGGGACTGGTGGATAGGGGAAGGGTTGGTAATGGGACAGTTGGATAGGGGAAGGCTTGGTAATGGGACTGGTGGATAGGGGAAGGATTGGTAATGGGACTGGTGGATAGGGGAAGGATTGGTAATGGGACTGGTGGATAGGGGAAGGGTTGGTAATGGGACAGGTGGATAGGGGAAGGATTGGTAATGGGACAGGTGGATAGGGGAAGGGTTGGTAATGGGACAGGTGGATAGGGGAAGGATTGGTAATGGGACTGGTGGATAGGGGAAGGATTGGTAATGGGACTGGTGGATAGGGGAAGGGTTGGTAATGGGACTGGTGGATAGGGGAAGGATTGGTAATGGGACTGGTGGATAGGGGAAGGATTGGTAATGGGACTGGTGGATAGGGGAAGGGTTGGTAATGGGACTGGTGGATAGGGGAAGGATTGGTAATGGGACTGGTGGATAGGGGAAGGGTTGGTATTGGGACAGGTGGATAGGGGAAGGATTGGTAATGGGACTGGTGGATAGGGGAAGGATTGGTAATGGGACTGGTGGTTAGGGGAAGGATTGGTAATGGGATAGGTGGATAGCTAGCTAGCTATTTATCTGTCCATCTATCTATCTGTCTATCTATCTATCTATATATCTATCTATCTATCTATCTATCTATTTATCTACATCTTCATCTCTTTGCATGTCTTTGCATCTCTTTCAGTCTGTGTCCATCTATTTCCATATCTCTCAATCTATTTACTCTCTATCCATTGACTTATTTATCTATCTATCTATCTATCCCTCTATCTATTTATCTATCTATCTATCTAGTTATCTATCTATCTTTCCAGTAACTCTTCTTTCATTATTTCCAATACTTTTTTCCTCTCTTTATCTACCATTCCCTTCCTTTAATTAATATGTCCCCTTCTACCCCCTCCCCTCTCTCTCCCCCCCCTTCCCCCCTTCCCCCTCCCCCTCCTTTCCATCACTCCTCCAATCAGACGACATGTTTGCCCAATTTGCGGGACGTTTTTGGGAACTGGGTAACTTTGTCGAGGCTAGGAGAGAGTGTCACTTGTGTTTGAGTTGGCTTTAATTAATGCCGAACCCAAACACCAGAGGGTAGGAGGGGCGTGGGGGAGGGGGAGGAAGGGATGGGATGGAAGGAATGAGGTGTGGGGGAGAGGGAGAGAAGGAAGAGAAGGATGAGGGAAAGGGAGGAAGGGAGGGATGAAGATTGAAAAAGAGGAGAGATGGGAGGAAGGGAGGGATGGGATGGAAGGAATGAGGTGTGGGGGAGAGGGAGAGAAGGAAGAGGAGGATGAGGGAAAGGGAGGAAGAGAGGGATGGAGAGAGAGAAAGAGGGGATATGGGAGGAAGGGAGGAGAGGACGAGGTAGTCAAGGAGGGGATAAGTGAGAGGGATGGCGAAGGGAAGGAAGAGAGAGAGGAAGGGAAGGGAGAAGTTTTGAGAGAGAAGGAAGGAATAGGAAGTCGAGTAGGGGACAAGGGAGAGGGATAGCGAAGGGGAGGAAGAGAGGGAGGAAGGGGGAAAGAAGATGGGGGGAGGGAAATTGGTAGTTGAAATGGGAGAGAGCTGGAAAAAGGGAGTACTATAAGGAATAGTGAAGAGTAAGGGGAGAGGGATTAAGGAAGAGCCAGAGGGAGGGAGTGGGGAAGGGAGAAAGGAAAGGGGAGAAATGAGGGCGAAGGAAGTCAGGGAGGGTATAAGGAAGGGAGTTAGAGATGGGAAGGACAAAAAGAGAGGAGAGGGAGAAAGGAAGGAAGGGAGAAACAGAGGAAAGGAGCAGGATAAAGTAAGGAAGAGCTGGAGGAAAGGAGGAGGCAAGAAATAAGAGGATGAAGGGTAAGGAAGGATGAAGCGAGGGAGGAAGGGAGGAAGTGCGGGAGAAAGGGAGGGAGGGGAAGGGAAGAGAAGAAGTGGGAGGAAGGGGATAAAATTGAGAACATACACGTTGGCACACACACACACACACACACACACACACACACACACACACACACACACCAAAAAAATGGAGCAGAAAATATATTAAAAGTTTCCCGTGTAATACAATTTGCAGCATCGTTTAGAACAACATCATATAGAGTCTAAAACCTTATCCTCCCTTTGTTTGGAAGAGGCCATTTGTTGAGGGTAATTCACACTATTGCTCTGTTTATTACATACATGATACACAGGGAAAGGTTTATATTAATCATCTGGCCACCATTACAAAGAAAATAATAAGGGAGAGAGTGGGTGTAGATGTTCATTGTTGTTAAGAAAAAAAAGGTGAATTGTATGTTATTTGGGTCACTATGTACCGAAAGTAGTGTAATGATTCTCTCTCTCTCTCAATTATACGCCTATTCGTTTTTTTTTCTTTTCCTTTTTTATTTCCTTCTTTTTCTTCTTTTTCCTTTTCCTTCTCTTCTTTTATTTTTCTATTTCTTCTTCTAGTTCTTCTTTATCTTCCCAATCGATATATATGTCAATCAATTTACACTCACCACATGACTGCTAAGACTATAATATTCCTATCATCCACCACTAACCGTCAACCAATTACACTTGCAACATATACTTAACTGAGTGTGACTATACCCAACATAAAACTCACATTGCCCAAACAAGCTCACTATCAACATCCCCTTCGTTACGGCGCTTCATCCACTTATGAATTCCAATCATGAGTGAGTGGATGAGTGACGAAACGGGTCAAAAGGTTATGAGAGAGAGAGAGAGAGAGAGAGAGAGAGAGAGAGAGAGAGAGAGAGAGAGAGAGAGAGAGAGAGAGAGAGAGAGAGAGAGAGAGAGAGAGAGAGAGAGAGAGAGAGAGCGAGAGAGAGAGAGAGAGAGAGAGAGAGAGAGAGAGAGAGAGAGAGAGAGAGAAAAGGGTGTGTGTGCGTGGGGGGGAATGGTCTATGTGTTGCAATGAAAAACTGATAATCAAAAGTTGCCTTATAGCCCTCATTACACAACACATTATTGCAGCACTCCATAAGAGGCAACAGAGGGAAGGACCGCCCATCACCAGCACGAGTTGTTGATGCGCGCTAATAAGTGAAGAGGAACGAAAAGGGTAAAAAATAGGTGGGGAAGCAGGACAGTATCAGCCTCCAGGACGCCAAAAGTCGCTTCCATTATTGGCGAGTTAATTGAGTTTGCAGTGACACGTGGCTGCTGGTGGTGGTAGTGGTGGTGGTGATAATGGTGGTGCTGGTGGTGGTGGTGGTGGTAATGGTGGTGGTGGTGCTGGTGGTGATGATGTGGATATATGATGATGGTGAGGGTGGTGATTGTATGTGTGTGTGTGTGTGTGTGTGTGTGTTTAGCGCCTATGAACATTATGGTATATTAACGCACTCACACTCACACTTACACACACACACACACACACACACACCTCACCTGAGCATCATAACAACTACAGGTAATAAAGGAAAATAATACAGTTAACCTTCCACGCCTTCTCGTCCTCATCCATAATTTTTCTTCGTATATTTTTTCTTCTTTCGGAAATGGAAAAAAAAGTCATAATGCTTTCGCTCTATATCTTTCCTCTATATCCTGCAGCTCTTTAAGTATTTCTAAAAGGTTACACAATCTCTCTATCATATGTCTATTTAATCCATCTATATATCTTTATCAATCAATCACCTTATCCATACACATTCATTCATTTCGCCATTAATTTATTTTTCTATCTATCTACCCGCCTCCCTATTTATCTATCTGTCATTCTGTTTACCTATCACGTTATCTTTTTTTTTTGTCTATCTATCCATGTCTCTATCTACCATTTTGTCTATCCAGGTCCTCCACTTCGTACTCCCTTGATCCTTCAGGCCGAGGCTAAGTCCTGTCGTTGTACCGCTTCGTGTAATGCAAGGCTTTACACAGGGGACAATTATCCTATTTTATCTTATTTCAAGTTCGCCCTGAATATGTTGGTACTGTCCTTCTCTCCTCCTCCTCCTCCTCCTCCTCCTCCTCGTCCTATTTGGGTCATTTCGTAATTTGTTTCAATGTTTCCTATTTTTTTATATGAGAATAGTCTTTAGAAATATTTGTTTACGTTGCCCTTTGAGTCATTAGGTCGTTTTCATTTTTTAGGGGTGGGGTGGGGCAGGGAGCACATCGGCCCTTTTACCTTGACTCTGTTTTTGGACCATTAAACAATTTTGTCTCCGTTAAATAACATGCTTTTAACGAGCGGCATTTACCTAGTTGAACCTTTCAATCCCATTCCATTCACTCTTTTACTTTGCTTCGCCTTTCCATCTCTAAACAGTTTTATCCTTAAGTTTATCCTCTGAAGAGCGATATTTTACTCACTGCAACCGTTTGATCTTATTCCGCTCCCTCGTATTTTTGTTTTTTTATTTGCCAACTTTGAATAATTTTTGTCTCGGTATAACCTTTGAAAAGCGGCATTTAACTAACTAGCTGAATCTTTCATTATAACACTTTAACAACTAACTCAACTTTGCACAGGACCACGAAGACAGATATCACACCATCCTTTATTCAACTCTACGTATACCCTTTCAATTTTTTTTTTACCCCTGAAACGCTTTAACTTCCATGCATTTGTGTATGAGCCACGCAAAGCCAAGCGCTTGCATTCCCTCTGATGGCTGCATACTCACTCACTCTGCAAGGTAACTGGCAAATAAAGGCACGAGGGAGCACTAAAGGACCAGCATACAGCAAGAACCACCCTAACTATGAGCATGGAATTAAAGAGCAAACGGACTTTCACGTTTTCTTAGCAAGCCGTCTAGTCTACCCACCCTAACCGCTAACCCATTCTCTTTAAATACCGTGAAAATGAGAAGACAATATACAACGAGGACTACCCTAACTATGCAATAGAGTATTTTCGATCACGTGATATCGTGACGTCATTTTAGTAAACAAAGTTTCCACGTGGTCGGCCGTGAGACTTCCCGCTCGGACTTGCCTACGGACTTCTTAGTTTTCAGCCCCAATGCAGTACTTTCGATACTAATATTCACGTTTTGTGGTGGACAGGGTGATAATATGAACATAAATTAAAACTACACGTACTAATCAAGATCCATAAGCCATCGAGAAGGAACAAATGTGTTCAAATAGTGAGGCGCTGACAGACATATCTGCCATTTTCTGGTTTCTTTACCCAACCCCGACTACAACACGAGCAACATGAAGTCCTACAAGAGTCTGCAGACGTACAACATGTTCACAAGTGGCTGTTAGGTGAAGGAAGTGTGTGTTACAGCGAGTTCTCCACGTCAGCCAGCCATGGCCGAGGCAGGACATGTCTGGATGCACGTATTCTTTGTCATACATTTTGACCATCTTATTTTACTGTCTCATAAGCATAATGTTACTGTTGCAGAGTAGTTTCATGATTCATATTAGTTATGGAAGGTCAGGTTTGTTAAGGTTATAGTAGCCTATGTTATAGTATAGTTAAAAATTGCAACAAAGAGCTCGGGAGCTCTAGATAATATGACTGCACATAATTATGGAAAATTTAGTATCACACACCTGTTCGAAATTATACAAGGGTCAAAAGTGCAAAAACAAGAGGCAGAGTCCATATTTTATGGCGGCAACTGTCCAGACAATGTTGAGGCACAGCTTTGGTTAATATAGATGGGAAAACCTCAGAATGATGCAGTCCAGTTATCTACTATTACTAGGAGCTTAGAAAAAGTCATGCTTTAGAGAGAAAGGCTTATTACTGGTTAACCTCGATCAAAATTCCTTACTTTTTTTTCTCAGCCTGCCAGTTATCTAGGCATATTCATTACAAGCAACCATTGCCTTAGGACTATAATGTTAGTGATGACTAGTTACTGTAGAGATAGTTTCCGTGAGACAGCCCGTCCTCGCCTCAATCGCCTGTCGGCGTTTCCATGGTGACCGAGTTTGTTTTAGTCTCACGCTCCCATGATACAACGCGGCGTGACGTCACTCGAAAATACTCTATTAAGGAACAAATGGACTCTTACGTTTTCTTTGCCAGCCGTCTCCCCACGCTAACCTCTAACCCATTCTTTTTAGACACCGTGGAAATGCAGGCACAGGGAGGGAGCAGTAATGAAGCGACATGAAACAGGGAGTGAGCTAACTAGGTATACAGATGCTGCCTTTGTGGACACAGGGCGTGGGCGTGTTTAACTGATAGCCTGGAAGTGTAGTGTTGTGTTTGTAGTGCCTGGCGCGAGGAATAGGTGAGAGGTGGGAGGTGAGAGGCGTTAGGTGTGAGGGGAAACGTGAAGCAGGGGACGGTGGAATAGAAGGGAGGAGAAAGGGAGTGTAAAGTGAGGGGAATAAAGGGAAGGCGCGTGGTTTACATGGAACGATATGGAGTGTTGTGGAGTGTTATTTAAAGTGTTGGTATGGGGAAGGTGGAGGAAGCGCGGTGGAATAAATGAGAATAAAGTGGAGGAGCAGAACGGTGAATGAACAAACCAAATATTTATATTAAGACAGTTGGCAGAACAGTACAGAGAAAAACAGAAAGAGCTTCATATGGTATTTATAGACCTAGAGAAAGCGTACGACAGGATACCAAGACAGGAGCTGTGGAGATGTTTGAGAGACAGAAAGGTGCCGGAAAAATATGAAAGATTGGTGAAGGAAATGTACAGGCATGCCAAAACAAGGGTAAGGAGTGGAGCAGGCATGACGGATACTTTTGGAGTTGGGGTGGAGCTGCATCAGGACTCTGCGCTGAGCCCCTTTCTCTTTAACATCGTAATCGACGTGTTAACGATGAATGTAAGGAAGGGAACAACATGGGACATAATAAGCAGATGATGTGGTTTTAGTGGAGGGGTCCAAGGAAGGGGTGGAGCGCAGACTGGAGGAGTGAAGATCGGCACTGGAGAGCATAGGAATGAAAATAAGTAGAACAAAGACAAAATACATGATGTGTACAGAACAAGAACATGATGGATTTGAAAGTGTTAGTTTGGATGGTATGACGCTGGATAGGGTGGATGCCTTCAAATACCTGGGGTCTATCCTATCAGCAGATGGTAATGAAAAAAAGGAGATAACTGGAAGAATCCAAGCTGGATGGAGAAGCTGGAGAGAGGTGTCCGGAGTACTGTGTGATACGAAAATACCAGTGAAACTAAAAGGAAAAGTATACAAGACTTTGGTACGAGCAGCAATGACGTAGCCGTAAAGAAAACAAATGAGGAGAAGATGGAAGTAGCTGAAATGAGGATGTTGCGATGGATGTGTGGCGTGAATAGGAAGGACAAAATCAGAAATACAAGAATCAAAGGAACAGTGAAGGTGGTGAAGGTGTCGAGGAAGATGCAAGAGGCAAGACTGAGGTGGTACGGGCATGTTTTGAGGCGAGATGGAGAAAGTGACGAGAGGAGAATACTGGAAATGGAAGTGCAGGGAAGGAGAGGAAGACCCAAGCCGAGATGGAAGGAATGCATAGCAGCAGACATGAGAGAGAAGGGCTTGAACACCAACATGACAGGCGATAGAGGAACGTGGAGGCGGCTCATCAAAAACAGCGACCCCGTATAAAGACGGACTAATTAGCGGGCGAAGAAAGCGAGAGCAGAACGGAGAGGGATAAATAAAGATGAAGGAACAGAAACAGACAGCAGCGTGTTAAGATGAAAGGATGAGAAAAGTGGAGGAGTGAAAAAGGTGAACAATCGGGAAATGAAAAGGAGGCAAATAATGGTTGAAAATCTGGAGAATAAGGGAATGAAAAGTGGAGAATAGTGGAATAAAGAGGCAAAATATAACAACAAAAAGGTGGAACAAAGTGAAATGAAAAATGATGGCTAGGTAGTAGCATAAGTGGATATTATTAAACACAGAAAAAGAGGAGAGCAAAGTGGAAAGAGAGAAAGGGATTTGGCACTTGGTACAAAGATAGAGAGAGATGAATGATTAAAAGGTGGAGGAGGTGGGGAAGCTGCAGTAGTTGAAGGTTATAGTGTACGTGGAGCAAGTGAGTGGGCGTTCAAAGTGGTGACGGGAGGAAGTGGGGGAGTTGTAGAGGGTTAAAGAGTACGAGTAGGGATGGAGAGGCTGGGCGTTCAAGTGGTACGGGAAGGTAGGTGAGTGGGAGAAGGTTATAGCGTGTGAGTGGGGCAGGTGAGTGGGCGTTCAAAGTGGTGAGGCGAGAAAGTGGGGGAGTTGAAGAAGGTTGAAGAGTGTGAGTAGGGATGGAGTGGGCGTTCAGGGAGGCTGGGCGTTCAAGTGGTACGGGAAGGTAGGTGAGTGGGAGAATGTTATTGGGTGTGAGTGGGGGAGATGAGTGGGCGTTCCAGGTGGGTGGTGGCATGATAGTTTAATGGCATGTCGGCTACGAATCGATACGCGGAGAAAGTGGGCCGAGAAAAGGTGATGCTAAAAACTGACCGAGGGATGGCTCAGAACAATGCACAAGGAGGTCCCTAGGAGTGGGTTGATGGAAGTAAAAGGTGAGATCGAGAAAGATAATATGATACATGAATATACCAGAAAGATCGACTTCAAATAATGCACAAGGAGACCGATGGGAGTGGGTTGATGGTAGTTAAAAGTGAGATCGAAAAAGAAAAGATGATACCAGAATATAACCAAAAGATCGACTTCGTGTAATATAAACGGAGACAGTAGGGAATGAGTTAACGAAGGCAGAAAAAATAGGGAAGAAAAATGACGAAAAACACGTGAAAGAAAGGTTGCAAAATAAGATAATGAAAGATCGCCTTTTAATACTCCCGGCGATACATAGGAGTGAACTAAAGGAAACAGAAGGTGAAGTCGAGATTAGTCCTGACGAAAATAGAATAAAACAGAAAAGGAAGGTTGCCAGTTGAGAAAAACGAACAAAAAAACAGAAGCTGCCTCTTGGTGTAAGTAAAAAGTTAATCGAAGAATACGAATGGAAGGAAGATGCCGATTAAGTTTTCTTCTTCACCTTTTTCTTTCGCTGTTTCCATTAAGGGTCGACAAAGCGGGTCATCCATTTCCATCTCTTTCCTTTCCACCTCTTCCATTTCCAAGTCTTCATTGCATCTCCCTCTGTCACGCCAACCGCCTGTACGCTCCCTTTACGACTCCCATAACCATCCACTTTGGCCCTCCTCTTTTCCTCTCGCCTGGCAGCTCCATCTCCAGCATCCTCTCCAGACATACCCAGCCCAGCATCCCTCATCCGCACATGTCCAAACCATCTCAACCTCGATTAAGTGAAACGGGAAAAGCGAAAAGCATCTCTCTCTCTCTCTCTCTCTCTCTCTCTCTCTCTCTCTCTCTCTCTCTCTCTCTCTCTCTCTCTCTCTCTCTCTCTCTCTCTCTCTCTCTCTCTCTCTCTCTCTCTCTCTCTCTCTCTCTCTCTCTCTCTCTCTCTCTCTCTCTCTCTCTCTCTCTCTCTCTCTCTCTCTCTCTCTCTCTCTCTCTCTCTCTCTCTCTCTCTCTCTATCCTTCTCTCTCTTTACAGTGCGTGGCAGAATCAGCCTCTCCGCCGCCCCTTGCTCGTAAAAACAAACTCACTCATTTAAAATTAGATTAAGATCATGATCGCTGTCAGTCAGAGTCTTTTGGCCGCCCCTCAGCTGGAAGAGTGTAAAAAGGTTCTCAAACAAACATTTTCCGGCTCTTTCCTTCAACTTTTGGCCCCACACTAACTTTGCGTATTTCTTTGTGGACCCCTTTTCTTCTTATTTTCCTTGCCTTCCTCCTACTCCTCCTCGTCCTCTTCCTGGTCCTCCTCCTCCTCCTCCTCCTCATCCTCATCCTCCTTCTCGTCCCCCTCCCTTTCCTCCTCCTCCTCCTAATCGTACTTCCGTTTTTTCAACCCGCCTTTTTTGTCTCCTGCTTGTTTCTTTTCCTCCTCCTCCTCTTCCATTTTTCCTTCCTTCCTTTTTTATTTTTTCCGTTCCCTTTCTCTTGCTTCTCCTCCTTTTCATCTTTTCCTTTTCTTTCCTCCTTTTATTACTTGTTTTATTCCCTTTTTCTTGCTCCTCTTCCTCCTCCTCTTTTTCTTTCCTCATTTTTATATACCTTTTTCATTCCCCTTTTCTTTCTCCTTTTTCTCCTCCACTTACTTCCTCACTTCTACATTTATTTTCATCCCAATTCCTTGCTTCCTCCTCTTCCTCTTCCTCCTACTCCTACTCCTCCTCCTCCTCCATCTTCCCTCTGTCGTATTTTTTTTTCTTTTTTTTTCATTCCTCCTTTATTGCTTTCCTTTCTCCTCGTTTATTCTTTTTTTTCTCTCATATCTCTTCCGAGTTTTGGTTGTCTTTTTCTCTCCCCCTGGTCATATTTTCTCCTTCCCTCCGTTCATTGTTTGTTTTTCCTTTCCTCCTCTTTATTTTTTCTTCTTTTCTTCTCTTTCTTCAATGTTTTACTTCTGACTTTTATATACTCTTCATTTTTTTTTCCTCACTTTCCTTTTCTTTCCCTCTCCCTTCTCCTCCCCTTCCCCTCACACCTGCCGCAAGGGGTTTCTGAAGGGGAGAGGGGCGACCTTCTTCTCTCCATTTCCCATCTCCCCCCTTCCTCCTCCCTCCTCTCTCTCTCTCTCTCTCTCTCTCTCTCTCTCTCTCTCTCTCTCTCTCTCTCTCTCTCGTTTTTTCTTCCATTTTTCTTTATTTCCGTTGTTTTTTCTCTTTTCTTTCTTTTATTCTTTCTTCCTTTCTTTCTTCCTTCCTTTCTCTCTCTTCCTTCTTTCCTTCCTCCCGTTTTTCAGCTTCGGGGCCGTTTGCATTGGTGTGTGTGTGTGTGTGTGTGTGTGTGTGTGTGTGTGTGTGTGTGTGTGTGTGTGTGTGTGTGTAAGCTCCTCATCATCCTCTCTTCTCAACTTTCGTCACTTTCACATGATTTCTCAGCGTGTTTTTCCTCCAATCAGGACCAAAACTTTCCTTCTCGTGTTGCTGGAGGAATGGAGGAGGAAAAACAGAGGAGGAGGAGGACGAAAGGAGGAATGAAGGAAAAAGTGAGGAGGGAGGGAAGCAGAGTGGCAAAAAAGGAAGCAAGGGAAAGATAAAAAAGAGCAAGTGAAGGAGGAATGGAAGGAGGGAAGGTGATGGGCAAGGGAGTAAATAAGAGAGAGGGAGAGGAAAAGAAGAAGGAAAAGCGAAAGGGAGAGTAGTTTATTAGGGTGGCAAAGAAGGGAGGGAGGTAAGGAGAAAAAGAGGAAGGGAGGATGGAATAGAATGAGGAAAGGTGGAGAGCGAGGGAGGAAATAAGGGAGAGAGGAAAAGAAGAAGGAAAAACGAAAGCAAGTGGTTTATTAGGGTGGCAAAGAAGGGAGGGAGGGAAGGAGAAGAGGAGGAAGGGAGGGAGGAGTAAGAGGAAAAGTGTCGAGCGAGGGCGGAAATAAGAGAGAGGAAAAGAGAAAGGAAAAAGGAGAGTGGTTTATTAAATGAGCAAAGAAGGGAGGGCGGGAGGGAAGGAGAAGAGGAGGAAGGGAGGGAGGAGTAGGATGAAAGGTAGAGAACGAGGGAGGAAGTAAGAAAGAGGAAAAAAGAAAGAAAAAAAGAGTGAGAAAATGATGTCTTTATCCCCTTCCTCCTCTCTTCTTGTCTCCTTTTTTCTTTCTTTTAATCTTCCTTTTCTCACCAATCAGCATTAGAGAGGAGAGAGTCACCTGTCTTTTTCCTCCCTCTTTTCATTTTCTCCATGTTTACCTTCCTTTCTTTCCTCCTTACTCTCCCTTCCTTATCTCTTTCCCTTCATCCCTCCTTTGCATTCCTCATCTCAGCATAGTTTCCTTTAATCATTCCTTCATTTTATTCATTTTACTTTCCTAACTCCCTTAATCATTCCTTCATTTTATTCATTTTACTTTCCTAACTCCCTATTTTACTACATCTTTACAGTCCTTCATCTTTTTCATGCTTATAGATTGTCCTTTCTATCTCCCTCCTTCCTCCCTTCTTCCCTTCTTTCATTTCCTTACCCCAAACAGTTTTTCCTCCCTTACTACATGTCCTTTATATCTACCTCCCTCCCTTCTCTTCTCCCTCCCTACCTCCCTCCTTTCCTATCTTTTTCATTCCTTTCCTCTCCTTACCCCAAACATCTCCTCCTCTCCTACTATCCTTTTTATTTACCTCCTTCCCTTCTCTCCTCCCTCCCTCCCTACCTACCTCCCTCTTTTTCTCTCCTTCCCTCCAAACAATTCCTCCTCCCCTACTGTTCTTAATAGTTACCTCCCTCCCTCCTCTTCTCCCTCCCTACCTCCCTCCTTTTTTCTCCTTCCCCCAAAACAATCCCTCCTCCTCTTAAAAAAAAAGGAGGACTCAGCACCACCAATTGGCACGAGTCCTAAGCTGGAAATCAAGGCTGAAAAAACAAATAAACAAACAAACAGCTATTAACCAACCGCAGCGTCGTAAATAGAGTGAGGCAGAGGATCCCAAAAGGTCTCTAAGCCAATTAACTGTTTGTTTACCCCCTGAAGTTCGTACACACGCACACACACACACACACACACACACACACACACACACACACATATATGATTTTTTTTTCTTATTTTTCGTCCTTTGCCTCCCCTGTCCTCTCTTCCACATTCTTTTACTCCATATAATTATAATCTCATCCACTTCCTTACTTCCACATCCTTTCCTCCATATAATTTTTCTTACGCTCTCCACATTTACATTCACCCCACATTCTTCCCTTCAAATCTTCTCCTCCACATCCTTTTCTCTCCACCCATTCCTCCACATCCAGATCCCTACGTCCCTTCATCCAGACCCTCTCCTTCACATCGATCTTCTCCTCCACTTCATTATTCCACATCTGGGAACTTTTTTCATCCATCTTTCGTCTCTCACTCCACATTTTCTTTTCTGTTCCTTTAAGTTCACATCTGGGAGTCCTCTCTGTCTGCCTTCTCAAGAATTCATGATCTAGACTATGCCGTGGCCGTCCTCTGGAGCATGAAGGGAGGGGAAGGAAGGGGAGGAAGGGGAGAAGGGAGGGGAGGGGGGATGTGATAGGGGGAGGGGGAAAGGGGAGGGAGGAGGTGAAAGAGGGAGGAGGGTTGAGAAGGGGAGGGGGGTGAGAAGGACGGGGAAGGTGAGAAATGAAGGCGAGGGAAGATATTTTTGGCAGCATCATGAAAGGGTTGTGGGGGTGAAGATGTATATAGAGAGGAATAGAAAACCACAGGTAATACTGATGCTGTGACTGACGATGATGCTTTTTTTTTTTTACAACAAAGGAGATGGCTAAAGGGCAACGAAAAGAGTGTAAAAAAAAAGACCGCTACTCACCACTCACACAAAAGAGAAATTACCTATGCTGAGAAATTACCTTTGCATGTCACATTGATCAGAAAAATGAAGGTATAAAGAAAAAGAAAGAATGTAGGTATAAAAAAAAACATTAAAGGGCGTTGGTAGAAAAATATGAAAAAGGAAAATAGTATAAAAATAAGTCAAAGAAATGATGATTGAACACGAAGAAAAGATGGCAGTAAATATGGAAACAGACGAAAGTGTAAAAGAAGAAGAAAAAAGGAATACCAGAGACAGGAATAAAGCAATAAAAAGTGGCACCGCTGCACGAAAATACAAGAAGAAAAAATGAACAAAATATGATGAAAAATATGCAAAAATAAAAACGCTACACCTACCTTTCTGAAAATAGGAATATAGCAATGAAATAATACGATAACACTGCAGGAAATTTTTCAGAGCACTTCCGCGCAGCTTTCAACGTCTGCCTACCAACCAACTCTTACAGAAAAAAAATAATACATAAACTACCATAAACAAATATTCTAGGACGATATTTTCTTTTCCAAGTGGGGGGGAGGCATGCTTTTACTTCTTCTCCTTCCCCTCCTCCTCCTCCTCCTCCTCGTCCTCCTCCTCCTCCTCTTCTTCTTGGTTCCTCCTATGATACAATGTCACACTTTTCGGGGTTTGAGAAAGAGGTAGATAGATAAATGAATAGATAGATTGATGAGAGAGAGAGAGAGAGAGAGCATGTATCTATAATTCCCTGGTCTCTGCCTGGTGTCTCTAAATATCACACTGAAAGGTCAAGGACAAGCCAGGTGCGTGCGTGTGTGTGTGTGTGTGTGTGTGTGTGTGTGTGTGTGTGTATATACCAGCCACACACACACACACACACACACACACACGCAAAAAGACAGATCGATAGATAGACAGACAGACAGGTGGATAGAGTTAATCAGCGGGTCAGAGGCGATGGGACAGATGTGACGGGACGCCCAGGTAGGGAGGCCGGCAATTAACGACACTCAGGTGACAGGTCCGCACCTTAATGCAATCAATAACACCATAAACTAACATTGGATGCTCTTTAGGTTTCAAGATGGCGTCGGTTACCATAGTTACTGTGACGCTAAAACCTACCCCCTAATCCCTTACCCCTTGACCGCCTGCTACTGCTACCTACTACCGATTCCCTCCCTCTTCCCCCTTCCATGTTATCTACCCCCTGCCTACCCCTGCTTTTAACACTATAACTGAATTCTATCCTTTTATCTTCGTCTCTCTTTCAAGCTACCCTTCCCCTCTCCCCTGAAGCCTATCCTTTTCTCTTGCTTCCTATCTCTTTCAAGCTACCCTTCCCCTCTCCCCTGAACTCTATCCCTTTCTCTTACTCCCTACCCTCTTCCAGCTCCCATTCTCTTCTCCCCCTCTTCCCTTTCCCCATTGCCTACCCTCTTCTTCTGTCCTTCGCTCCTTCTTTCACAATACTGCAACTCACTCGTCACTCCTCATATTCATACCCAACAGCATCTCTTTCGTAACACTACAAGACTCAAGACAGTAACTTAGCAATACATGAATCCAGCAACACCTTCGCAACACTGCAACACTTCGTCTCCCCCTTTTCTTTGTTATACGGTAGAGAAGACAATAAAAATAATGAAAAAAAGATTGCAAATGGAGATGCTGAGTGGTGAGATTTTGTTGCACCCTTCATCTTATCTGACCCCTTCAACGCTGTAATTGGCGGATGCTGTGTGTGTGTGTGTGTGTGTGTGTGTGTGTGTGTGTGTGTGTGTGTGTGTGTGTGTGTGTGTGTGTGATCATGCAATACTCAGCCTGATCCGCATTTGCAATACTTATCACTCAGCACTTATCACATTAACTAACTGGAGGATGGTTTTTTTTTCCTGTTTGTATTGTGTGTTTGTGTTGGCGCCTCCGTGGCCTTGCATCGAACACAAATTCCACAACACATGAAGGCCACGGTGCGGGCAGATCAAGGTGCACTACGGCAATACGGAATAACGATCACGACGAGCCTGCCTTCAGCGCGTGGTGGCCGCCCTCGATCATTAGGGAGGCATTGTGCGGCTTCGCTAATTACTATCATCAACCTTATCTTTACACGGCGAGGGAGTGGCGGCGAGAATTAAAACAGTCGGCTCTGGGTGAGGTTTATGGTTTAATTATTTTATACAATTTTAATCCTCACAATATTATCTTTTTTACTTAACGAGGAACTAGCCGCGAGGATTGAATATGCTAATTTCCGACGAAACAGATTATTTTAGACAGTCATTAAATAAAAGAATACGAACACGATTTCATTTCGCTTTTTTTACATACTAATTCGTGATATATAAATGACCAGCTTATATTTTCTCTTATTCATACTACGTTGCCTTCAGTCCACGTGCGTAGTAGCGTTGTGTGTTTTACCACTGGGTATAAGGCAGAGCTGTGGATCAAAGCTACTGTGGAACATCTATTGACAAAACAAGTTGTTTTTACTGATGATACAGTAATCCTTGTGAAATCACTTGAGATTCTGGAGATAGCTCTCGGGGCACTACAAGAGGAGGTGAAGCCCATGGGACTTCAGGTCTTCTGTTACGAGACCACAAGACCAAGGCACAGGCGTCTGGGGGATTATTAGATGAAACAGTACAGACTGTGTGCATGGTGAGGACACTGATAGCTTCGAAAATATTGCAACAACGGCGAGTCTCGTCAGGAGGTCTTACCGAGTAGTGGCGTGGCCCACGGTATTATGGACTCGCTCAGCACGAGTTTGTAGGACAAAGATCCGTATCTCTTCAAGTCGTTCGTGTTTCCTGTCTTACTCTGTGCCTGTGAGACATGGACACTGAATACTTACTTGAAGAGGCTCATTGGTAACTTTGATAACACGTATACCTACGCAGAATCATGGGATATTGCAAAAATTACGATGTCAAACCGGGGATTACTCTGTAAAAGTGAACACCAACTCCGGCTATACGGTGATGTGGCAAAGTTAACTCTGCTCACCGAGTTGTTTTTGTGACACAGAATCCCGATTGGAGGATGCCAAAGGAACACCCACAAAGTCCCTGGTCTGAGCAACTCGATAAATCTTACCATTCAGTACTTAAGATGGGAACGGGGCCTCTATGGAGACTTGCCAAGAGGCATCGCCAGATTCCACGGCGTTGTAGTGTGGGGAGCCCCCCCCATCCCCCCCACGGGGTATGCCCCTATTGATTAACTGAATGATCTACATTACTCTTTCAGTTAGGAAAGAAGTAGCAACGAGGATTAGAATTGTTTGCTTTTGACGATAGTCTTTTTTTTTATTAAAGCAAATGTACAAGTCTTTTCTAACTTTAATCAAAAGTCCAAAGATTTAGTTGTATTCCAGCTCGGGAAATTTCCTCTTATACACGACGTGAACGCTTTCACGAGATGAGAATCTAGACACCTCGCCAATCTAAACTGCCCGTCATTTTATGTTATTCTTTTGTTGTGGGAGCAGTCTGCACACCCGGCCAACACTCGAACCGAGCATTTTTTCCGTCTGTAATAAAATTGCAGAGGCGTGGCGGCTCTGACACGGAAAACAAAGAAAAGATAAATGAATATATAATGGTGGGCGTTACTTCAAATTATTTAAATGTTTGAACCCATGTTTCCAAAAGAGCATTTCTACGACAACAGCACCCATTCTTCCTCCAGCGATCCTCTCCCTCGCCCCGTCACCCTTGCAGCCACGCGTCCCCGTCACCATTGTCGCAATACTCTCACGTCCGTCTGTCTCCCTCGCTGCTCTTCGTCCCTCCGGCGATTGGGAGGTCACATGAAGGGCGCGGATGTTGAACTGTAACTTGATGAACGTCGCGGCGCCATTCCACAGCACAGCATGGCATGGCATCCACGTACTTTTTTCCCACAGATGGTTAGCGAGGAGTGCTTCCAGAGGCTTGCGTTCCCCGTGATCACGTTGTCTGCCCGGCATC
The DNA here is from genome assembly GCF_024679095.1 of Eriocheir sinensis. NCBI lineage: Eukaryota > Metazoa > Arthropoda > Malacostraca > Decapoda > Varunidae > Eriocheir > Eriocheir sinensis. The sequence goes on from NC_066543.1 coordinate 10,072,079, forward strand.
CCTTTAGCGAAACACGAGTCTCTTCCACAACAGCCTGACACGTGTGGTCCCGCCCCGCCACCAAGGCGAGGAAAGGAGAGCTAACAAGGACATGCGTTGGGGTGGCTTTAAGTGCGTTCCATCAAGCTTGCGTGAGTCCTGATGATCTCGTATGCGCTTTGGTGTCTTTATGTGCGTTCCGGCGGCCCTGCAAGCGTTTCCGGGTGCGTGATTATCCTGGAAGGGATGGGAAAGCGCGCGAGTGAAGTAAATCCCGGCTGTGTATCCAAGAGGGGAGGACAGGAGAGGAAAGGAGATAAGAGAAGAGGGGGAAAAGGAGGGAAAATGAGGAAAGTGTAGAGACTTCCTTAACAAAACCTTGCGGCCTGCTGTTCCCACGCGTTGCGGCAGCTAGGCCAAGGACGCTGTTAGGCTGATAGGCTGGCGTGGTCAACACTGTGCGCATATATAAGATTCCTGCACGCTGCCGGAGATCCCGCACCACACACCTCCGCCGGCAACTCCACCTCACGAGTCTGCTGAGGCTTTCCTTCAACACGCGCACTTGATTAACAAAATAGAGAGGTGTTGTCAAGCCGTCACCGTGAGGGCCAGAGGAAAACAGAACCATAATTACTTCTGGTCCACTTTCGTTCCCTTAAGCTATTTGACAGCACGTCTTCTTCATACATTCTCACCCACAAAGACTAAAACAATTAACCAAATGTACGTTCTTCATTGACATACTGTTAACGATTGATGATAACCGAAAAGATAATGACGAAACTGCCCTTTTAATAATGCCACGTAGAGCAAGATAGACGTAAGCGAACGAAGAGGCGAGCGTTGTGTTGGGCAGTCACTAAGTGGAGCTGTAGCATCTCCTTTAAATACGTGTATACAGATGGTTTATATAAGCTTTTTAAAGGGCTTCACAAAACAGCATAAAAGGTTGAGCTGTGTAAGAAGTGCATCATGTTTAAATAAATAAAAAGTAACTATATAAACCACAAGAGTATTACTTACATCATGACCCCACCCCCAGCACGCACGGCCCGTCAATAGTCACCCGTCACCAGTACGTGCCTGCAGAAGGAAACACACATTACTAAATATTATGTGAAAAAATGTTTACCTGGGTCCGTATCCTCAGACGCTATCGGCTCTTACAAAAAAAAAAATCCAAAGGCCCCAAAGAAAATTAATCAAGTTCCCTTAATTTTTGTCACATTCATGGTGCAGAAGCCTTGTGAGACCATCATTAGGGTTATAAAACTACCCGTGTAAATACCGAACACCTTCTTTTTTACAGCAAAGGAGACGGAATGAGGCTTAAGAAAAAAATAATAATAAAAAAAAGCCCGCTACTTACTGCCTCTAAAAAGATTGGAGAGCAGTGGCCGAAAGAGAAGTCAATTTCGGAAGGAGAGATGTCCTGATACCCTCCTTACCAAATGTGGGTGTGAAGGCCCGAAACGTTGGAGTATATGGAAGCCAGTTAGTAGGGTTGAGCAGGCAGTCCAAGGCCGAGCAACAAAATAAAGTATACGCCAAGATACTGCTTCGACTGGTATGACGGAAGAAGAGAGAAAGGAAGGAAAATAAATAAGAAAAAGGATACATTAACGGCCGTTCTCCAAGTTATCCCGTACAAAGACATTACCCATTTTCTTTCACTTGTTTTCCTTCTCCCATTTTCCTCTAATTTCCGTTTTCCTCTTCTCCTCTCCTCTACATTACAATTTAACCTCACCCTTTTTCCACCTCCTCCTCCTCCCACTCATCTCCCCTCTCATCTTCTCCCTTATCCAGTCTCCCACGCACCTCCAACTACTAGGCTACTCCTGTCATCTCCAATCTCATCTTCCCTCTTACCCCATCAGTTCCTCTGCCCCTCCTTATCCTCTACCTCCTCTTCCTCCTCCATTCTCCTTACCTCACCTCTTCCTTCTCTCTTCTATCCTATCCTCCTCTAACGTTTTCTCCTATGCCCTTCTCTCCTCCCCCTCCTCCTACAACTGCTCCTCCTGCTCCTTCTCCTCCTCCTCCTCCTCCTCCTCCTCGTCTTCAGACACAGGCCGGCTTTACTTCACTCACGGGGCTTCTCATCCCTTCACGGGGACGGACACACACACACACACACACACACACACACACACACACGCTCCCTAAGACAAACAGAAACACTAAAACGTAAACAAACACACACTAAAACGCCCACACAGAGACGCACGCCAAGACCCACACACACACACACACACAGACTTTGAAACGCGCACGAAGATCAATACGCACACTAAGACACCAAAGGAAACACAAATCACTAAAACACACACACACACACACACATAAATATACATCAAAACGCACACGATACCAAAACGTACACAAAATTACTAAAAGGTATGAGAAGCTACATCGTCCTCCTCCTCCTCCTCCTCCTCCTCACGGTATTCTTTTCACCCTCTTACAAACTGAAATCTTGCCCAGGAAACTTCACGCAACACTCTTAAGCAAGAGGAATTCAACTGATAACTCCTGAAGAGCGAGTGAGTGTTTTCTCCGCCAGGGGACGCGCCGTGACGGAGACGGAACGTGACAGGGACGCGATCTTCACTCCTCAGGGCGTGGGGAAAACAGGAGCACCGTGTTTCAGAGGCGGGGAGGCAGTGTGGGAGAGAGGGAAGGGGGAGGAGGGGGTGTTTGAAAGCGTGGGAGAAAATGTTGTGTCCACACGTCAAAACACAACACCCACTTTGTTGAATAGATAAGACTCTCTGGCTTACTTGTGTTTTATATTCTCGGTTCTCTTTATACATGCAAAATGGCGTGTTGATGCTTCGTGGCTGGGTGGGGACAGGAAGGAGGAGGAGGAGGAGGTAGGAAGATGGTAAAGGTAAAGCAAGATGGCTGAGCGTTAGTATAGCCTTGTTGGGTTATTAATATTCGCAAACTCGCTAGGTGATGCTTCATGGCCGCGTGGAAACAGCAGCAGTGAAAGCGAGGAATAGTTCTCCTCCTTACTGCTTCAAGGCGTGTGAAATAAAATATGACCTCTTTTTCCTCGCAAACTAGCGGAGAAAACAACACACACTTTTTTCTCCTTTGCACAAGCGAGGCTCAGTCACACACTTCCAAGAAAAGCAATCACTCCTTTGTCCCTTATTCCTGCAGACAATTAGCGGTATGCCTTTCCTTAATGCTTGCCTGCCTGCCTTCTTTCTTTAATTCCTTCTTTCTTTCCTTCCTTCCTTCTTGTTTATTATTTGTTTCCTTCCTTTTTCCATATCTTCCTTTCTTCCTTTTCTTCCTTCTTCATTGTCGTCCTGCTTCTTCGAGAACAATTAGTGTATCCTTCCTTCTTTCCATTCATTCTTTCTTCTTTCTTTCATTCCTTTCTTCATTTATTTCTTATCTCCTTCCTACACATTTTTCCTACACAGTCATCCTGCATCCGAGAAAAAATATTAGGCCACTCATTCCTTCCTTCATTCCTTCATTCATTCCATTCTTCATTCATTCCTTCATTCCTTCATTCTTGCCCGCCTCTCTTCTTTTCTTCCTTCCCTTCTTCGTTCCTTCCTTCCTTCCTTGTAGTCTGCTTTTCGTCTTCTCCCCCTTCTTTCCTTCCTTCCAGCCTTCCTTATTACCTTCCTTTCATCCATCCTTCGAGCCATATTTTCTTCTTTCCACCCTTGCACTCCACCGTAACTCCCTCCACTTGCAAGACTTCCTGGAAACACAATCACTGCACCAAGTCCCTCCTTCCCTACTTATTTTCTTCTCCGGCTGAGGAAAACAAAAGGAACACAGGAGAACGCAACCAACAATACCCTCCACGGTCCCTCAGGTGTCCACACGCTGATTAAAAACTTAGTTAACACCTTGCACACCTGAACTCTTGCCTGCCCTCTTCCTTACCTTTATCTCCTACATACCTGTTCTCTCTATCCTTCCATTACTTTCCTATCTGTTACTTCACCATACATACCTTTACCATTCATTCTTTCTTCACTTTTCTATGTATCACTTCATTCATTTTCCTTGCCTTCCTTATTTAGTCTTTCTCTATGAATTCTTACTTCTCTATTGCTTCTCCCTCTATCCTTCTTTCTATTTTCTATCTACCACTTCACCCTACGTTCTTTCGTCCCTTCTCTATGTATCACGTCTCCATCTATCATTCCTTGTTTTCCATATTTATTTTCTCCATTCTCTATAACTTCTTCCCTTCCTCCAAACTTTATCTTCCTCCCTCTCTTCTTCCCTCCTTCACTACTTGTCTCCGTCCTTATTACCTCCCTTTAACCTTCTTACTGTCTCTGTTATTTTATCTCCTCCATCTCAGTCCTCTCCTTCTGCCCCTTTTACAGTCTCTCTTGCTGTTTATCTCTACCAGAAACATCTCAACTAAATAGGTTTCACTATACCCATTTCATCATCTTTTCAGTCATCATCACCAGCATCAACACTACCATTGTCACCACCTTTACCACCACCACCACCAACAACAACAACAGCACCATCTTCAGCACTAAAATCACCATCACCCCCATCACCATCACCATCATTACATTTGCACCATTATATTCACCATTCCCAGCACCATGAAATTAGTCACTTTCCTCCATACGTCCTCCTCTTCTTCCTCCTCCTCCTCCTCCTCCGTGCCGGTGACCCACAATGCAATATTGGCACGCTAACTTTTGTTCTAACCAACTTACGCCAAGGTCTGCTGAAGTCTGGGAAAGAGTTGGCTTCGGCGGGGAGGGAAACACAGACTCTCTCTCTCTCTCTCTCTCTCTCTCTCTCTCTCTCTCTCTCTCTCTCTCTCTCTCTCTCTCTCGTGATGATGCCATTTGCTTGCGTCACTTCCAGTTCCTCTTAGTTTCCCTCTGCCATCTCTCTCTCTCTCTCTCTCTCTCTCTCTCTCTCTCTCTCTCTCTCTCTCTCTCTCTCTCTCTCTATCTCTGTTTATATAATCAGCAACCACAAGAAAAAAAACTCTCTTAGTCTTCCTCGTTATCCTGCTTTAGCCGTCCCATTTTTCCTCCTCCAGACGTGATGCTATCCTTGTATAATTCCATGGTAAGACCGCACCTCGAGTATGCAGTGCAGTTCTGGTCTCCCAATTACAGAAAGGACATTGCTTTACTGGAAAGGATTCAACGACGCGCCACAAAGATGATTCCAACCTTCAGGGCTCAACCGTACGAGGAACGACTCAAGCGACTCAATCTCTTTACATTGGAGAAAAGACGCCTACGAGGGGATATGATTCAAGTCTTCAAGTATCTAAAAAAGTTCAATAACGTCGATTACTCCAAATTCTTTGAACTGCAAACCAACTCAAGAACTAGAAATAACGGTTTACCCATTCAGTCGAGTCGATGTAACACAGACATTGGAAGGAGTTTCTTTTCAAACCGAGTCATCCGCCACTGGAACAATCTTCCCTCAGAAGTAGTAAATGCGAATACCATCAACTCCTTCAAATATAGAATCGACCGTCATTTCGCTGCGTCAGGAGTAAACTGAATAACGAGGGGCTTCCATCTGCTCCTCAATATCGAGGTGCTTTCATCTGCTCACCAAGCCCCAAGTGGCGGTCGAGCAGATTAAATCACCCAAGCGGGCGACCTCGTAATGAGCCAATAGGCTTTCTGTTGCCTGCATTTCCATGTTTCCATTTCCATGTTTCTTCCTCCTCCTCCTTTTCCTCCATGCCCTCCGTCTCCTCTTCATTCAACTTCTTCACCGCCAAACCATTTTCCTCCAGCACCTTATCCTCCCCTTTTTTCAACACCAACACCACTTTACCTCCTCCTCCTCCTCCTCCTCCTCCTTTTTCTTCATGTCCTCCGTCTCCTCAATGGATTCGACAACATTAACCCAGATAGTCTATTTCAGAGAGACACCAACACAATAACACGCAGCAACGGTATGAAGTTAAAGGGAAACCGATGTAACACATTGGTGCGCAGAAATTTTTTCAATAATAGAGTCGTCGATCACTGGAATAGACTCCCACCGTCAGTAGTTAGCGCACAGAGTATCAATAGCTTTAAGTCTTCATTGGATAAGTACTTCAGGGATATAAGATTATACTGACCCTTCTTCGCATGTTTTCAGACAGATTGCAGCAAGACCTCAACCTAAATCCATATTATTCTCCCCCACAACCTAGATTGCAAGTAGCGTAAGTTAACAATAGAGTAAAGCAACAGTTAATGTCCGCATGACAGGTGGAGTGAGGTGTGGGTGCAGTAAGATGATAGGGTACTGGTGCGTGCATAGTACCGCCGGAAAACGAGGATCAAGCCTCCACCTGTGCCCCTGAAACTACACCTCACCCATCGTGAGTATTAGGGGGGATTCTGGGGCTGCCCTGTGTAGGCCACTCGGCCTCTTCCAGTCTCCCTGTGTTTCTATGTTCTTATGTTCTTATGTAATGAGGCCATTTTCCCCCACAGCTTAGGTTACCATTAGTGTAAGTTAAGGGTAGTAATTTCCTCATTTCTCTCTTTACTGTAAAATTTCCATGTCCCTTTCTTCCTTAAAGGTACATGGTGTTCTCTTCTAACTATTTCCGGAGGGAGAGGTGGGCGGGGAGGAGCCTTCATCTATTCTGTCCTGTCCTACCACACGTAGATTACTAGTAGTAGCGGTAG
>NC_066543.1:10083728-10101228 GCF_024679095.1 Eriocheir sinensis
ATCCTTCTCCTCTTCCTCCTCCTCCTCCTTCTCCTCCTTCATCTAATTACCTCTCCATTTTCCAGCTTCTCCTTCCTTTAACCCTTATTATCTTTCCTATCTTCACTAACACGTAACCTCTTTTATCATCATCCCTTTGTTTCCTTCTTTTCCCTCCCTCCTTCCTATCCCTCCATCCTTCTTCCTCACCTGTTCCTTATTCTCTGTCCTTTGTGATTATTCTCTCCCTCACCCTCTCCCTCCCTCTCTCTCTCTCTCTCTCTCTCTCTCTCTCTCTCTCTCTCTCTCTCTCTCTCTCTCTCTCTCTCTCTCTCTCTCTCTCTCTCTCTCTCCCTTTTAGTGAATATTAAGGAAGACTGACAAGCACACACCGAGCGAAATGAAGTGGTCCTCCCCTGCATTCCCTCCTTCCCCCTGGTTTTCGCTCACGACCTTTCGATACACCTGAAAAGACAAGACTCAGATTACGGGGAAAATGAATCCTTAGTATCGTGCTGTCAGGATATCATAGAGGTGCCATTGTGTGCTATTTTTGCTGATGATGTTTTTTTGTTTTGTTTTTTTGTTTGTTTTTGTTTCACTCCCTCCTTCCTTCACACCGCTTCCTTTTGTTCATGTGTTCTTCCTATGGTATACACGAAACAAAGGAACTTATATATGGACCAAAATGAAGGTTTAAAATTGTGATCTCAGAGCGTTATTTATTTTGTGCGTCTGTTGTTTTGTTTTCACTTATTCCTTCCCTTTTTCCTTCCTTCCCTCACTCTTTTCTTTTGTAACTCCTCGCCCTTTACATTTTGCACTTGTATATTTTCTCCATTTACAAGTAACGGCTGCCAGGACTAAGTAAAGCATTAATTATTGTTTTCATCGTTAATCTATACCACCACCACCACGACCATCACCACCACCACTGACAACAACAACAACAACAACAACAACAACAACAACAACAACAACAACAAAAACAACAACAATAATGAGGGTACATCCTAACTACTTCAAGTCCTTCTTTCATCAGCCTGTCATTAAGGTTCGCTGGGAAAACTTTTTTACTTTTGTTCCATCAATGACCGACTTTTTATCTTTTCTTTCTTTCCTTCATTCGTCTGGAAGTTATAATTAGATTGGTGGGAGGAGTTTGTGGCTGTGTTTGTGTGTGTGTGTGTGTGTGTGTGTGTGTGTGTGTGTGTGTGTGTGTGTGTGTGTGTGTGTGTGTGTGTGTGTGTGTGTGTGTGTGTGTGTGTACTTTGAATTTCTAGTGAAAGAAAAACAGGCTTACAAAAACACGTACATATGCAATCTATACCAGTATCTGTATATATCGTTCTGTCTATCTACCTATCTATACTATAATGCTGTATGCACGGACAGACACAAACAGACAGATACACGCAAACATTCATACACACACACACACACACACACACACACACACACACACACACACACATACACACATACACACGCATATCTGGTGACTTGGCTCGTCGCAGGTAGGACAGGTAATTGGACAGAGCGTGACCACCTGCCCACCCTCGCTATCAACCTGGCTACCTGTCCTCCGCCTGCCATTCACCTGTCATTAGCATGTCAAGGCAAGGGTTCGACTCCCGAGATGTTTGACTTTTAAAATGTTTGACTTTTGATCTTTTTTTTTTTTTTTTCGTTTTCTTTATTTTACTGATATACGGATTTTCAACTCTGGAAACATTCTACGGTTTATTTCATTTATATCTTTGCTTTTAGACTGTGGGTGAATGGCACACACACACACACACACACACACACACACACACACACATCACATGTCAAGGTAGAGCATAGTAACCCACCCATTCAAACACAAACCCCTATTCACCACACCACTCACTCACTTAACCACCAACCAATCCACCTATCAGTATCAACACATTCCCCTTTCCATTCACATGTTCACCCAAAACCTTCTTCCCACGTATCCACTTACCCACCTGCCTCCCCACTTACAGAGCAACCTAATAAATCACCTACTCGTTTATCCACTCTTCACCTCTCCCCCTACTTAATCTATCCACCAGTCAACCCCACCTATCCACACAATCACCCACCTACCCCCCCCCCTCACATGCCAACCCACCCATCCACCTCACCCTCACCAAAATTAATTGATTAGGCTTTACGCGAACTGGATGAGGGAGGAAAAAATAGAGTAAAGAATTAACGAAAAAAAATTGGGTTCATCATTAAAGGAATTTTTCCCCTCAACTCACGATAATTTTCGAGGGGCTTTTACTGAACTTGGAGGGCTGCTGCTGCGTACCCCTGCACACACACACACACACACACACACACACACACACACACACACACACACACACACACACACACACACACACACACGCGAAATTGACCTCTCTTTTGGCTACTCTTTACTGTTATCTATTATGGGAGCGGCGATGAGCGGACTTTTTTTGTACTCTTTTTGTTGCCCTTGAGCCGTGTCCTTTGATATAAAAAAGTAAACAAACACATAAACAAACATATATACATACACACATACCAACGAAGGTGAACGATCAAAGAGAATCAGGAATAAAATCAAAGAGCTAGAATAACCAAAAATAGGATCAAACGGAGAATAAAAAAGAAGCATAATTCAGAGGAGAATCAAAAGGAAAATCAGGAATGGAATCAAGAAGAGAAATCAAGAGGAAAATTAAGAAGCCAATGCAGAAGAAAATCAAGAGGAGAATGAAGAGAAGAATCAAAGAAAAACAAAAGGAGAAACAAAAGAAGAATCGAGAGAAGAATCAAGAGGAGAATCATATTAAGCAAGTTTTCGGCGCCTCAGCATAATTATCATACAGGGACAAGACATGATTAAGGCTTTTTCCTTCCTGTAATTCTTTTATTCTTCACCGCAGCGGAAGAAACTCGCTTTAAAGTATGTAAATAGAGGAGGGAGGGAATAATTAACCATTCTCTCTCTCTCTCTCTCTCTCTCTCTCTCTCTCTCTCTCTCTCTCTCTCTCTCTCTCTCTCTCTCTCTCTCTCTCTCTCTCTCTCTCTCTCTCTCTCTCTCTCTCTCTCTCTCTCTCTCCATAGGGTCTGTGTGTTTTGAGTACCTATGTAAATCTCTATCTCTATCTATCTATCTATCTATTAACCTGTATCCCTATCTACTTATCTATATCTATCTCTATCTACTTATTTATCTATCTATGGATCTACCTATTTATCTATCTATCTGCCTGTTTACGTGTCTGTCTGTCGATCTCTCTCTCTCTCTCTCTCTCTCTCTCTCTCTCTCTCTCTCTCTCTCTCTCTCTCTCTCTCTCTCTCTCTCTCTCTCTCTCTCTCACCACCCTACCTTCAAATCTAATTAACCTATCCCCTGCGCCACCCATTCTACGTATGTTAACTTCCCCGCAACCTGAGAGTACACCTAACTGTGCCTAACTTATAGCTTAACACAGGGATCCTCAAGACGCCTAACCTTACATAACCTAACCTAACTTATGGTCTCACAGGGTTCTTCAAGTAACGAGGGACCTTCTACAGTGCTGGGTCAGAATGAAGTATCCCTTACCAACAGGCACAGTGCAATGGGTATATCTTTTCTTTAGTCTCCCCTGCTTCCTTTGCCACTTTCCTTCTCCCTTATCACCGACTTTCTTCTTTCTCTCTAACTTCTGTAACCCATTTTCTACTCTCTGCCTCCACTTTCTTCTCCCGTCTGTCTGTCTACCGTACACTGTCATCTCCCTACCTCCCCCTTCCTTCCCAATCGAGTCCCTCCCATCTAGTTCTCTCCCAATACAACCTGACCCTACCCTCTCCATCGTGTGACCTATTTTCGTCTCCTCCATGCTTTCTCCCCTGTACCTCTCTCTAACTCTTTACTCCCCACAATTATTCTCCCATCGCCCTTCATCCCCCAGCCTCCGCCTCCTCCTCCTCCCCACACTGGAATTCTAATTAAATTTCGGCCGCAAGGTACACCCGTTAATATCCCACGAGCTGACGCACATACATACATACATATACACACATACATATATACATACAAAACCCTTATCACCATCAGGAATAAGGCCTTTCCCAGCGTACTCCTCCTTCCCCTGTTTGCTAATCCATTCTGTTGGTCAAAGCTTCGAATTCAATCTCCCCATACTAAGTATACACACACACACACACACACACACACACACACACACACACTAAGAGAGGGAGGAGGTGAGAGAATACGGACTGGGAGGGAAAAGGAGCTACAGACATCAAGAATAAGTATGAAGAAGGGGTGAAGATGGCAAGGGAAAGGGAGGGGAAGATGGGGCCACATTGTATTGGGGTGACATGGAGTGGGGTGCATGATTAGGAATAACAAAAAATGATTAAAATGATGGAGAAGTATGGAGGATATGGAAAAGTCAGGAAAAGGGAATGGTCAGATAAAGGATAAACATGGAAAGAATATGAAGACCAGGTTGATCTCGAGGGTGGCAGGGTAGCAGGGTATGGGGCTGGGATTGGAATGGAATGGCCAGGTAATATTTGGGGTCAGTGAGACGTGCCGGATGGAACAATTATAGAAGCAAAAGTCGAAGGAGGACAAATTTACTGGGTCCTGGCATTTACAGAGTTTCCCCTATGAGGCTCCGTTTTCCTATTTGGTCATCCGTCTGAGTCTGGCGAACTTACAGAAGGAAAACACACGAGAGCTGTCTTGGTAGTCGTAGTGGGTGACTCTTAAACAATAATGACGCTCCCTTGTCTTCAGGAACACTGTCACCCCACCCTCTTCTCTGTAGCAATTAAAAAAAAAAGATAAGGGGAGTGAAAGAGATGATCAAAAGTGGAGTGGTATTATAGGCAACGCTCCAAAGATAAAATTAATGTTCTCTCCATCACACTGGATTTTTCTTGCACCGGTAACTCGATCTCACCTCTCTCACCTCATCAGTGCATCTAAGGGAGGCTGTAACGTCGTGAGGGAGGAAGGGAAGGGAAGTGAAGGGAATGGCAAGAAGAGAGGAAGTAAAGGAAAAAATCAAGGAAATGAAAGAGAAAATGAAGGAAGGAGGGGAGGAGAGAGGAGGAGAAGGTAGGGAAAGTGTGTGTGTGTGTGTGTGTGTGTGTGTGTGTGTTTCTCAACCACCACAATAACACGTCGGGAGGAGAGTTAAGAGAAGCCTGTGACCGGGAGGAAAAACACGGAGAGAAGGGAGGAAGGAAGGAAGGAAGGAAGAGGAAGGGAGGGAAAATGGAAGGAAGGAAAAAAGAAGGGAAAAGAAAAAAAGAATAAGAAAGAAAAGTAAAGAAGTGAAGGAAGGAAGGATGGAAGGAAGAGAGGAAGGAAGAAAGGAAAAAAGGAAGGAAAGAAGGAAGGAAAAGGAAGGAAGGAAGGAAATAAGGAAGGAAGGAAATGGGAAATCAGAAAGAAAGGAAGAAAAAAAGGAAAAGAAGGGAAAGTGAAAGAAGGAAGAAAATATAGAAAATCGTCTAATCTGGGAGTCTCAATGAAGATATGAAAAAAAGGAAGGAAGAAAGGAGGAAACGAACTACCACCATGAGTAAAGAAAAGAAGTAAGGAATCAAGAAAGGAAGGCGAGAGGAAAAGGAGAAAGAAAGGAGAGAGGAAAGTAAGGAAGGAAGGAAAACCAACCAGCTGGGCCTCTCGACCTTTGTCTTCCTAAATGTTATTGCTTTTGCAGCTTGTCTTACGCCCCCTTGTCCCCCTCCCCCTATCCAACCACACACACACACACACACACACACACACACACATAAATACCTCCGCGCCAAGACAATAAGGTTTTGGATACTGTTAAATATTTTCCCTTGTGACCTGAGAGCCGCGAGGGAATGGAGGGGGGATGGAGGAAGGAGCAACCAACCTCAGCCTGCAGCTCCTTCACCATCATGCCCATATACACACACCACGATGCCATCCCTGTTCACGATCCCCAAACCACCACCATCACCAATACTATCACCACCACATCAAAACAGTTATGTACTATTTATTCTCCTCCCTTGCCCCGTCAGAACCAACACCTCCCCTAAACACAGTTCCTGGGATTGCCGAGGTGGCCAATCCGTGCTAACAGGGCAAGACTCACGTTTCTGTGGACACTTATGCTTTCAAGGGCACAGCGGTGTTATGTGGTATTGCTCGAGCACACACAACCTCACCTCAATAACTTCGTATTCCTCTATAGCTTTGCAGAGCTATAGAAAAGAAGAGCTTGGTCAGTTATGTCATGACCTTTGATTCACTTCATGCACCGTCCACATGAATCGCCTTTACTCACTTTTATTCCTCCACACACGTCATAACTCCTGTGCATTCCTGGTTCTCCACACACAACGTTGCTCCTGTTCACTCCTATTCCTTCACATAATCTACGCCCACTCCACAGATTTCAATTTATTCACCCATATGCAAATCTTTTTCTCTACTCATATAGGTTTTGGCTGGCAATAAATCTGTAGTCTCGATATGCACACTGTTAAGTGCCGGGAATCGAACCAGGGAATTTATAATAGAAGTCAGGGCAGCATACTAACTGAGCCACTGATGAGCTAACAGGTCACCGTGCCAGGGGTTACTTCCACAGCACCTGACACCCCGGCAACAATTGCATGTGGGCATTACACTCGTAATAGATAGCAATACTCTTAATCCATCCAAAATCATACATTATGTGTTTATAAACATCAAAGTGCAACAATAGTGAAAATCGTGAAAATGTACAACGCATTGTCCAACAAGCAAGCCGTTGAGTAATGTAAACGTGGTTAGTTGCTCTTCTGTTGTCATACTTATTGCCTATCCCTCCCGGAAAACCATTGAAAAGAATGTAAAGATAAAACAGTATGAGAATATCCATGAAATGTGTGTGGGAGGCCGTGAGTTTGCGGCTGGCGTAAACCCGTGGCTCACCACCATAGCCTACTGCGCCGCCAATTACAACAATGGCGCAGCGCGAAGCCAACTTAACTTCAGAAAAAAATGACAATAAATGTAACCAAACTAAATCTAACCTGACCTAAATTGACCTAGCCTAACCTAACCTAACATACCTAGCCTATCTGTCATTGTCATGCTATGGTTATTATTCATTTGTACAACAAATGATGCCACAAAACTAAAGAATTTGAAAACTATCGAATGGAAGAAATAACACTGAAAATAGAAAAATGCAAGAAAGGAAATACCGAAATAAGAAAATGGGGGAGGAAGTAGTTGTGCAGATTTATTTACCACCTTGTTCAGCACATCCTAATAGTTACCCACCAAACGAGTGAACAGTTAGGGATTCAAAGCGGAGAGAAACCTGTACAAGACGGCAATGTCTCTTGTCTCATTAATTCTTACAGCACAAAACAACATTACTTTGCATGTAGCCTACTTACCGTATAGCGTGTCCAGGAGTAAAATGTTGGCTAACACCAAGGATGGAGTCTCTTTTCTTGCCTCAAACACAACAAGAATTACACTAAAGTAAATCAACAGCAGGGTTGCCAGGTCTGTCCTTTTAAGGACAGTCTGTCCTATTTGAGATCCAACTGTCCGCAAGTTTTCATGAAAAAAGGACAACCTTAAATTGTCCTTTTCTGTCCTATTTCTAAAATCCATGCTGGGTTCATAAATATAAATTTCAATAAGGATTATTCAGCAATAAATCACATAATAATGTTGCAGGTACGTGTACTGACGGGTGTAACACCGGTCAGTACACGCGCGTCACTTTCACAACCGCGTGGCGGCCTGGGGCCTGGGCCGCTTTGTTTCCCAAAAATTATACTCCTGCAAGCTGCATAACTTGTGTTGTTAATCATTAACAGAGCCTATTATTTTTAATAAAATCTGCTGACTGAAGAGTGAGGGGGTGACTGTTAAAGAAATTTAAAGAAAAAACATATATGTACCATATTAGTAAACGATCAATAGGCAAAAGGAAATTAATATATATGTTTGTCCTTTTCTGTCCTTTTTTCGGGATGAGACTGTCCATTTTTTAGCTCACACATCTGGCAACCCTGATCAACAGTGATCTCAAACGGCTCTTAGTAATGGACTGACGGCCACTCGGCCAGCGAGTCAGCCTCTCAGCCTCACAGGCAGCCAGAGCTGCCATCCCTGGAATTTTAGATGGTGCTAGATTGGCTACCAAAAACTTCTAAAGAGTTGAATCCACTAAAGCAACAGTGAAAAAATTTTCTTTTGGTTATTTATCATTCATGACAGTATGCATAACTGTTATAACATTAAGAATATAATTAAAGAGCACGACCACTTTATAATAGTTTGATATCAATGTTATTAATTATTTTTCAAGTCAATCATCACCGTTCCTACTTGTATTTTATACATAATATTTTCTTTATATAACTGTTATTCAAAATAAGGCCGGTCACTATATTCTGTAATCATAATTACGGTACTCCAAAATACTACACTGTTAGTAGGCTATCCTTAAAATCAACTAAAAATCAAATCTCGGAACTTTTCTTTGATTTTAATTTTATCTCATAAAGTCGTAATCTCTTGTGCGTTCTACTAATACAATTACAAGTATAAAATCAATTGTTTGCATAGTAGGCTACAAAATGATATAACAACATTTCGTAAAGTAGGGCACTTTATGATATTTCCTAAGAGCTAGATTCCTTATTACTCTCCACCCACTACGCAGCCTTACAATTACTACTCAAATCAAATAAATACACTGCCCTGAAAATCGAGCTTAGGTATTAAAAAAAAGTTAATAAAAAGGGAGGGAGGCGGAAAGCTTGATCATTTATATTTATTTGACAATCATTTTTTACATTTATTAGCTAAAATTTTCACTGGAGGTTTTTCTTTCTATGATATAAGTACTAACTGGAGGATGCGAATTCATTACTGAACTTTGCCAACAATTACTCTTTGGTATACACGTGGGTCGTCTGACTTAGCCCAACCTAGTTACAAGAACAGTTATGGTAACTTGTCAATTAGTGGGTTAGTAGGCTAAGTAGAACTTAATACCTACATTCTTCCCTTTTTGGTCACAGAAGTCTACTTCTTTTCTCCCTCAGGGCTTTTCCAAGTTTTCTCTTAACTAAGGGATTTTTGTTTCATATTGGCGTTTTCTCATCAGCGATGTTATTTTCCTTCCTTCATTTATTTATTTTTTAGAAGATAAAATTTTCTTTAGAGATTCATTTTCTTAGTCTTCTAATGCAATGTTTTAACTGATTTTTCACACTAGTATTTTTTTCAGCAGTGATGTTATTTTCCTCCTTACATTAATTTTTCTTAGATAGAGGTACTCTTTTCTTTCAAACAGAGTCAGGCAGGCCTACTTACAATACATACTTACAATACATACTTACAGTCCATACAGAGCCAGGCAGCCCTACTTACAATAAGAATGTCAGCCTGCAGGTTGGTGGGCTGTGAACATGAAGACGAAGACAAGTGGGCTATATATTCTTTTTATTAGTCTCTGATTAACTGGACTTTTGGATTTGGATTTCATCAAGGATAGTTAAAGAATAGGTGACTTAAGAGTTTAGACGAAGAACAGCTTTGAAAGTGAAACAAGTAGACGGTGCCGGGCTGAATGCCTGACACTCCGCGAGTTATTCCTTTCATGCATCCATTTTCTGTCCAGAAGATTCTCGTGAGCTTACAGAGCAGACTAGTCTAGATATAGGAAGCGTTCGTATGAGGTCGGAAGGCTCCTGCAAACTTAGCCCCACTTATTTTCACTATCCATAAACTCATCTTACCTTTTTTAAAGACTTCTATCGTGCTGAGACACACCACATGACGATCATCCCTTTTCTTCTAATCCACAACTCCATCGTTAAGCCAATTATTGCCGAGAAGGTCTTACTTGAATCTAAATTCATTCAACTTGATCAGATACACGCCCAGAGACACGCCAGTCCTCGTCGACAGACCAAATTGGTCGGCTGACGTCACCCGATAAAGTTAGTCTGTTGGCACCTTGCCACGGACCGCTATGCTTCCCCCTTTAGGGAGAGAGCAATGTTAAACAACAACAAACAACAACAGAGACACGACCAGAGACGCCAGTCCTCGTCGACGGACCGACTTGGTCGACGTCTGCCGATGGAGTCGATCTATAATAATCTGTTGGTACCTTCTTCATCGACCGTCACCTGACAAAGGCCAATGGTCTTTCCGAGGAAGGACGAAATCTTGAAATAACAGCAACATTATTATGTGTACTACCCGGTTTCCTTACTTCTTAATACCACCCTTATTTGTTTCTAGTAATTTATAATGACAAATCATGCGAGAACCTTCGAGAACCAGTACGACGCAAAGCCATAACAATAATGAATAGCTAAACCCGCTGCAGAAGCTGGAAAACAAACCGTCGAACTCGGTCCTGGAAGCAGGTTCAGTTGACGCTCGCATAGGCTCGTTGTGCAAGTATAGGCTACTCTTTTATATTGACAGATTTGCAAGCTGTGTAGCAACTTCGAAATTGTGCTGTAGTTCTCTGAATGAGGACACACTGGCAATATAACTAGAGTGGCAATCTATTTACTCCTATCTCCATCGCCTCCTCCCTTCAATAAGAGGCGATTAGTTTAGAGACTATAATGAAAAAGTTAGAGGGACAATCAACACGTTATCCCTCATTAATCAAAGAGGGGGGGGGGCGTGTTTCTCTGCCCTCCGCCCTCATTCGGCTGACGCACCTGCAGAGCTATATGATTCTTAATAGTGAGCCTGTGTGTTTTTTTTGAGGGGGGTTATGCATGTTGGCGTATGGAGAGAGAGAGAGAGAGAGCAACTCCCGTCATGTATTCCATAACTCAGTTCGTGTATACCTTTAATTGAAATACTAAAGGAAAACCTTTAATACCATTTTAGTAACCTTTAAATTACTTTTCTTACATCCAGTACCCTTGTATTTTGACCATTTCTTGACACAGTGTGTTTGGTGGAATCGAACTGAAATACCTCCTTTTGCTCACCATGACCGTACCTGTGCGTCAAGGAATGCATGGAGAACAACCAACCAGGTGTCAGTCTACCCTCAAACTTGCATAACAGCATAACATGACGACAGTTTCGCGGAGCGGCAAACATTACAGTACTCCCTGGCTGGTGTGGAATGTGGGACGTGGAACCCAACCATGCATCTACCCAGCCCCGCGCGTAATAGGATGAGCGGCGGCCCCGCAAGGTCCCGCCAAGGCCAGTGTTACCCAGGTTCAGGCCACCGCCGCCCGGGACGTGGTTTGCAGGCCGCGGCCCATTCAAGTTCACTCCCAGAATACTGAAAGAAGCGTTAAATTGGTCATGGTGATTTTGACGTGTGTTCTTGAAATGATGAAGGCTGGATGTGTGCTAATGGTGCATGAACGTTCAAAGAGTGGCGTCGTTGCCTTTGGCTGCTGTTTGGCTGTGCGCCTCCGAGTTGTGTTAGTGTTGGGTCATAATGTGTTTCAGTGGGTGGAGCAGAGCTGCTGCTGTCCTGCCCTCTGCCACCTGTTGAGCCCAGTCTCAGTTGGCGGGCGGACGAGGGCTCGTCCGGCCGCGTCTGTGTCCACAAGGAGAGTGAGTGACAGTGACTACCAGTGACAGTATGTAGTGAGCCGTGAGGTGACGCCACGGCGCCAGCGTCCTCCAGACCGCGGGAGCAACACACCAGCCTGTGAGGAACTGTCTGGTGGAGGTAGGTGGGCGGGGCAGAGAGGGGCGAGTAGCGTCTATCCCACGGGACACCTGGCGACGCGATGCCGCCAGTCCTGTCACGTCAGGCAGGTAACCTGAGTGTACTGACGAGGTGGGCTGGTGGTGGTGGTGGTGATGTGTGTGTGTGTGTGTGTGTGTTCGCGCAGTAACGTATACATGGTATATGTGGATATTAGGTAAATTATTATTTTTTAAAAGCCACCACGATGGGGTTCGGTAATTGCAGTATTATTGTGAAGATGTGGATGAAAATTGGTTTGTTACGTCTTTGGCACGTCGGTGCAAAGAGTAAAATTAAATAGAAATTTACTAAAATTTTCAAAACCACGTCCAGTGTGCACGATCTGAATGACTTTGTGGTGCCGCAGTGACATTGAACGAGTGCCCGCGATGACCTTCCACAGCTCTGTGTTCTAGAGTGTAGACAGACGCTGCAGGCACCGACGAGGGTGACCGTCACACTGACTCCCTTCGTGGCACGGCCGGTTCTTGTCTTTAGGGCCGAAACCGAGGTTATGTTCTTGGGACTCGAACTATATCCCATATCTTTAAACAGTTCAGGACCAGCATACCCACATTTGACTGGGCTTTCGTAGAGGTTGCGGGTATTTTCGTGGGTAGTTTTATGAGCCTAGTGATAGTTTGACGAGGCTTTTGAACCTTGAATAAGAAAAACACTTGAGAACCCGACTAATCTTTGCGGTTTAGAATAGATTTGTTGTGAGAGTCGAAAACGTCTTAGGAAATGGGCCTCAGACTGTCACCACAAGATAACGACATTATTTTAAGGTACCAAACAAAGGGTCCTGCTCCGTGGTGTGAAGCAAGTGGTGGTGACCTGGGCGCTGCTTTGCCTCCTGACGCGAAAAATGTCGACGTAGATAAATGTGGACACAGATAGCACCGTTGCCAGATCATCGTACTCAGAGCATAGAGTTGACCGGTTTCTGACTCGTAACTATTGCCAAGAAACATTAGCAATTAACTATTTTAACGATAAATACAAATTAAACTCGTTACTGGGGCCCAGGAGACAGTCTTTGAGTCGGGAATGCGTAAATATGAGAGGTTCAGTACGATAATTTAGCAACGTTGACAGATAGAGAAAAAGAAGGTATTAGAAAGTATCAATAACGTTACCTGCCTCAGTTGACTCGCCTATTCTATACATGTCTTTGCTTGAGTAGGGTAGAAAGCAAGGCAGTTTCCCCATCATGCTGTGCTTATACCATCTTGTCAGTAAGAAATGCAAGTTGGTGTAGTGTCTGTTATGGATAGTGCGTGGGAACAGTCATGGCACAAAGAGATTCAATGTTGATGGACACCGCGAGGCGAGGCGAGGCGAGGCACGAGAAAACTGCCAATTTATTCTGGGCGCTAGAAGAGGTGTGTCGGTGGTCGGCCAGCGTGGAGGGTGGTGGGGGGGGGGGGGGGACCTCGCGCATTCAGCATTCATCCTCTGCATGTCAATTAGCCATCACAGCTTTATATATACGACTAAGCACTACATGGTCTGTGCCGCCCGTACCAAGAAATTATTCATTCATAAATTTGTAGCACTTTCTCACTCCCCTTTTCTTCTCCGGTAAAGTAATCATGTTCCTTTTATTATTAGTTAGAGAGGTTAGTTAAAAACATATTGATAGTTACAAAGGGTTGACCGGTATCTTCATTTCTCCAACCCTTTCACCGGTAAACTCGGCAGCAGTCTCTACCGTTGTCTATAAGGAGTAAAATTAATATCTGCTCTGTATATTTCATTCATCAACTCAGCATTCCTTGGTTCATTCATTTCTACCTGACTTAAATAGGTTCAGACGTTCGTTTATCTGCCCGTCACGTCAGTCTGTCAGCTTGTCTGTCTGTCTCGCGCTGGGGGTCGGGCCTGGTACAACAAACAGTGCTTTTGTGTGTTTGTCTGTGTGTGTGTGTGTGTGTGTGTGTGTGTGTGTGTGTGTGTGTGTGTGCCCCAACGGACCTTCCTTCTCTCCGTGTTTGCCAGTCCTCATGAGCTTGTTTACACACGACCGTCACCACACACACACACACACACACACACACACACACACGTCTCACCCCACCGCCACACCACCACCACCACACCACCACCACCACCGCCGCTACGACCCAACACTCTGCAGGCTACACTCTTAAACACAGATTTATGATGAAGGACTAAAACCCACCACCACCACCACCACCACTACCAAGAACACTGACATCACCACCACAACCACATTTGCTGCTATTCCTACTTTTAGGGTTAGTAGGCCTACTCCGACCACTGCTACTACTATTACTACTACTGCTACTACTATTACTATTACTACGGCCTCCATCCATTAGAGTTGCGTTGTTTACTACTACTACTGCTACTACTACTACTGCTACTACCACTACTGCTACTACTACTGCTACTACTACTACTGCTACTACTACTGCTACTACTACTACTGCTACTACTACTGCTACTACTGATGATGGTGATGATGATGTTACTACTATTTTTTTGGTTCGACATTTTATATTTTCTTTTTCTTTCACATATTTCTATCATTATCATTTTTTTATTATATCTATCATTATCCTCTCCTTCTCATTATAAGGCCAAGGTCTCGTGGAAAGAGAATGTCACACTCCACGTTCGTTTGTCTTCGTTAATTACCACGTTTATTGTGTTTTCGTTGACTCATTGTATTGACGGAGTGTGTGCCAAACCGTGAACAATGCCTCTCTCTCTCTCTCTCTCTCTCTCTCTCTCTCTCTCTCTCTCTCTCCCATCCTAGACCCCTCCAACGTCCAACTCTCGTGATGCCCCGCGCGCCGCCCCTCGTCCTGTTTACAACCCGCGCCGCCAGACCGCCTCACGCCGACGCACGCGTCAACACTCTTGGCGTTTTTTATACACGACGCCAATTAGTTCTTATCGCTTGACTCGTGTTATGTTGGTGTGTTTTTTTATGTGTGTATTCTTGATCTTGTTGTTGTTGCTTTTCATTATGTGTTAGGGAGTTTGTGTTTTCTTTTTTGTATGACTTTTTTTCCATGTGTGTGTGTGTGTGTGTGTGTGTGTGTGTGTGTGTGTGTGTGTGTGTGTGTTTATTAATAAAGTAATTTAGTTGTCATGTGACTCGTGATACATAAATAATTATTTGTACGTGCATACTTTTTTATTGCTTTTAGGTATTTTTTTTTTCCTAGAATGATTTGTTTTTTTTTCGTGCATCCAGATAATTAGTATAAAAGACGGAAGAAGGAAAATAAAATAACAAAATAAAGCAAGTAAAAAAGGAAGAGAGGAAGAAGGGGCATAGGGAGAGTTACAGTAAAGGAAAATTAAGCAGGAAAGATGAAGAAGAGGAAAGGGAAAATTAAGTTAGGCGAAGAAAGATGGAGGAGAGAAGATAAAGAAGAAGGTGGAAAGGGAAAGTTAACGCAGAGGAGGATGAAGAAGAGAAGACGAAGAACGGAAATAGGAAAAGATAAGTTAGGCGAAGGAAAAGGAAGTAGAGAAACCGAAAAAGAAGGGGAGAGTGAAAGTAAAGATAGGCGAAGAAAAAGGAAGTAGAGAGGACAAAGAAGAAAGGGAGGAGAGGTGAGACGGAGGATATTGAAGGAAAGAAGACGAAGAAGAAAGGGAGGAGAAATGAGACAGAAGATAATGAAGTAAAGAAGATAAAGAGAAAGGGGAGAAGGATAATGAAGTAAAGAAGATGAAGAAGAGGGGAAGAAGGAGAGGCGAGGAGAAGGATAATGAAGTAAAGAAGATGAAGAAGAGGGGAAGAAGGAGAGGCGAGGAGAAGGATAATGAAGTAAAGAAGATGAAGAAGAGGGGAAGAAGGAGAGGCGAGGAGGAGGATAAAGAAGATAAAGAAGAGGGGAAGAAGGAGAGGTGAGGCGAAGGATAATGAAATAAAGACGAAGAAGAAGGGAAGAAGGAGAGGCGAGGAGGAGGATAATGAAGCAAAGACGAAGAAGAAGGGGAAGAAGGAGAGGTGAGGCGGAGGATAATGAAGTAAAGAAGATAAAGAAGAGGGGAAGAAGGAGAGACGAGGAGGAGGATAATGAAGTAGAGGAAGATGAAGATTGTCTTAAGAGGGTGAACACGAAACCTGTAATGTCTTGTGTGTGTGTGTGTGTGTGTGTGTGTGTGTGTGTGTGTTAGTCGTCCCCACCTCTACCTACCAAAACAAACATATTAGTAAAACAACGCTAACCACAACAGCAATTACTACTACTACTACTACTACTACTACTACTACGATAAAGCAGTGAGCAGTGAGTAGCGGGCTTTTTTTTCTCATTATTGTTTTCTTTTTTTTTTATGCCCTTGAACTGTCTCCTTTGCTGTAAAAAAAAAAAAAAAAAAAACGGTAAAGGAGGGAAGAGGAGAATGAACCAAGGGAGAGAAAAGACGAAGCAGGTTTAGAGGGAAGGGGAAGGAAGAGCAGGGGAGAAGAGGAAGTGGAACAATTGGAGGGGAATAGAGAAGGCGAAAAAAAGGAAAGAAAAAGGTACTGGGAACAAGAAGCAGATGATACAAAAAGATTCATAATAGAAAAAAAGGAACCCCAAGTTGTAATAAAAAAATCAGAGGGAAAATAGAGAGTTAGAAAACGAATGAGGCGAGAATAACAGTAAAACAAAATGTAGTACGTAAAATATGAGTAAATATAAGAAATAACGGAAGTAGAAGGAGAGAGAAATATATAAAGAAGGAAATAACTGAATCGTAAAAATGGGAAGGAAGAGAAGACGAGTAAGATAAGAGAGAGAGAGGAAAACCAAGGAAGAAGAGGAGGAGGAAAAACAGATAAGGGCAGGACAGGGGGAGAGATAAGGGAAGGAGGTAATAAAATGAGGAAGAGGAGGAGGAGGAGGGAGGAAAAACAGGGGGGGGGTAAGGAAGCGCTTCGTAACCGTTACATACCTTTCCTCCTCCTCTTCCTCCTTCTCCTCCTCCTCCTCCTCCTCTTTCTCCTCCTCCTCCTCCTCCTCATCTTCCTCAGTTTCCTCCTTCGCTTGACACCTATGTGGATGGTGTCATATCGAGAGAGAGAGAGAGAGAGAGAGAGAGAGAGAGAGAGAGAGAGAGAGAGAGAGAGAGAGAGAGAGAGAGGATGAGATAAAGCGAACAGGTAAATTAATCTTAGTTACCTGTGAAAGAGGAGAATCACCCCTCCTCCTCCTCCTCCCCTTCCTCCTCCTCCTCCTCCTCCTCCTCTCTTTTCTCCCTCTCTCTTTCTAATCCTCCTTCCCCAACCACTTGACCACAACCACAACCACATGTTCTCTCTCTCTCTCTCTCTCTCTCTCTCTCTCTCTCTCTCTCTCCAAACACTGATATAACTCACTCGTTTTCTTTGCTTCATTTAATTTAGTTTACGTTTGGACACAAAAAAAAAACGAGACATTTTTTGAAGGAGAACGAACGATCTTTCCGAACTTTTCCATTCGTAAGAGAAGAAGAAGAAGAAGAAGAAGAAAAGCAGATGAAGTATAATAGGAACCAAAAATAGTAATAGCTAGTTGAAAAAAAAAATAGAAAACAACGAACAGTAATAGCAAAAATACTGAAGAAATAAAAAAAAATGAGTTGCAAGAATAAAAGAAAATGAAAATAGAAAACAGATGAAAGAGCAATGAGAAGCAACTAGAGACACATGCGCTTAACAGGCATCGATGCGAAGTTAACGAGTGGCAATTATCTCGTTGAGGCAGTTAGTTACCTTCAGAGGGGCAGAGGAAAGGGGAAGGGGAGGGGAATTGAAGGGGAAGAGGAAAGGG
>NC_066543.1:10106228-10151228 GCF_024679095.1 Eriocheir sinensis
AAGTTGATAAATAAGAATACGTTTAAGTTTGTATACTATTTTCTACTACTACTACTACTACTACTACTACTACTACTACTATCAAAACCACAATCTTAATCTCGTCTATCGGCTTTAACTTAGTATATTCTTTAAAGTTTTCATCCATGTACTGCCTCGCTGATGAATACAAATAAAGAATGCTAAATAAATGAACAAGTTGGTGATGGAATAAATAAGCAAATAAATAACATCGCAAAACAACCTTAAGTGTACAGAAGCTGTCGCCATGGATCGTCTCCCCAGAGTGTGGTTAATTAGTGAAAGTAATTACCGTTCTGTAAATGTCACCTGTCCTACCTCTCTTACCTGGACACACACACACACACACACACACATATCATAAAGACGCACACTTCATAAAGGTGAAAAATTACAATGTTCCTGTAATCACTGACGCAAGGCTTTCCTAGTTTAAACCAAATCCTTTTTTTCTCTTCCTTTTTTAATCTTCCTCCTCCCTTTTATCCTGCGATCTGTTTTTTATGTTTGTTTTTTATAGTTCCGGGAAGAGTAGTTCATCAATACTCTCTCTCTCTCTCTCTCTCTCTCTCTCTCTCTTCTCTCTCTAAAATAGACGAAAAAAAGAGAGATCTCTCTCTCTCTCTCTCTCCTCTCTCTCTCTCTCTCTCTCTCTCTCTCTCTCTCTCTCTCTCTCTCTCTCTCTCTCTCTCTCTCTCTCTCTCTCTCTCTCTCTCTCTCTCTCTCTCTCTCTCTCTCTCTCTCTCTCTCTCTCTCTCTCTCTCTCTCTCTCTCTCTCTCTCTCTCTCTCTCTCTCTCTCTCTCTCTCTCTTCTTTTCCAGCACACTCCCCCAGTTCTCCTTTTCAATACAGTTTAAACACGGTCAGACAAACGTAGAATGTCATTATTTTAACGTCAGCGAATATTAGATTTTTAGACAGGAACTAAAAACAAGAAAATCAGCTATGAAATACTCAGAGAATAGCACACGAACGCAGTTGTACGAATTTGGTGTTACAGTGGTGCCATTTTTTTAACCCATCCGCTGCGATTGGCACGAGTTTGGCTTTCAGTGGTAGTCCGGTAGTCCCAGGTCTTTCTCTGTCTGTGGTGGATAGTTGAGTGTTTTCCATGTGGTATTGGTGTGCTGGATATCCTCTCCCAAGGTGCAGGACTTTACATTTTTCTTCATTGAACTGTAGCAGCCACTTTTTGTTCCATTCCTGTAGCTTGGTGAGGTCTGACTGTAGGAAATCCGCAGTCAAGGGGTTAAGGTTTGCCCCTGAATGCGCAGAAAAAGAGACTGAAAATAAAAAGAAAACGGAATGCTGGGTGCTTAACAGATTACAATTGAATGTATAAGCCACCAGCCCTGGAAAACAAAAGCTGTATCATGTATCTATCAGTGTATCTCTGTCTAGTTCTTTTCAATTCATCTCTAACTCATTTTTCCGTCTGTCTTACCTAACCACATCACGCCCTCGCAACACGTATACCCCCGATCCACAAAGTCTACATCAAACATCAATTCTCTGTTATTCATCTCTACCTCACTTTTTTATCTTCCCTTTCACCCTATCACGTACCCCGACCCACACAATCTGTATTATATATCTGTACTTTTATCTTGTTATCTGTAATTCAAATCTACCTCCTTTTTTTGTTTCCCCTTTTTTCCCATATAAAGCCCCCGAATCAATTATCCCAACCTTTAGTATCTGCACCTTATCTTTTATCAGTATGCTTTTCTTTAGTTCTCTGTAATACACCTTTATCTCATATTTCCGTCTGTCTAGTTCTATGTAATTCATCTCTACCTTCCTTTACCGTCTTCCCTTTCCCCTCTCACGCCCCCAAACCACGTCACCTCGACCCAAATAATCCGTATCTGTAATATAATCTATCTGTGTATCATTGTCTAGCTACTCGTTCTTTCTCTGTTACTTTCCATAGAATATACGGACTTTACTTTATTCAGTGTTTGTCTATCCCACTCTAGTTCTGTTTTTCACCTTTGCCTCATTTTTCCGTCTGTCCTCCCACTCCCCGTCACGCCCCCGCCTCGCGTACCCCGCCGACCCACAGTGCAGCACCGACGCATCTTATCTTGCCTGTCACTTCTCTATGCCAGGTGAAAAATGGAAGCACTCACCTGCCCTGGAAAACACCTACCTGCTACCTGTCACCTGCGAGTGGCTGGAATGACAGGTGAGGAATTTTTCGGTGTCCCGTGTTTGTTTTGTGTTTTGCGTCCTTTTTTTTTTTTTCTTTCTTTCTTTCTCCGTGTGTGTTTCCGTGGCGCAATGAATAATTTTTATGTGTCATCCTCCACTTTTATTTTTTTGTCGTTCTTCTTTTTTTTTTCTCTCCATGTCACTTCACTTCTCTGTCTTCTCTCTCCTTGGTGTCTCCTTTGTTCTGCTCTTCCCTTTCATTTTTTTGCTCTCCTCCACTCCCTTATTCACTTCGCTTCAAGTTCTATTTTTTTACTTCAATTTCTAACTTTATTCTCTATCTTTCTTTATTCCCTGCTTTCTCTATTCCATGTTCTCCTCCTCTCTCTCCACCCACTTCCTTCCTTCCTTCCTTCCTTCTCTCCTTCTTTCATTTCAAGTCTTCTGCATACCCTTCGTATCCTCCTCCTCCTCCTCCTCTATCTCTTGTCTTCCTCCTCCTTCAGTAAGACTACCATTCCCACCACTGAAAACATGTATATTTTTCTGCCTCCTCCTCCTCCTCCTCCTCCTCCTCCTCCTCCTCCTCCTCCTCCTCCTCCTCCTCCTCCTCTTTCTGCACCACTAGTCATAGCCCCTTACAGTCTTTTATTCTAACATTTAAATGGAACAGAAAATAAATTCCTTCAGAAATAAGCTTCGTTAAACACACACACACACACACACACACACACACACACACACACACACACACACACACACACACACACACACACACACACACACGCAAACATCACCGTCCTCATCAATCAATTATACTATTCATTCGTTTACCTCTCTCTCTCTCTCTCTCTCTCTCTCTCTCTCTCTCTCTCTCTCTCTCTCGCCAGGTATTTTTTTTCGCTCCAAACTGCGTCTCTTGGTCACATGAGGGAAGGGACGCGCCTCTTTCCCCGTCATTTACCGCGGGGAGGCGAGGGGAAGCGTCCCCGTGTGTTGGTCCCAAATCGCATTACTTTAAGAGTGGCGGTGGGTTTGTGACGGCGAGTGGCAGTGATGGTGGTGGTGGTGGTGGTGATGGTGAAGGTGATGGTAGGTGTTTGGGTGACGGGGGATTAAGGAGGGGGAGGAAGGGACTGGTAGATAGGCATTGTTTTACTTCTTTCTTTCTAGATTTTTTTAAATTTTTTCTCTCTTCTTTCTTCTGTCTCTCATCCTCTTCCTCTCTGGCAGTTTTAATATGTATGTCTCTGTGTTTACATGTCTGTCTGCCTGTGTGTCTGTTTCTCTCTCTCTGCATTCTCTCTCTCTCTCTCTCTCTCTCTCTCTCTCTCTCTCTCTCTCTCTCTCTCTCTCTCTCTCTCTCTCTCTCTCTCTCTCTCTCTCTCTCTCTCTCTCTCTCTCTCTCTCTCTCTCTCTCTCTCTCTCTCTCTCTCTCTCTGTCACCCTATCATGGTCATACATTTAAAACGTTTCCATCTCTCCTTCTCCTCCTCCTCCTCCTCCTCTTTCTCCTCCTTTTTCTCCTCCTCCTTTGCCTCTCCCTTCCTTTTTTTCTTTCGTCCCCTTTGCGAGTACAGAACAGCAAGGATGAGTTATAGTGAAGGAGAGAAGAAAGAGCGAAAAGAAAAGAGTGAAGAAAGGAAAGGAGGAAGAGAAGGAAGAGGAGGGAATTACCATAACTTCATAACGCCTTGTCCAATGCAGCGTCATAACTTCAGTTTATTAAAGGGTATTTCACGCATCTATATTACCTTGAAAGCGTGAAGATACGATAGATAAAGAGATAAAGAGAGAGAGAGGAGTAGAAAGATATATATACATAAACACACATACACACCCACACACACCCACACACACACACCCACACACACACACACACACACACTCGGAGGATTACGAGAGTGCCGTTCAGGAGTATGAATAATAGATCAGTAAGTATATAAATAAATAAAAATGCGTGGGGCTGTTACCTGACGATGTGTATATAATAAAATAATAATAATAATAATAATAATAATAATAATAATAATAATAATAATAATAATAATAATAATAATAATGGTAATAGTAATGAAAATAATAATAATGATAATAAGGTAATCATAATCTTCACCAAATATTTTTCCAGCGCGATATGTATTAGAAAATGTAGAAGTAAGAAGAGCAGAAGCTAATATTATTGCAAGCGAACATCTGTATTATTATTATTATTAGTGGTAGTAGTAGAAGTATCATTATTATTATTATTATTATTATTATTATTATTATTATTATTATTATTATTGGTGATGGTGTTTTTGCTGTTTGGATCGTTGTCGTGTTTGTTGTTGTTTTTATTGATGTTTTTTGTTTTTTGTTTTTGTTGATTTGATTTGTTGTTGTTGTTGTTGTTGCTACTTCCATCATTATCATTATTACGTCATCATACACCCATTATCATTAAATATTTTTTTTTAGAGAATGTCATAATTTCTTTACTATATGCAAAAAAAAAAAAAGAGTAATAACATCGCCACTTCCACATAATGCTGAATAATCACTGAAGGAGTAAAAAACGCAATATAAATCATCAGTCGACTTAAAGATTAACGCTCCTCTGTTACCGTCACTAACGAGGCTTAAGTAAACGTCTGCTAAATGTGACGTTTACTCAACTTTATTTTTAAGGCAATGAAAACGAACTATGAAAGGTGACACGCAAGAGAGGGAGGGAGGGAGAGAGGGGAGGAGGGAGGAAGGGAGGAAGTAAAGGGTGATGAATGGGAGGGAAAGGGAAGGGAAGGAAGTAGGGAGGAAGGAGTAAAAGATGGTGAATGGGAGGGAAAAGGGAGAGGAAGGGAAGGGAGGGAGGAAAGGAGGATGGGAGGAAGTAAAGGGTGATGAATTAGAGGGAAAAGGAGAAAAGAGAAAGGGAAAGGAAGAAGTGAAATTACCGAGGAGGCGTAATGGAAGGGTATGGAGAAGAGAGGAAGATAAAGAGAAAGAGGAGGAGAAGGAGGAGTAAAATGAGAAGGAAACGACCGTAAAAGATGAAAATAGATGAAGACGAAATTGAGAAAGAAGAAGATAATTTTGCTGAAAACGACAACTGGAATGAGAAGAGAAATGGAAAAGGGAATGATGAGGAGCTTAAGGAGAAGGAGGAGGAGGACGAGGAAAACAAGAGAGAGAGAGAGAGAGAGAGAGAGAGAGAGAGAGAGAGAGAGAGAGAGAGAGAGAGAGAGAGAGAGAGAGAGAGAGAGAGAGAGAGAGAGAGAGAGAGAGAGAGGAGGAAACGAGATGAGAAGATAAAAGGACGTATTGTGAGAGGAAAATGAGGAGAGAAAAGATGAGTTGGAAGGCAAAGGATGGATAAATGAAGAGGAGGAGGAGGAGGAGGGGGAGGCAAGGTTTATGTGTGTGTGTGTGTGTGTGTGTGTGTGTGTGTACGTGCAGACTATGCAGATGAGGAAGAGATGATAGTTAGGAAAAATGTGAAGACGAGGGAGGAAGACGGAGAAGATGGAGGGAAAAAATGAACTAGCGGATGCAGGAATGTGACCAGGAGGAGGAGGAGGGAGAGGAGGAGGAAGAGGAAGAGGAGGAGGAAGGAAGAGCAAAAAAATAACGTATAGGGAAGCCGTGAGGGGATATGAGAAAGATGTGCGTGAGGGTGGGAAGAAGGGAAGGGAGCAGGGGAGAAGGGGAGAAGGAGGGAGAGAGGGGGGGAGAGACACGTGTGGAAATGAGGGGAGGTTGAGGGAGATGATTAGAGGGACAGAGAGGCGCGAGTGTGGTAAGGGGAGAGGAAGGGGGAGTGAGGGGAGACACATGAGGAGGAGGGAGAGACAGGAAGGTAGTGAGGGGAGAGAAGGAAGGAGGGGGGGAGGATGGATGCTGTGGCTCTGAGGGGAGTAAGCGAGGGGAGAGGAGATGGTGGTGGTGGTGGTGGTGGTCGTTCAGTATGTCAGTCTGTACCTGGCTTTGTGAGGGGAAGGACGTCCGCGTGTGTGTGCGTGTGTGTGTGTGTGTGTGTGTGTGTTCCCCTCATCCGCTCCTCTCCGCCTCCTCCTCCTCCTCCTCGCTTCGCTTTACCTCCCGTCGCCTGATTCACAACTGCGCCAGAAAAAGAGAGAAAGTTCAGTGAAACGGGAAACTACTGACGCGATAATTGAAAAAGAAACTAATGAAAAAAAGTGGCAGAAAAAAGTTTATTAAATATTTTGCAGCGAGAAGTTAAAAAAAAAGTGCAGAGAGAGAGAGAGAGAGAGAGAGAGAGAGAGAGAGAGAGAGAGAGAGAGAGAGAGAGAGAGAGAGAGAGAGAGAGAGACTTATTAAAGGTACAGAGTGACATGACAAAAGAATAGAACTCAAGGTAAAGAATGAAGAAAAGGATGGAAAGGCAATTAAAGAGGAAGAGAGAGAGAGAGAGAGAGAGAGAGAGAGAGAGAGAGAGAGAGAGAGAGAGAGAGGTGAATAAATGAGTAAAACAGTAAAGCGGAAGAAACAGAGATATAGAGAGTAGGAAAAACAGACAGACAGACAGACAGATAAACAGAGACAGACAGAGCAAACAGAGACATGGACAAGGAAATCAAAACCGAGTAAAAGAAAAGGGATGGAAAAAGATAAAGAAAAGAATAAAGATGCAAATTATGACAGAAAAATGAAAATGTAATAGCCAAAAAAAAGGAGAATAGTTTTACATCAATTTAGAGAAGTGGATGAAGTGGACAAGTTAATAAGAGAGAAAAAACAACAAACAAACAAATGACGAAAAAAAGTTGCATTCTCACCCCGGAAACACAGAGAGAGAGAGAGAGAGAGAAGGAAGACATACCTCCTATTAAACTTCATTTCTCTGACTCCAGATCGCTATCAAAACAAACAACGTTCTGAAGGGGGAGAGAGAGAGAGAGAGAGAGAGAGAGAGAGAGAGAGAGAGAGAGAGAGAGAGAGAGAGAGAGCATGAAAGATACAGGAAGTGAAAAAGTAAGAAAGAAAGAAGGAAAGAAAGAAAGAAAAAATGAGAATCTGACAGGCAAACACAGACAGACAGAAAGATAGACAGACAGACAAACAGACAGGCTGATAAAGAAAAACAGACAGACGGACAGAGATGCAGACAGACACATGGATAAACACCTAGATACGCAGACAGACAGACAGACAAACAGACAAACAAGCAATCAGACGGTCAGACGCCATTACCAATCCCTTCGGAGTTAATTAATCAGACACCTTATTAATAATTGTGTGTGTGTGTGTGTGTGTGTGTGTGTGTCCCTTGGTGGCACTTCAACCCCTTCATCCCCCCCCCCCCCCGTCTCCCCCTCCTCCTCCTCCCCCTCTCCCCCCTCCCCCCTCCCCCCTAGTGCCACACCCGTATAGGTGCCTCGCCCACTTGGCACCACGCACTAGCATCAGCGGGGAGGGAGAAGGAGGAGGAGGAGGAGGAGGAGGAGATGGAGGAGGACCAACCAGTGTCAAACATGGCAACAGGATATTTTGTGTTGTTGTTGTTGTTGTTGTTGATGGTGGTGGTGGTGGTGATGGTGGTGATGATGGTTGTGGTAGTGGTGGTGGTGGTGGTGGTGTGGGTGATGTTGGCAGCTTTTTTTTTTTTTTTGGTGATGGTGATGTTATGGCTCCTCTTTTTCTTCATCTTCTTCCCTCCTCTTTATCATCATTTAAATCATCATCATCATCTTCTTGTTCTTGTTTTTCTTTTCCTTTTTTCACTTGTTTTTGTTCTTTTTGTTTTTCTTTTCTTCTTCTTTTTCTTCTTCTTCTTCTTCTTCTTCTATTTTTTTTTCATTATTTTTATCAATGTTACAATCACTGTCTTGCTTATATTACTGGTAGGAGTATTTTTTATCTTCTTAATAACCGAAATGTTCTTGTAGCAGGAGGAGAAGGAAGAGTTATCTGTTTGCACAAGATAAGGCATCTCATACTATTACTACTACTGCTATTACTAATGTTACTACTACTTCTACTACTACGACTACTACTGCTACTACAATTCTGAACTCTCTGCCCACGCCATATCATTCCCTTGTCACTTCCTCCACCACCCACTCAACCACCATCACCATCACTTCCACCACCATTTCCACCACCACCACCACCTTCGTCACTATCATCTCCGCACACTCACGTTCTACGACGACCATTGCCTTATCTTCCACCTCCACTTAACGACCACCACCACCACCACCACCATTGTCATACCACCACCACTATCATCACCACCACCATTAGCATCAAGGATTAATTAGAGTTGATGATGAAGCCATGATGTCAGCACTTATGATGTATCTCTCTCTCTCTCTCTCTCTCTCTCTCTCTCTCTCTCTCTCTCTCTCTCTCACATGCATTTGATTGTTATCTCTTTCAGCTACACTCATATTTTTCCCTCACATTTTCTCTGTTTGCTCGAATACCTTATTTTTGACTCATCCCAGTAAGAGAGAGAGAGAGAGAGAGATGGGGGGAGAGGGGGAGGCCCTTTCACTGGCAAGGCCTACTAATGGACGTCCTCATCTGGCAAACTGTTATACGAGTCGCTAAAAACAGAAACCCGAGAAAAGGCAGAGAAAAAGTGCGGCAGAAGTAAAAAACTGCTGATGATTTACTGTGCGAAACAAAAGCTGAGGAGGAAGGGAAAGAAAAGGCGGAGGCAGTAAAAGGAGGCGGATGAGGAGGAAGAAATGAAAGTCTATGACTCTATATCATGAGCGGTGTTCGTCGAGGTGAATGTGTTGTTTATTGTCACGGCGAACCGTAAAGTTTTCTCCTGAAGGTAGGCAAGGCTTGTGAGGCGTCATTACGGACCCACACGCTGCGGGACGCCGGAGAGAAGATCGAGGCGCCGGGAAAAGCGCGCCATCAGCGAATAATTAATGGGGAGGGACGCGGACTGGCGGTGCTCTGAGCAGTGGGTCCATCACGCTGATAACATGACTTAGGACGACGTGACCGAGAGCCAGAGAGAACCAGCAATGGTCCATTAAGGAACAGACGGCTTCACCAGGAGGAAAGTGAGAGAGGGCGAGGGAGAGCTGCTCACATCGTCATCATGTTCTCCAAGGTGTTTCGTCTGGAGAAGAAGAGTCGGGAGGATAGGGCCACACCCCCGCGGCCTGCCTCCTCAGGAGACAAGCGGCCTATCTATGTCCCACTGCAGCAGTCCACCCTGCTCCAGGCCAAGAAGCGGGCCACGATGCACGACGCGCAAGCCGAGGCCATGGAACAAGATCTTGACCTGCTGGAGCTGGTGTGCCGCAGCGACAGCCTCCACCGCCGCCTGGACGAGCTGCAGGCCAAGTACGAGAGGATGGACGATGGCATGGAGAACCTGGTGGTGCGGCGGGAGGTGCGGGTTGGTCCGCAGCCTCAGGGCTACCCAGCCAAGAGGCTCGTTGGTATCAGGATCTCTAGATCCTTTGAGGAACCCGAATGCAAAAAACCCAACCTTCTGCAGAGGATCTTCGGGCACCGATCCAAAAGCAAAGACGATCTTCTCAACTTGGACTTGGACCCTCCGCGCTCCTCCTCCGCTTTGGCTGACCGACCAGCCTCCAGCAACCTCCTGGCACCGCCGCCGCTGCCCATGCGTGGGCGGCGCTCCGCCAGCGAAGACATGCTATCCTCCAAGGACTTGTTTGAGCGGCGGTCAGACAAGAGGCAGAACTGGGGCTCCGAGGTGTGGGAACGAGACGGCTTGTTCCAGTGCCAAATTACACCGCCGCCACCGCCGCCTCCGCCTCCGCCAGTCGAGGAAATGGGGATTCCCAAAGGCGGCGGCCTGAAGAGGAAACGTGCAATACGGATCCCAAATCCGCACAGGGTGAGGGAGGCAGCCCTGGGGTCCACGGACTCCTGCAGTGATTCCACAGACTCGGACAAAGAAGGGAAGGGACGGAGTAGCGCAGGACTCAGCCGACCGCAAGAAATTTCTTTTGGGAACCACGTGGACGCCCGCCCAACCCAGCGCAGGGAGGGAGGCTGGAGGCCTGCCTCCGCCTCTGTGAGTCCAGGGGACGGCAGCAGCAGAGCGAAGAATGGCGACGACTCCCAGCGCAGGGAGGGTGGCTGGAGGCCTGCCTCCGCCTCTGTGAGTCCTGGGGACGGCAGCAGCAGAGTGAAGAATGGCGACGACTCCCAGCGCAGGGAGGGTGGCTGGAGGCCTGCCTCCGCCTCTGTGAGTCCTGGGGACGGCAGCAGCAGAGTGAAGAATGGCGACGCTGTGGGCAGAACCCCGGGAAACGACCCCGAAGTGTGGAAATGCGACACCGGGCTGGCTGGCCAGAAGCGAAGCCCTGGAGAAGGAAGGGAGCCGGCTGCAAGTCTTGCACTGCGTCGGCGACGGGAGGCCTTCGCCAAGGATAAAAGAAGCATTGAAGTCACAGAGCCGTTTGAACGGCCGACGCGGAAGACGCCTCGTGCCACATCCTTCGAGGAGTGCCTAGTGAGGGACGGAGCGGTGCGGCGCTGCCCCGGCAGGATTAGCGAACAGGAGGAGCAGCCTTGTGTCCCGTGTCCCCAGCAGGTGTCACCTAGCAACGAGCCAAGGATCAAACCGATCCTCAAAAATACAGACAAACCCAGACCCAAGACTGACCTGCCGGCCGCCCTCACCCGCAGCGACAGTTCCCGGGAGGTGCTGCTGACCCGGACGCCAAGCATCCG
The DNA here is from genome assembly GCF_024679095.1 of Eriocheir sinensis. Taxonomy (NCBI): domain Eukaryota; kingdom Metazoa; phylum Arthropoda; class Malacostraca; order Decapoda; family Varunidae; genus Eriocheir; species Eriocheir sinensis. The sequence goes on from NC_066543.1 coordinate 10,117,080, forward strand.
GCGTCACCACCGCTGCCCGAGCTCCCCGGGGGTCACGGCCCGCACCGTTAGCCCACACAAGGTGCTCAGGTCACAAGCCTCTCTGGAAGGCTCTAGGATGCGCCCCTCCCCACAGAGTCAGTTTGTTCCCCACACCTGCGGGCGGGGGCGGGGGTTCCTGGCCAAAGCCTACAGCACTGAGGAGGGTCCTAGGTCCCTCGGCCACTACAGAACGCCTGACCCTGGGAAGGTGTGCGAGGCGGCCGAGGGCTCGGAGCAGGAGCAGCAGCAGCAGCAACGGGCCAAAAGTTCAAGTTGTCAGGATCTTCCTGGAAAACTTCCCACGACAGCGTCCATCCAGGAGCTGGACCACTTCTTGTCGGCCATCATCGACAATCTGGAGGCGCAGCTGCAGCAGTCTGGCGGAGGCAAGACCGGCCCGCGCCGCCCTGTCGTGGAGGACCCCAGGTGGTGGAGGAAGAAGAAAAAGGATGGCGAGGAGGCGAAGTATCAAGAAGGGAAAAAAACAGAAATTGAAAAAAGGAATGAAGATCAAGAGAAAGAAGAGCAGAACGTCCTGAAGGGGGAGGAGGAAGAGTTGGAAGTTATGACGGAGGAGGAGGAGGTGGAGGCGGAGCCTGATGCTGAGACGGAGAAAGTGGATGAGAAGGACGAGAAAATAGAAGAGGAGGAGGAGGAGGAGGAGGAGGAGGAGGAAGAGGAGGAAAAGGAGAAGGAGGAGGAGGAAAAGGAGGAGGCTAAAAAGTTGATGGTGGAGAAGGAGAAGGGGGATAGGAAGAAGGAGGAGGAGGAGAAGGAGGAAGAGGAGGAGGAGGAGGAAGGGGAGGAGGAGGAGGAGGAGAAGGAGAAGAAGAGGGAGGAGAAAGGACAGCTGCAAAGTCAACAGCAGCAAAACCATCAAGAACAGCAGCAGCAACCTCAACAACAGCAGGAACAACAACAACAACAGCAACAACTAGAGCAGCAGCAGGAGCCTCATCAACAGCCGCAAGAGAAGCTGGAGCCGATGAGAAGTGACGGGTAAGTGAGGCTGTGGGGTGTTTGGCTGTGTGTTTGCCTCTCCACGTATTTGGGACAGGTGGAAGCTGTGGAGTTAAGAAGCTATGTATTCGTCTGTGAGGCTGTGTGTCTGTAAGGCTGTGGGCTGCGAGACTGTAACTATCTTGATTACACTTTATAGAGATTTTTTTATACATGCTAATATGAACTTTTCTTATAAGACAGAAGACAGGTAATAACTCTCCTTACTAAGACCATACGACTACTTTACAGATAAGATTGAAGGAAAAGGAAACGGCATGTGAGGAAACTGAATGATAAGTGGGAGAAAATAAGAAAAGAAAATTATTCGTTCAAAGTGCAAAACTTCAGCATTCGTTTGCATCATGAAGCTCTTTCAGAAGGCAGGGAGGGAAAACTGAGACGGGGAAAAGGTGTACGAGGGGAAATGGCGAAACCTCCAGCGATGTCTATTTGTATTGTGCACAACAACAACAACAACAACAACAACAACAACAACATTAACAAGGCGTCCGAAAAGCACTCCGAAACAGCAGCAAATAGTTTTAACATCGTTGCCAAAGCACACACACACACACACACACACACACACGCGCACACGCACATTCTTTCCTTCTTTCCTCATTTCTTGCCCTCCTTAACCCTTTCTTGTTTTCTTTGTTTCTTTATTTTTTTTCTTTTCCCTATATATTTATTTATTTAACCGTTCAATTGTTTTGTTTTAGACTAGTTTGGTTGCCAAGATTTTTTTTTCTTTTTTTTTTCTTTTTTCCTTCGGTGTAGACAGTAACGTTTCTTTTTTTTTTTGCGTAGTGGACAGGAACGTTTCTATTTTTCCTCCGTGGTAGACAGTAACGTTCCTATTTTTCCACCGTGGTAGACAGTAACGTTCCTATTTTTCCTCCGTGGTAGACAGTAACGTTCCCATTTTTCCTCCGTGGTAGACTGTAACGTTCCTATTTTCCTCCGCGGTAGACAGTAACGTTCCTATTTTCCTCCGTGGTAGACAGTAACGTTCCTATTTTTCCACCGTGGTAGACAGTAACGTTCCTATTTTTCTACCGTGGTAGACAGTAACGTTCCTATTTTTCTACCGTGGTAGACAGTAACGTTCCTATTTTTCCTCCGTGGTAGACAAAATGTTCCTATTTTTCCACCGTGGTAGACAGTAACGTTCCTATTTTTCCACCGTGGTAGACAGTAACGTTCCTATTTTTACACCGTGGTAGACAGTAACGTTCCTATTTTTCCACCGTGGTAGACAGTAACGTTCCTATTTTTCCACCGTGGTAGACAGTAACGTTCCTATTTTTCCACCGTGGTAGACAGTAACGTTCCTATTTTTCCTCCGTGGTAGACAGTAACGTTCCTATTTTTCCTCCGTGGTAGACAGTAACGTTCCTATTTTTCCACCGTGGTAGACAGTAACGTTCCTATTTTTCCTCCGTGGTAGACAGTAACGTTCCTATTTTTCCTCCGTGGTAGACAGTAACGTTCCTATTTTTCCACCGTGGTAGACAGTAGCGTTCCTATTTTTCCACCGTGGTAGACAGTAACGTTCCTATTTTTCCACCGTGGTAGACAGTAACGTTCCTATTTTTCCACCGTGGTAGACAGTAACGTTCCTATTTTTCCTCCGTGGTAGACAGTAACGTTGCCAATTTCCTTGCACGGCTGGAAGTTACAAGTTGGTGGACAGTGAGTACCTATTTATCTTTCACGGTTGGTACTTACTAGTTGGCTGGCAGTACCGTTGTTATTTTTCCTGCTATGTTGGGTGCCTCGAGGTTGGTTGGCAGTAGCGTTGTTATTTTTCCTGCTATGTTGGGTGCCTCGAGGTTGGCTGGCAGTACCGTTGTTATTTTTCCTGCTATGTTGGGTGCCTCGAGGTTGGTTGGCAGTAGCGTTGTTATTTTTCCTGCTATGTTGGGTGCCTCGAGGTTGGCTGGCAGTACCGTTGTTATTTTTCCTGCTATGTTGGGTGCCTCGAGGTTGGTTGGCAGTAGCGTTGGTCGTCAGTCGCCGCACCCTCGCACGTGTGGGATCTCGGAGCGTTGAGGCCGGCGGGTGTTGATGTTTTTCGTAGTTTGTTTGTTTTACTTGAAGACATGACCGCCTGGGGGGGGATAATGCGTTCCTGTCTGTGGGTCTTTACTACTCTCTTTTTTTTTCTTTCACTAGTATTCTCTCTTTCTTTCTTTCTTTCTTTCTTTTGCAATTTTTCCTTCAGCTTTTTCTTTCTTTCTTTCTTCCGTTGTTTTTATGTTTCTTTCTTCCGTTGATTTTCTCTTTATTCCTCTCTTCATCTTGTTTTTACTTTCCCTTCCTTTCTTTCCTTTTTTTCATTTGTTTTGATGATCTTTTACTTTTCTTTCTGCAGATTCTGTTCTTACTTTCTTTCTTTTGTTTTTTGTTTGATTTATTTTTTTTAATTTCTTCATTTTCTCCTTAATTTTTTATCTTTCCTATTCGTTCATCTTTACTTCTGCGTTTCTTCTTTTTTCTCTTTTTTTTTCTTTCTTTCCTTCTTTCTTACTTTCTTTCTTCCTCTTTTTCATGATATGATATTCTTTACCTACTAATTGCTTTCGTTCTTTCTTATTTATTTTACTTTCTCTCTCCATTCCTCATTCTTTCCCTGTTCTTCTATTCTTTTCCCATTACCTATCCTTTCAGTCACTCATCTCGCCTTTTATTCTGTCTATTTCTTTTTCTATTTTACATTCTTCCCATTATCTTCCTTTACCTACCCATTTAGTCACTCATCTCACCTTTTATTGTCTTTATTTCCTTCTCTATCTCACATTCTTCCCATTATCTTCCTTTACCTACCCATTTAGTCACTCATCTCACCTTTTATTGTCTTTATTTCCTTCTCTATCTCACATTCTTCCCATTATCTTCCTTTATCTACCCATTTAGTAACTCATCCCGCCTTTATTGTCTTTCTTTCTCTATCACACATTCTTCCCATTATCTTTCTTTACCGACCCAATTAGTTACTCATCCCGCCTTTGATTCTGTCTTCATTTCTTTCTCTATTTCACATTCTTTCCACGCCCTTCCCTCCTTTACCTACCTACTCATTCATTCATCCTTCCATTCATTCACTTAGAGGACAACACAGAGATCCTTCCCGCGCCTTAATGTTTCACCTCCCTCTCCACACGCACATCCTCGACATAAATAACTTCGCTCGCCTCGCCGCCAGGTTTTCAAGATTCACGAAGCCCGGCCGAGGAAGATGATGCTTTAAAGGGGAACAACAACAGCAGCAGGAGGATGACTTTCGTGGGAGGAAACGTAGTGTATTGTTGCTGTTGTTATTATCATCATCATTATTATTATCACTCCCATCACTATTATTACACACACACACACCTCCACCGTCATCATTATCACACTAACACGACTATTGCACCAACAACAACAAAGGGAGATGCATGGCGCTACGTATTAAGAGAGACAATAACACTTGACGAGCGAACGCGGCGGCGGCGGCGAACCCCACAAGAACGTTCTCGAGGGAGCTACTGCGCCAGAGGAAAGGCTGAAGACGTGTACGGTACCAGTAACGTGGGACGAGGAGGAGGAGGAGGAGGAATGGAAGGCGATGAGGAGGTGCAAAAGGGAATGGGAAACTATATCAAGGTGCATGGAGGACGTAGAGAAGAAAGGAATGTAGGATGATGAGGAAGTGAAGCGAATGGAATATAACGTCAAGGTTAAGGATGTTGAGAAGAAAGGAATGGAATGCGAGGACGAGGTGAAGAAGAGAATGGGAAACTATGTCAAGGTGAAGGAAGTAGAGAAGAAAGGAATGGAAGGAGAGGAGGAAGAGGAGGACGAGGAGGAGGAGGAGGAAGGGGACAAAGGAAAGGAGTACGATAACGAGAAGGCATCATCTTCCTGGGGGATGACGATGGGGAAGAAGAGTAAAAGGGGAACTGAATGGTGGACGATGGAGAAATGGAAAAGGAAGAAAATGGATTGAAAGACTAGCATACGGTGGAGGAGGAAAATAAGGGAGTGAAAGACGAGGCTGATGAAGTGGAGGAAGAAAAAGGAGGACGGAAAGAAATGGTATAAAAAATTGTTTCCTGTTATGTCATCGTGTAGGGAAAAAAAAAGTATTACACCTCGTTCGCTCTTCACCTCGACCCGCCTCTTGTTCAACGCGGCGCTAACAGAATCAAAGACAGACCAGGATGACGGAAAAACAAAAAAGAAAAAGAAGGGCAGCGGAGAGCAATAATCGTTCTGAAATATCATAGTGTGTGTTTGCTTTCCACTTCTCTGACCTGGAAACGCTTTAATATCGCATGAGGACTAAATTTGATATATCTCTTTGACGTCCCTTGTTTTATTTACGCTAGTGGCATATTTCGTGCGGTTTGTTTGCTATTATGTCTTCGTATTTTTTTTTAATTTAGTCTCTGGTCCGCTTCCCCTGTCCAAAAAACGAAATATTGGCCGTCTCGCTCACCTGGTCTCACTGCGGACATTAATTAATCAGCGGGGCACAGGTGGGGATAGGAGGGGTCATCGGGTCATCACCTTTGGGAACACCTTTATCCATTTTGGGGGTAGGGGGAGGTGGCCTTTGCAGCAGAGGAAGGGAAGGAGCGGAAGGATAATGAGAACGATGAGATGATATGGGAGAAAGAGAATGAAATGGAGGATTGTGCTGAGTAGGAAGAGATTGAGGGAAGAAGGAGGAAGGGGAGGAAGGAGAGAAGAGTAAGGAGGACGACTAGCAGGTGGGGGAGGAGGAGAATGAAATGGAGAATTCTGCTGAGGAGGAAGAGACGAGGAAAGGAGGAGGAAGGGGAGGAAGGAGAGAAGGTTAAGGAGGACGACTAGCAGATGGGGTAGGAGGAGAATGAAATGGAGAATTGTGCTGAGGAGGAAGAGGGAAGGAGGAGGAAGAAGGGAAGAAAAGGATAAGGAGGAAGACTAGCAGGTGGGGGAGGAGGAGAATGAAATGGAGAATTGCGTTGAGGAGGAAGAGATGGAGAAGAGGAAGGAGGAGGAGGAGGAGAAGAGAAAGGTAATAAGGAGAACAAGGACCAGCACCGTTCACCTGATCTCACTGTGGTCACATTAATCAACCAGCGATACCCAGGTACTCATCACCTCTGAGAACACATATATCCAGTCAAAGGGTCAAAGAGGAGACGGCCTTACAGCACCCTCACCAACGTTGTTTCTCTCTCATCTGTCCTGGAGTAGTTATTATGTGCGCCTCTTAAAAACACTCGTATACATGTTTCATTTCCTGCTCGTCTTTGTGTCTTTTGAAGCGTGATTTTACGACCCTACATCTCCAGCAGCAGCACCTGAAGCAATTGTACCCCGCTGACCCTGCTGTTGGTTCTGCTGTTGCTTCTACTTCTGCTGCTCTGTGTGTGTGTGTGTGTGTGTGTGTGTGTGTGTGTGTGTGTGTGTGTGTGTGCCCCTGGGAACTACGTGGTTATGTAGCGAACCCTGTCATTACACGCCTGAGTGGAGGTGTTGGTGGTGGCGGTGGACGTGGTAGTGGTGGAACTGGTGGTGGTGACGGATGTGGTGGTGGTGATGTTTGTGGTGGTGGTGGTGGTGTTTGTGGTGGTGGTGGTGGTGTTTGTGATGGTAATTGATTGTGTCGATATCTCCGATGAATACACATAAGAACATAAGAACATAAGAACATAGGAGTCTGCAAGAGGCCGGTAGGCCTGTACGAGGCAGCTCCTCTGAACCTAAGCTCCCGTGTAGCTTCCGAGTATCTAACGCCACCTAATATCGCTGTCCATGAATTTATCTAATCTATTTTTGAATGTGACAATTGTATTGGCACTCACCGCATGACTGCTAAGCCTATTCCACTCATCCACAACCCTGTTAGTAAACCAATTTTTGCCTATGTCCCTGTTGAATCTGAATTTTCAATTTATCCAGTTTAAACCCATTACTTCGTGTCCTACCCGGTTCTCTTACCAACAAAACCTTGTGAATGTCTCCCTTATTAAAGCCCTTCATCCATTTATAAACCTCGATCATGTCTCCACGCACCCTTCGCCTTTCTAGAGAATGCAAGTTTAACTGTTTGAGTCTTTCCTCATATGGCAAGTTTCTCAACCCCTGAATCATCTTAGTCATCCTCCTCTGCACCGATTCTAACATTTTGATATCCATTCTATAGTGAGGTGACCAGAACCGAACCGCATAGTCAAGATGAGGTCTAACTAATGCTAAATATAGTTTGAGGAAGACTTCGGGGCTTCTGTTGCTTACGCTCCTTGAAATAAATCCCAGTACCCTATTTGCTCGATTTCTAGCTTGAATGCATTGTGCCCTTGGACGGAGATCAGAGCTCACTAAGACCCCTAAATCCCTCTCGCACCCAGACCTGCTTATGAGAGTGTCATTTAAGCAATAGTTATGTGAGGGGTTGTTCCTACCTACACTCAGAATACTGCAATTCCCTACATTGAACTCCATCTGCCATTTATCCGCCCAGTCATACAATCTGTTTAGTTCACCTTGGAGAATACTAGCGCCCTGATCCGACTCAATTGCTCTACCGATCTTGGTATCATCTGCAAACTTACTAGCATCACTACTAATTCCTGTATCTAAGTCACTGATATAAATAATAAACAAAAGTGGACTTAATACCGAACCTTGTGGGACCCCACTTGTAACACATCCCCAGTCAGATCTTTTACCATTGATTTGCACTCTTTGCTTCCTATTGCTAAGCCACGCCTTGACCCAGTTCAAAACTTTACCCTCTACTCCGTGAGCCTGTAATTTAAGCAACAGTCGTTGGTGAGGAACTTTGTCAAACGCTTTACTAAAACCAAGATAGATTACATAATAATTTTCATCTCTGTCAACCGCCTCAAATACTTTATTGTAGAAGGACAAGAGATTGGTGAGGCATGACCTACCTTTTGTGAACCCATGCTGCGAGTCGTGAATTAAGCTATGTTTCTCTAAATGCTCACGAATATACCTGGCTATTATGGACACCAGCATCTTGCCTATAACCGATGTTAAGCTAATTGGGCGATAGTTTGATGCAACTGACCTGTCCCCCTTTTTGAAAATCGGCGTCACATTAGCTACTTTCCATAGGCTCGGCACATAGCCAGTATTTACCGACATCTTAAGGATGTCGGTTAGTGGGTCACTGAGTACATCACCTAATTCCCTTAATACCCTCGGAAATATTCCGTCAGGACCTGGCGACTTGTTCCTGACGGGATATTTCCGAGGGTATTAATACATAACACACACACACACACACACACACACACACACACACACACACACACACACACACACACACACACACACACACACACACACACACACACACACACACACACACACACACACACACACACACACATTCACACACACCCCTGTCAGTAATACACTGTAACACATTTATTTGATTAATACCAATTAATACCACGCTCTCTCGTGCACACAAAACAATACCAAAAAATACAAGCGCAATACATCGTAACACCCTGCAATACACAAAGCGGACGAGGTGAAAACAGAATTAGCTACACAAACGGAAGGAGTACGGAGGGAAGGGGAGAGAGGTGAAGGGAGAGAGGTAGAGAGGTGAAGGGAGAGGAAAGGAGAGGAAAGCCAATGGGGAGGGAGGTGAAGGAAGAGGAGAGCGGATGAGAGAGGCAGGTAATAAAACGGAAGAGAATTGCAGGAGGGAGAGTAGAGGAGAGGAGAGAGGGATGCGTAGATGAAAGAGAGGTAAGATATTTGATTGAAGAGGAGAGGAAAGAAGAGGAGGAAAGAGACGTAGAGAATGGCGGAAAGAGCAATAAAGGGAGAGAAGAGGAGACTTGAATAATGGAGAGAAAAAAAGAGAAGAGACGTCAGAAGGGAGGAAATGGAGGAAAAAAGAAAGTGTGGAAGAGGAAATAGAGGGGAAGAAAGAGTATGGGAAAAAGGAAGAAGGAAAGGTGAGGAGGTCATAGGAAACACACACACACACACACACACACACACACACACACACACACGGTAACGCAAAAACAAGGTCACCAGTCACCGCCACCACCACCACCACCATCAGACCCTTTGCCCTTTATTGAAGCAGAGCGAGCGAGTGGCTGTAAAGCGAGTGACCCGACCACCACCACCACCACCACCTCCGCCACCACCACCTCCACCACCACCACCAATACCACTACCACCAACAACAACAATCACGTCAGCCATCTCGCTCTTGTTATCTATTCCTTGTTGTTGCTTATAAGAGACACACACATACACACACATATACGCACAAACACACGCACACGCACGCACATACGCACACGAGTAATTACGCGTCTCACCTTGTTTTCAGCACACACAAGTCAACCTTTATGAAGTTTGCTGTCGCGTTCTCTCTCTCTCTCTCTCTCTCTCTCTCTCTCTCTCTCTCTCTCTCTCTCTCTCTCTCTCTCTCTCTCTCTCTCTCTCCTTTTTTTCCCTTCTTTTCTTTTTTTCATACTTTTCTTTTCCTTAATTTTCTTTGTTTTTCCTTGCTCTTCCTTACTTTTTTCTTTTCTTATCTTTTCCTTTGTTTTCTTTTCTCTTGTGTGGTTTTGTCTTGTCTTGTCTTCTCTTCTCTTCTCTCTTTTTTTGTCTCTTCATTTTTCTTCTCTTCTCTTCTCTTCTCTTCTCCTCTCTTATTTTATCTCTTCATTTTTCTTCTCTTCTCTTCTCTCCTCTTCTCTTCTCTCTCCGCCCTCCGCCACACACCAGCAGTAACGCATCACCAGTATTTTAACACCTGACGAGGAGGTGGGCAGCGCGCAGGCCTCGTCCCTTCAACACAGGTGGCAGGCACAGGCACGCGGCCAAGACTTCATCCCAGCTCCCCTCTATCCCCCTCCTCCCCGTCCTCAGCCCCTCCCTAGCCCCATCCTTCCCTTACTTCACCCCCATTCCCTTTCTAGCCCCATCCTTCCCTCTACTTCATCACTAGTCCCTACCTATCCCCTTCCTCTCCGTTCTCATCCCCTACCTAACTCCCTCTTCCCTCTACATTCTCCAGAGCCCCTTCCTAGCCCCTTCCTTCACCTACCTTTCCCCCAGTCCCTCCCCAGCCCCTCCTCTTCCTCCTTTTCCCTTCCCTAGCCCCCTCCTCCCCCTACTTGACCCCCAGCCCCTCCCTAGCCCCCTCCTTCACCTCCCTTCCCCCAAGTCCCTCCCCAGCCCCTCCTCTTCCTCCTTTTCCCTTCCCTAGCCCCTCCTCATCCTACTTCACCCCCCAGTGCCTGCCTAACCCCCTCCTCCCCTTCCTCTGCCTCTCCCTAGCCCCCTCCTCCTCCTACTTCACCCCCAGTCCCTCCCCAGGCCCCTCCTCCCTCTTCTTCCCCCATCCCCTCTAGCCCCTCCTCCTCCTCCTCCTCCTCCTTCTCCCTTATCAAATCCCTTTCTCCCCCTCAGATAATCTCTAGCCCCCGCCTCATCCCCCTTCTTCCCTATCAAGTCCCTTTCTCCCTCTATTCTCTTCTTGGTCTCCTTCCGAGCCACGTTTTTCTCTCCTTTGCCTTAATTATGTCAAACTTCCTCAGTCTCCATCAAGTCCCTTCCTATCCCCCAATCTCCCCCATGAACGTCTCCTTCGCCCGTCCAACCTTATACCTCCTTGTCTTCTTTCCCGTCCCTGAATTCTGTCCCCAGTACCCTGACATGCCCCCCCCCCCCCTCCCCCTCTTCTCTATGAGCTGATTCCACAGTCCAACACATTTTTTTTTTTTTACAGCAAAGGAAGCAGCTCAAAGGGAAAAGAAAGTAATAATGAGAAAAAAAGCCCGCTAATCACTGCCCCTATGTAAAAAGAAAAAGAGTTCAGGAGAGTGGCCAAAAGAGAGCTCAATTTCGGAAGGAGGGGTCTCGATAATCTCCAGTGTCTTTGTAGCAGCCCGAACCAAACTATACAATCCCATACAGTCCATAATGGCTAGGTTTTCGATGCAACACCAGGTACACAAGAGACTCCCTGCACAGTTCCCTCAAATTTCTGAACGTAAATATGAACCTCAAACACTATAGGTACAAGGAATTTTCGAAGTCTTTGGTATTGGTTTGGGAGGTTACTAACTCATCATGGCGAACTTTGAAACTGACCCAAAATAGTATGTTCCTCACCATCACGCCCACCCTTAATCTCTTACCAATTATATTCCTCCTCATTTATCCTTCCTCACAAGTCTCTCTCCCCCTCTACCCCTCAACCTCCTCCCCATCTCTCCCTACTAGTCCCCTGCTACGCATATACCTCCTCCCCCAGTCCCCCACCAAGCCCTCACTTATCCGCAATCTCCTGCCAAGCCCCCTACTCCTAGACCCCTACCAAGCCTCCTCCTCCTCCCCCCTTCTCCTTGAACCCCAACCAACACCACCTCTTCCCCTTCCTCACTTTCTTCCCCCGTCTTCTGTGCCTTTTTTAGCTTTTTCGAGAGTGACATTAACCCTGTCCTTATGAGAGAGAGAGAGAGAGAGAGAGAGAGAGAGAGAGAGAGAGAGAGAGAGAGAGAGAGAGAGAGAGAGAGAGAGAGAGAGAGAGAGAGAGAGAGAGAGAGAGAGAGAGAGAGAGAAAAGGGAGGTGTTTTGAGTGTTTTATTGCTCTGGTTTTATTGCAAGTTAATTTCACCGACTCTGGTTTTGCAAGTTTTGTGTTTGGAAATGGTTGTCTTTACTACTACTACTACAACTACTACTACTACTACTACTACCACTACTACCTGAACAACTAAAAAAAAACGACGGACAATTCTTCCTCCAAAACATCAACTTCCCGTCTTTCCTCACTTAACGACCTTTTTCCTTCCTTTCTTCCTTCCTTCCTTCCTTTCTTTCTTCCTTCCCACCATCTTTCTCCCACTCACTCCCACATTCCTTCACCCCTCCACCCACTCCACCTCATCCCCCACCGACCTATCACTCCGTCCACGTTCCAACACCTCCCCCGTCATCTCGCCACTTCCCCTTCCCCTCCCCCTTTCTAACAGGCAGGTAATATCTTGTCTACAAGGAGGATGAATGGAGGAGAGACAAGAGGCAGGCGTAACGTTGGCGTGTTGAGAGGAGGAGGAGGAGGAGGAGGAGGAGGGGAGGGGTTGAATTGGCAGGCCGGCAGCATCGGTAACGTGTGGGCAGTGATGGTGGTGGTGGTGGTGGTGATAGGGGTGGTGGAGAACGTGATGGTGGTGGTGGTGATGGTGATGGTAATGGTGATGGCGTTGGTAGGGGTAGCGGAACAGACGCACGTACTACACACACACACACACACAGACACACACACACACACAATATCGTGCAATGAGGGCGTCCTGGGAGGGTTCGGTGTGCATGGAATTCAATCTCTTAACTCGCCCCGTTGAAGAAATTGTCACATAAACCTTCCCCTCCGTCGCCCCTCCGTCGCCAGCTACATACGTTCGGTGAATTTGTTTTTTTTCTGCAGTTTCATTTCAGCCCCCCAACCGCGCATAGCCGAACCGACCCGATACATACACAAAGCCGACCCGTACACACCTCAAGGACGAAACCCACTCTCACACCCTGTTGTAGTGTGTATGTGATCAGCAAGTATTATGGTGTATCCTTAGCATCGTAGCCAGCCAGCCAAACACACAACCAGCCAGAGAGAGAGACCCAGCCAACTAGCTCTCCTCTCTCGCCCCCTTTTCTAGTTTAAGTGTTAGTGAGGGAAGGAAGAGCGTGCGTGTGTGTGTGCAGACTGGTTTAAAAATGTCTCGGGTGGATATTTCCCTGTTGGTTGATCTTGTAAAACGTTAAACTTATGGAAGATTGGGAAAAAGAGAGGTAAGGAGGGATGGTGTGTGTGTGTGTGTGTGTGTGTGTGTGTGAGAGAGGGAGAGAGAGAGAGAGAGAGAGAGAGAGAGAGAGAGAGAGAGAGAGAGAGAGAGAGAGAGAGAGAGAGAGAGAGAGAGAGAGAGAGAGAGAGAGAGAGAGAGAGAGATGCGGTAGACATGCAGGCAGACACAGTGGGGTGTGTATTATGATAATGTACGTGATGGTAAGTGTTTATAATGGACAGAGAGAGAGAGAGAGAGAGAGAGAGAGAGAGAGAGAGAGAGAGACCAGGGGGACAAGTGTGGCTGATTGACCGTTCACCGTTGCGCCCAGTCTGAGGTTAACCATCGCCCGCGCGTCACTAAAGCGGTCAAGCTCCCAAACGGTCACATTGCCGCCGCCTGTATGTGTATAGGGGCGAGGAGAGGAGGGAAGGAGAGGAGAAGGGAAGGGGGGACTGTAGGAGAGGGGGTCGATATGATAGTGGAGGGAGGGAGAGAGAAAGTCTGTGAGGAGGAGCAGGGAGGAGAGGAAGGGAGGATATGATTGTGGAGGGACTTGGTGAGGGAAGGAAAGAAAGGAAAATGGGTATATACAGTATTGAGGGGAGAGAGAGAGGGGGAGGCTGTGAGGAGGCGGGGAGGAGAGGACAGGATGATATGATACTGGAGGGATTTGATAAGGGAGGAAGGGTAGGGAGAAAAAGGAATGAAAAGAGAGACTGTGTAAGATTGAAATGGAGAGGAGAAAGAAGAGGGGAGAGGAAAGAGAGACAATGCAGGAAGGAAATTGTGCGGAGAAAAAGGAGGGAAGGGGAAAGAAGAGGGGATATTGGTGATGGGGATTTGCTTGAGGGGAATGGAGTGGAGGACGAGGAAGAAAGGGAAAAGGAGGAGAGGGGAGGAGAGGAGAAGGGAAAATAGTTATGGGATTTTGCGAGAGAGGAAGGGAGAAGAGGATGAGGAAGGAAGGGGAAAGGAGAGGGGAGACTGATGATGGGGCTTAGCGAGAGGGGAAGGGGAGAAGTGGAAGTGGAGGAAAAAGCGAGAGGAAGGAAGATAAAAGAGAGGAGGGGAAGAAGTGAGAAGGGATATGGTGGAGGTGATGAGGCGGAAAAAGTTAAGCTGATGGGCAAGGGAAAGGAAAAAGACGGGGAGTTTAGTGGGAAAAGAACAGAGGGGAGAAGGAGGGAAGGGGGAAAGGATCAGGAAAGGACGTAAAAGGGGAGTGAAAATTGATGGAGTTTATCGGAAGTGAATTTTTATGCATTAGCCATCAGCCTATTGTACAAGCATAAATTAACTTCACCTTTAGTCAGCCGCTAATTAAGTGGTAAGCAGGTGGGAACGAAGGGTGGAAGAGTATTTATTAATTAACAAGCTCAGGGGAACCTTTCTGTGGAGGTCATAATTAAACACATCAAAGGAGACTTAGTCGGTATTATTATTATCCATCTTAGTTTTGTTTTAGCTGTTTTTAGTAATCTTTTCTCTCTCTCTCTCTCTCTCTCTCTCTCTCTCTCTCTCTCTCTCTCTCTCTCTCTCTCTCTCTCTCTCTCTCTCTCTCTCTCTCTCTGTGTGTGTGTGAGAGAGAGAGAGAGAGAGAGAGAGAGAGAGAGAGAGAGAGAGAGAGAGAGAGAGAGAGAGAGAGAGAGAGAGAGAGAGAGAGAGAGAGAGAGAGAGAGAGAAACTGACTGGCTGACTTAAGGGCAGACGAATGGGTGAGTGACAGTCTGACATCCATCAAGTAGAAAAGTAGAGAAAAAGAAGAGGAGGAGAAGCAGGAGGAGGAGGGGGAGGAGGAGGAGGAGGAGGAGGAGGAGGAGGAGGGGTTCGAACTAGTCTCCCCGTAATCCACCTGCTCACATGTGTAATACCTCCCCTGACACACACACACACACACACACACACACACACACACAACGGGAGGGATGAAACAGGTGGGAACGGTTGTGTTTTACGAAGCTTTACTCCCACGAAGGCTTAGGGAGGAGGTTAGATAAGAGAGAGAGAGAGAGAGAGAGAGAGAGAGAGAGAGAGAGAGAGAGAGAGAGAGAGAGAGAAGCTTACCGGTGCGAGGATATTACCTACTGTCTATATGTAAAGGACAAGGTGAAGTATTGCAAGGCTGACTATTTTATTTCTTGTCCTGAGAGGCAATACGTAAGACCCTCCTTACAAGCCCTTACATCCCCGTTTTCCATTTAACAAACAAACATACCAATAAACTAGTGTATTTGTCTATGTCGTCTCTCTCTCTCTCTCTCTCTCTCTCTCTCTCTCTCTCTCTCTCTCTCTCCTTTAAACCTATTCTTTCTCCCTGTACACATTCTCTCCCTCTTCCCATTCTGCTAATCCCTCTCTTCCCCTTTACTCCCTCCCCCTCCCACTCACCCCACCCCTCTCTCTCCCTCCCTAAACCCACAACCCAACGCACAAGACACAACTACTAACCCAAATTACACGAGATGGACTGTCGGCGGCACTTTCTCACGCTTAACCTTTGCGACCTCAGCACCTTGTTTTCTGCTTATTGTCCTTGGCGTCCTTTCAAGCTGGTATCCCCGGCAGAAAACGACATGTGAATATACGCCCCTCCTCTTATCCTCCTTCATCCTCCTGCTGTGCCCGTATTCCTAGATGCCTTTGGCTCTCACAGTAATGGTTTCAGGAGGCCTCACAAGAGATTAGTCAGGGTTCTAATGAGTATTTTTTCACATTTATGGCGCAGAAGTCTTGTCGAACTATTACTAGTCTCATAAAATTGCCCACAACCGCTACCAAACCCTCATCGAATGTGAGTGTGTAAGCCCCAGGGACATGATTCACACACGTCTCCGCGCTCAAGTTCACCTATTTGACAAGGCTTTCGTAGGATTTCTGGGTATTTACAGGGTACTCTTATGATCTTAGTGATAGTATGGCTCTGTTTCCTCATAGGATTTCTGGGTATTTACAGGGTACTCTTATGATATTAGTGATAGTATGGCTCTGTTTCTTCGTAGGATTTCTGGGTATTTACAGGGTACTCTTATGATATTAGTGATAGTATGGCTCTGTTTCTTCGTAGGATTTCTGGGTATTTACAGGGTACTCTTATGATCTTAGTGATAGTATTGCTCTGTTTCTGTACCATGAACTTAGGAAAAAGCTCTAAAAAACCCGATTACTCTCCTTTTCGACCTTTGGAAATTGTTAATATGAAAGACGAGAGCGTTTGAGAATACCATCCCCAAAATGTTTGAGAAAATGGGATCTGGTGGCTCTCTGGGTGACTGCTTCGCTGTGAGAGAGGCGCGAGGATTATGCTGCCTCCCTCTTTAGTCAGGGTGGTGAATGCTCTCCCAAAATACCCCTTTGTGTCACCCTGCGCCAGCTTTAAGGGGAGAACGAGCTTGGGGGACACACAGGTACACCTACACACACACTTACACAAGGAGGTTTTACTGTGAGTGTTGCTTATGTAAGTTACCTGCCGGAAAACACACCTTCATGATTGTCTGCCTGGGTTGAGGTGTTCAGGGAGTGGAGTAAATCGTAAAAAGTAACTGAGTCATATTCTTTTATTGTCTTCACATCTGCTATTAAAGGGGTTGTTCTTGCCTCCATGGTGCCGTACCTGCCGGAAAGCTTACCTGAACCACTTACTGCCTTGGTTTAGGTGTTCAGGTAGTGGAATATATCGTAAAATGAAACTAGGTAATTTTCTTTTTATTATTTTCGCATAAGCTCGTTATTAAAGGCGTTGTCGTTACCTGCACCATGTCATACTTGTAGGAAGTTTACCTGGATATCGGCTTTCTTGCATGGCTGAGAAGCGAAAGTAAAGAAGCAGCACCCAAGAACATCAATTTGCGTTTAATATTTTTTTTCACCCTCGATTGACGAAGACCTTGACCATTTTTATAAACTGTCAGACAACTCGACCGTTTAAAATTCCGCTCGAGAAGCGCGGGGTGTGGCGAGTTCCTGCCATCATCCGACGCGCACGTGGCCAAAAAAAAACCTTCTTTCCCAACATCATATCTGCTATGTGCTGCGTGAGACACTCAAAATTTATTTCATCGTGAGAGGAAGAAGAGGAGATGAAAAAAAAAAAAATAATTAATTATATTTTTTCGTTAGAAATTGCCACACGGGCATTGATGAGAATTTTATTTTTAAAAAAAATATATCACCGCCCGCGCGCTGCGAGGACGACAATAGTCCTCTAGCCCGACGCTTATGGGTTAATTACCTGCCAAAAAGTTCTGTTCACTTTCACTCACCATCTGCCTGCCTAATTATTACTCATATTACAGTGAAAAAATGTGGAGAGTGAACGACACCTTATTTAGGGGCGTGCGTCACTGGCGAGAGAAATATTGAAAATGTTAGTTGAAAATAATCATTGATAGCGAGAGAGAGAGAGAGAGAGAGAGAGAGAGAGAGAGTGTTGAACATTAAAGTCTTGCATCGCTCATTAAGGCACTGGGAAGCACAGCGCTGACAAAATAATTGTTAAGCCATTTTCAGCTGAGGAACAAAGGGCCGGCATGCATACTATACATAGACAGTGTTTGGCAGCGCTAATTAAAGGGTTAAAAAATTAAAACATACACAGTAATTGAGCATAAATGAATGTGCGTATAACTCTATTTTGGTCGCAGCAAAAAATGTAGAAAGAATAAGATAAACCTGAAGTTGAATATGTAGTTAATGGTTATATATTCCTTTTTAGATAGAAAGATAGAATATAAAAGAGGACAAAACTGCAGTAAATGGAAAGAAAATATGAGAAACCTGGAACTTTTTTTTTATCGTAGCAATAATTACAGTAAAAATAAAATAAAGCAGTTGTTGAATATTGATTATTGTTTTTGTATATGTTACTGTTATTTTTTTTTTTTAGATCAGTGGATGGAAAATAAGGGAGGACAGAACTTCAGCAAATGGAAAGTAAATATGAAAAACCTGTAAGTTTTTCTCGTAGCAATAATTGAAGTAAAGAGAAAATACAGCGGCTGTCGAATAGATTGATAGCTAAAATTTAGAGGACAGAACTTTACCAGATGGAGAGAAAATATAAGAGATGTCTGAATGGTCATAAAAGTTTTGTGGTCTTAAATCAGAGCGAATGTGAGAAGAAAGATAACTGACGGGAAACACTTAACTTTCTCGCTCTCTTCCCCTTACACTTCATCTACGTGAGCGGCCGTCCAGGTGAGCGCTCCCCCAGGTATGAGTATTGGAGGCAACAGCTGCGGCGCCTTTAATTATTAACTGGAGGTACGTGAGGAAGACTATTGGAGAAAAATACCTTGTCTATTTTTCATCGGAATACCAAAAAAGAAAAACAAAAAACACAAAAAAAACTGGTACTGAACATAAGTTTAAGTGCTAGTATCATTTTTGTTAATTAGGTTAAATGAAAAGGCACGTGAAGAAGATTATTAAAAAAAATGCAAGTATTTTTGAGTGGGATAAAAAAAAACCAGCTGTTGACCATAAATTTAAATGTGAGTTTCTTTTTTTTCATGCATTTAAAAAAGAAAAGACACGTGAAGAAGACTTATCGAAAACATAATAGCTCGTCTATTTTTTTTATCGGAACACCGAAACTATATAAAAATAACAGTTGATGAACAAAAATTTAAAAGCGAGTTTTCTTTTGTCAATAAAGTTAAAAGAAAAGGCACGTGGAAAAAAATATCAAATCTATTTTTCGTCGGAACATCAAAACTACATAAAAGTAACAGCTGCTGAACAAAAATTTAAGTGGGAGTTTCTTTTTTGGTCAATCAGGTTAAAAGAAAGGCTTCAGCAGGTGCTCCGCGTGAAAGTGGGTCTTGCGTTGCACCAGGTAACCTCATATCAAGAGAGGAGGAGAGTAGGGAAGAGCAGGTTCAGGGAAGGGGGTTGGGGGCGGCAGAGGAGGCAGATCTTCATAGTCCACCTTTAACCTTGACGTGACATGACCTCCATTCTCCTTCTTCCTCCTTCGCCTCTTTTCTCCTGTCGTTACCTCACCCCTGTATTATTGTCGTTCTTTCCTCTCATTTACGAATATCTTTCCTCCTTCGCTTCTAATTCTCTCCTTTACTTCGCATATTCTTTCCCTCTTTCACGCTATCTATTTCTCCTTCCTCTCTCTCTTTTTCTTCTGCATTTTCCTTTCCTTTCCTCACCCCTGTTTTCTCTGTCGTTCTTCCTCTCCTCTACGTATGACTTTCCTTCTTTGCTTATAATTCTCTCCCTTACTTCGCATATTCTTTCCCTCTTTCACTCTATTTCTATTTTTCCTTCCTCTCTCTCTTTTTCTTCTGCATTTTCCTTTCCTTTCCTCACCCCTGTTTTCTCTGTCACTCTTCCTCTCCTTTCCGTATGACTTTCCTCCTTCGCTTATAATTCTTTCCCTTACTTCGCATATTCTTTCCTTCTTTCACTCTATCTATTTCTCCCTCCTCTCTCTTCTTTTCTGTCTTTTCCTTTCCTTTCCTCATCCCTGTTTTCTCTGTCTCTCTTCCTCTCCTTTCCGTATGACCTTCCTCCTTCGCTTCTATTTCTTTCCCTTACTTCGCATAGTATTTCCCTTTCTCATCCTTTTCTTTTCTATCCCACACCTGTTCTTTCCTTCCTTCCCTCACCTTTTATGTATTTTGTTCATCCCTGACCACTATTCAATATTCCATCCCACACATACCCTTTCACTCTGTCACCCATGTTATTTTTCCCTTCCTTGCATATTCTTTCTCTCCTTCATCTTTATTATTCTTTTTCCACCTCTATTGCAATCTTTCCCTCCCTCACCCATTTCCTTTTTCCCTCTCTTTCGTATTATTTCCACCCCTCACCCTTTTTTTCCCCTCTTTATTATTTTTTCAATCTCTCTTACAATCTTTCCCTTCCTCACCCATATCCTTTTTCCCTCTCTTGCATATTATTTCCTTCCCTCACCCTTTTTTCCCCTTTTTTATATCAATATGCGTGGGACAGAGACAGACAGACACACGATGCATAGATTGGTCTTTTCAACACTAATGGAAAGGATAAAACTAGCAGAACATAGATTACTGTTCGTTATCAGTATGGGTGTAACATTAATTGGAATACGGTGAAAAATGTCCAATACGAATTAATGTGCGTATTACTTATTTTGTCGGGCAGGTAAAATATGAAAAATTATAAAAACTCATCAGAAACGCCGCAATAAAAAAAATCAAGGTCTTGCGTTACATCGGATTATCTTACATCGCGTTTAATCTTTATATTTCTCTACTAAACAATATTATACATTTTTCAAGGGCATTCTTTACATTACTTCATACAGCTTGCATATCTCCTTGTCATATTTTGTATTTATCTATGTCAAATGCTGCATTTCTCCGTGTCGTCTACCATTTATTTGTGCTATATCTGCCATTTCTTCTAGTCAAGTCCATCATTTCTCATTTTATATTTTCCATTTCTTCCATTTCATAACTTACATTCCTTTGTGCCATGTCAACCTTTTCTCCGTTCATGTCCACCATTTTTCCGTCTTATAACCAGCAGTTCTTCGTGTCATGTCTTTCACTTCTCCAGGACACATCTAGTAGATCTCCAGGTAACTTCATATCCGGTGGCTCGCGGCTCAGGTGGGAGGAGGGTAGGCGGGTGAAAGTGAGGGAGTGCGGCGCGCGGCAGGAGACTTGAGGAAAGGAAGCAAAGAAAACATCCCGCTAAAAATTCCCACTTCAAAGTCTTGGTCCGGCGGTGGAGAGTTCGTCTTTCCTGCTGCGACGCATTTGTGGCCAGACGCTGACTCAAAAAAGAAACCGACGTGAAAGAGAACATTAATGAAACATTATTGGAAAACTGCTTGATTAGTCCGGTTCAATATGAGAGAGAGAGAGAGAGAGAGAGAGAGAGAGAGAGAGAGAGAGAGAGAGAGAGAGAGAGAGAGAGAGAGAGAGAGAGAGAGAGAGAGAGAGAGAGAGAGAGAGAGAGAGAGAGAGAGAGAGAGAGAGAGAGAGAGAGAGAGAGAGAGAGAGAGAGAGAGAGAGAGAGAGAGACAGAGACAGAGACAGAGACAGAGACAGAGAGACAGAGAGAGAGAGAGTCCGACTTCCTTTCCGAGATTCATGTGTGGGCAGCGGCTGACGTAATAAAACAAAAAAGAAAAAAAAAACGTGAAGGAGAGCACTCATCAAACATAATTCTCATAAAAGCTACATTGGTTTCATTCTACATATAGGAGAGACCCTTACTAATTTAACCAGCCACGATCACTTAGTGGGCCAGCAACTGACTTCTTTAAATGTTCATTCGATTTCATTTGACGGAGAAAAACACCAATCATACTCTTATTTCCTCATTGTAAAGGAGGAAGAGGAGGCGAAGCTAACAAATGGGAAGGAAAATAGAGAGAAAAGAGCTAAAAGTTAGAGAGAAAAAGGAAAAGAAGATAGAGGGGAAAAGGAAAAGGAGTTACAAAGGAGAAGGAAAGGAAAAGTAATTAGACTGAAAAATGGAAAGGAAAAGGAAAAGGAGAAGAAAAGAGCTAACAAGCAGAAAGTAAAAGTAAGAGAAGGAAAGAATCAACAGGTAGAAAGGAAGGGCAAAAGCAAATAGAATATAGTTAAGCCTTGAGCTGGCCTCCGCACACAGCCACATGCAATATTACACTGGGCCATCGCGGAGTCGCCTGCTGCTGGCCTGCCTCCTCGACGCCACACCGCATGCTGGCCGCCGCTCGCCTAATGCCCGGAATATGATCTCCTGCACGTCGCCAGCGGAGGACGTGAATGGCTTAGAGCTGATCCATAATGCCTGTGATTCTTTTTATTCGTCGCGGCGCACGTCGAGGAGGAAAAAAGGAATTACGTCATCTGCATAAATAGACTGGATGATGCGTTGTGTGTGTGTGTGTGTGTGTGTGTGTGTGTGTGTGTGTGTGTGTGTGTGCGTGTGCGTGTGCGTGTGCGTGTGTGTGTGTGTGTGTGTGTGTGTGTGTGTGTGCGCGCAAGCTGTTAATCCGTCAACAAAGAGCATCAGGGACAGGTAGTTCAAAACTGGATAGATATAATAAATAAATATCCTGATCCACAAATCCATTTATCCAGTAAATAATAAATGACTACCTGATACCGGATGAAGAAAGCAGAGCAGAGGAGGGCAGGGCAGAGATGGGAAGGGAAGGGGAGGGCAGAGCAGGGCAGGGCAGGGAAGGAAAGGAAGGGAAAGGAATGGAAGAAAAGGGCAGAGCAGGACAGGGCAGGTTAGGGAAGGGAAGGGAAGGGCAGAACAGGGCAGGGCAGGGCAGGAAAGGAAAGGGTAAGGTTAGGCACTGGCAAGGAAAATCAGATTAGAACAGGAGGAAGAAAACGGAGGATAGGTCGACAAAGGCTAACTTAAACTAACTTCAGGACAGAGCAAGGCATGGTAGGATAGGGCAGGGCAGTGCAGGAAGGGACAGGGCAGGGCAGGGCAGAAAGGGACAGGGCAGGGCAGGGCAGGAAGGGACAGGGCAGGGCAGGGCAGGAAGGGACAGGGCAGGGCAGGGCAGGAAGGGACAGGGCAGGGCAGGGCAGGAAGGGAAAGGGCAGGGCAGTGCAGGAAGGGACAGGGCAGGGCAGAAAGGGACTGGGCAGGGCAGGGCAGAAAGGGACAGGGCAGGGCAGGGCAGGAAGGGACAGGGCAGGGCAGGGCAGGAAGGGAAAGGGCAGGGCAGGAAGGGACAGGGTAGGGCAGGGCAGGAAGGGACAGGGCAGGGCAGGGCAGGAAGGGATAGGGCAGGGCAGTGCAGGAAGGGACAGGGCAGGGCAGGACAGGAAGGGAAAGGGCAGGAAGGAAAGGAAGGAAGGGTCAAGAGGAGGAAGGAAACGAAGAATAGATTTACATAGACTAACTTGAATCCTAACGTGACATCACCTCCATTCTCTTTCCCCTTCCCTCCCCTCGATGTCTTTTCACTCCCTCACTTAGTTATCCCCTCTCGCCAATTCTTTTCTCATTCTTTATTTTCTGTTACTATATCTTTCCCTCACCTCTATTCTTTTTATCCCTTCCTCAGATTATTTTTGCCTCATATGCTCTCCTTCTCCTATATTTGCTGTTTAAGCCCCTCCTTTGTCTATTAGTTTTCCTTCCTTTCACTCTATGATATCCTTTTCCTTTACGTCTATTATTTTATTTCCATCCCTTACATCATTTTTCCTCTCGTTGTGCTTTCCTTCACCCAGTTTTACTCTTCAACCCCCTCCTTTGTCTATTAGTTTTCCTTCCTTTCCCTCTATGATATCCTTTTCCTTTACTTCTATTATTTTATTTCCATCCCTTACATCATTTTTCCTCTCGTTGTGCTTTCCTTCACCCAGTTTTACTCTTCAACCCCCTCCTTTGTCTATTAGTTTTCCTTCCTTTCCCTCTATGATATCCTTTTCCTTTACTTCTATTATTTTATTTCCATCCCTTACACCATTTTTCCTCTCGTTGTGCTTTCCTTCACCCAGTTTTACTCTTCAACCTCCTCCTTTGTCTAATATTCTTTTACTCTCGCCTAATTTCCCATCCCTTCTCTTCTCCTAAGTGAATTCCTTCCTTCCCTCACTCCTACACCACGTCCATTTGCTTCCCCTTTTTAAACCTCTCTTTTCTCCTTCCTTTACCTCAATTTCTTTACCTCCCTCACTTGTATCACTTTACCTTCCCTCCACTGGCTTAAACTGACCCTCTTCCTTCCTCTTCCATCCCAGCATAAGCGAGTGTGGAGCATGTGGAAGGCGCTGGGTGGAGTCTTTTCTTCCCCCTCCCTTATCTTTGTTCCTCTATCTTCCTCACCTGTATCATCTTACCTTTCCTCCACTCACTGAAATTGACCCTCTTCCTTTCTCTTCCACCCCAGCATGAGCGAGTGTGGAGCATGTGGAAGGCGCTGGGTGGAACCTCGCCTGCTGCCCTGCCTCCACACCATCTGCACGCCCTGCCTCCACGCCCGCGCCACTCAGGTCACGCCGCCGGCCACCTACACCACCGTTTCCACCACCACCGCCACCAGAACCCAACAAGCGACCCCGACCCCAGGCAGCAGATGCGGGTCAAGGGCATCCCAGGAGCAGGAGGTCACCGCGCTGTCCTGTACCTCCACCGCCGCCCCGAGTCCTTCCTTAGCTCCTGACGGTGACTCCCTGGGACACGCGAGCCCTCTGTGTAATGGAAACGTCATCACCGCCACCACCGCCGCCGCCACCGCTGCCGCCTCAAAGGATGAAGGGCTTCCCACCACCACCATCACCACCGCCGCCACCTCCACATCCTCCACCACCTCGCCCACCTCCCCTAGTAAGTGTGTGGGTGTGGGTGAGTGGATGGGGGTGAGGAGATGTGTGTGTGTGTGTGTGTGTGTGTGTGTGTGTGTGTGTGTGTGTGTGTGTGTGTGTGTGTGTGTGTGTGTGTGTGTGTGTGTGTGTGTTGTATGTGCGAAATTGTTTAAGTTCGGGTGCGTGTATGTGTCACCACCTCCTCCTCCTCCTCCTCCTCCTCCTCCTCCTCCTGCTGCTGGTTCTCTTTCACCACACCGCCCACCTGCCCTGGTATGGAGTCCAACAATGCTTCAGGTCTTCTATTTTTTTTCTGGGGGTTTTATGGAAATTAAAAATAGCTCGCAAGCCTTACCTCTACTCCTCTTTCCCTTGTGTACGGTATTTTCTTTCCCTTCTCTTTTTTTTTTCTTACTTTCTTCTCTCCCTCCTTTATGTTTTATTTCCTCTCCTATTTTTTATTCCTTCTCTCAGCAGCGTATATATATTTTTGTATAGAGTTGGAAATGGTTTAACTCCTTCATCTTTAAGACTAGTATCCACCTTGCTTTTGTTTCCTATATTGAAGATCCCTCAGAAGTTTTCCTACATTCCCTTTGTACTGAATTCAGATCATGAAGAAAAGGTTGCCAAAGGTCGCTGCTTTCCTAACTAACTGGACTAATGAAAAGGCTCTGCGGGAAATATTTTTGAGGTTGCTAATTGCGTGTTTAAAAAAAGGTCCATATTCTCAAACATTTCGCGGCCTACACGTTCACATTTAATAAGCCTTTTCCTAGAGGCTGTGGGTATTTATAAGTGTAAATTTAAGAGCTTAGGGATAGTTTTACAAAGCTTCTACACCATGAATATTTAACCTGGTAGCTGCAGGGATCATGTTTCTTAAAGGCCCCTCTAAGCGAAAAAATGAGAAAAAATCGTCACTCACGCAAACCATTTCATAATATATATCAACGCATTTGTGATCAGTTTATGTCTCATCTATTTTGGGGGGTTTATATCATGGTAAAAATGTGGTCCGTCGTTGGTACACGGTTAAACCACAAATTTGGCCCGTCGCTGCTACCGGGTCAAACACAATAATGAGCACCCGTTTCATCTCCTCTGTAACCTTTGAAAATATTGCTGTGAGAACCGGAAGCATCACAGAAAACGGGCATCAAATTCATAATATTTTTCTATCCTACAGGTGAGGTATCGTTACATATTAAAGAAGAGTTACCACAGATATCATGGTGGCCTATCAGAGTCTATTTTTTGGTTAAGTCTACGGGAAATGCTACCAATGTTCCGGCAACCTCTGATGATACCTGTATGGGACCTACGCTGTACAGGTTTATGATCATGTTGAGGGTGTTCATTTGGTAAAGTGTTTGATGATTAGCGCGCAAAGGCTATCACTCGTTCCCGGAAAATATTGGCCTCCCCAGTGCGTGTGCGGCTTCAACAAGTGGACGCGACCGACACACACACACACACACACACACACACACACACACACACACACCTGGTCCCAGAGAACTGACGAGCAAAATCCGTCCGGCTGATTCAATAACGCTTCCATGCCAGAGCGTAAGGGGGGAAAAGGGGAAAAGGGAGGGAGGGAGAGGGGAGAAGGGGAGGCAATTGCAAGCGCCTCTATATGTCCCCCTCTCTCTTTTTATCCCTCCCCATCAATCAATCAATCTATCTATATATTAAACTATCAGTCTCTTATCAGTTTCCATTAGTTTACGCTTGATGGTCCAGTTCTTATTTGTTATTTTTCATTAGAGTTCAATATTTTCAACCTTTGTCTTTTCTCCTTCCCTTACCTCAATTCCTTTACTTCCCTCACTTGTATCACTTTACCTTCCCTCCACTGGCTTAAACTGCATCAGCTGCCTTTTAATACTTCAGATCTCGAGGCTTTGAAGTACCTTGGGCTGGCTAATTAAAAAGGCTCAGCAGGGTTCATTAGTTAACGGCTGAGGCCATCAAGGGCAGGTAAACAGTAATTAGTAGGTAATTAACGTTCGGTGTGCCAGCTTGCGTTGATTGAGGCCTCTTGTGTGGTATTTGCTGACAGGGTATCGATTTAATATTTGATTTTTACCTTTTTGGAGTTATTATTATTTATCATTATTATTTGCAGTAGTAGTAGTAGTAGTGGTGGTGGTGGTAGTAGTAGTAGTAGTAGTAGTAGTAGTAGTAATGGTAGTGATGATAGTAGTTTGGTTCTCCTTTGTATCCCATTGTTTTGAAGTGCATTTCAACACCGAACACTAACACCACAGCGTTTCAACGGCCCTCGTGAAATTATTGTAGTTTTATTTTTTTAGCATCGCCACTCAGGCAGGCAGAGGCTCCAGTGGGGCGTGCGTCGCGGCCCACTGCTGAGGTTAGGCCGTGTCCATCATCCTCACGTCCGCCATTAGAGGTTAAGCTGAATAAATATTAGTTGTACTCATGCAGTGAATGATGTGTCCCGGGCCGGAGCAAAAGTTAATCCATCTCTGTCATCTTTACGTCCGTCATCATTGGTTACGCTCACTGAATAGCAATGTGCAGTCATCGGCCAGACGTGACTGGACTCAGGGAAGGGAATGTCCACCCACAGCACACGTCAAGGACCAAGGACGGTGAAGTGTACAGCTGCGGATATCATTTCACTTTTAAACTGAACGAAAAATCTCGAAGCCTGTCATGGCTCTGGAAGCTGGACTCCTGCTGCGCACCTGTTGGAGTGTGGCGGAGGCGGCGGCAACAGGTGTTAGTGTGGTGGGGAGGGGGAGGGGGAGGGGCTACCTCGTCAATTCATTGATACCGAGTAAACTTTGTGGGGCTGCACGTGACTGGTCCAGTGGTCACGTTGAGACTCACATGAGTATAAAATTAATCGCTGTGTTTCAAGTATTTGCATCAGTGAGGAGGGTCATGAATAATTTACTCATAATCAACGAAAAAATCATACGAATACTGAACATATGCGGCGGACATTTGCGTTTTATTTTGATTTCTCGCGTTTGCAATCAATGTGGCGTAAACCGGAAGAGTGATTGGCCTTTTTTTCGGTTTATAAATAAAAGAGATACTATAATGCACAGATAAACTAAACATTACGCTGAAAAGATATGTTTATTGCGACGTTAAAGGCTGGCAGGGGTGACCGAGAATCTATACCTTGTGATGCGTCGCGGCCGGCGTTAAAGGTGAGATCTGTTCTCCTGCACCCCATCAGGACAACATGACCTTCCCGATGAAAAATTATAGCAGTAATAACAGCTTAGTCTAATTGGCCAAACCTCTTTAGTCGAGTCTTCTGTTTTATACAGTAAAGGAGACAGACCCAAGGGAAAAAAGAGAAGCCCTCACGTCGCTCTGTCTAAAATTAAAACAAATGTAGAAATCAGTCTTTGGCAAAATTTTCTACACGCTGGCCGCTGGCGTCACCATAGGCTGCCTCAGATGGTGTGCAAGACATCACACACACACACACACACACACACACACACACTCGGTCCTCGCTGTATGCCCTCGCCCGTCACCTGAATGCACGGCCGCTCCGAGACCTCGAACTCCCGCGCGTCGTAATTAGATCTCGAGAGAACACCTTTAGAGGGGGGCGGGCTGGCCTGCTCTGCCTCGCTCGCTGCTGCTCTCCGTGGACCGTGGATGAGTGGGCGGGTAGGGTGAGGAGGCGCTTAGGTGGGTGGGCGAGTATTTTTCATTTGCTGCGTGGAAGGTGGGTGAGTGGGTGAGTATATGAGGAGGAAAGTGGGTGGGTGAGTGGATGGTGGGGGAGTAGGTGAGTATATGATGAGGGTGTGAGTGGGTGGGTGAATGACTGAGTGGATGTTAGGTGAGACGAGGAGTGTATGAGGAGGGAGGGCTTTGAGATGGTGAGTGGATGAGTGGATGGGTGAAATTGTTAGGGAAGAAGAGTGAGGAGGAAACTGGGATGATTGTATACGTGGAGCACATCCGGAACATATCTTCTCTGCACGTTATTGTTGGTGTCAGTGATATTATTGCTGGAAGTTGTTATTGCTGCATTGTAAATCTCGTGACGCCATTACTGTCGTGTTGTGTTATGGTGTGTCCTTGAACTGCAGCATGGCGCCAGGGCTGTCAGGCGTGTCAGCTGCGAGAACTGAACTGAAATGCGTGTAATATGTCAGTCAAACCTTGCCTTTCCCTCAGCAGTGTCAGTCAGTGTCAGTCAGATCTTGTCTATCTTTCAGTCAGCTGCAAGACCTCGCCGCAGGACAGTCGGGAGGCGCACGAGGCCGCTGCGAGGGAGCTGGATTCTGTGATCGAGCTCCTGACGCAGCTCTCGCCGGGATCATGCCGCGCCAGCCCCATGCCCACGCTGACGGTCACCTCCACGCCCTCGCAAACGCCCAGCCCCTACCACGCCCCCCGCTTCACGCCCGGGCAGGAGGACTCGCTGCTGTCCCCCTCGAGCACCCTGGACTCGCGCTGCTCCTCCAGGACGAAGTCAAGCGGGAGGTCGTCCAGCTGTGGGAGCAAAGGTGCGTTGATGTCACGTCTTGTTCTTGTGTTCTCTTTGTTCTGTTTCTTGTATTTTGTTCTTGTTGTGTTTCCTATTAGTCTTGTTCTTTGGCGCTTCCTTGTCGTTCTTGTTCTTCTCGTTCTTCTTCGTCTCCCTGTTTGTTTGTTTTCCCTGCTTTGGTATTATCTTTGTTGTCATTATTATCATCATTATTATTATTATTGTTATTATATTATTATTATTATTATTATTATTATTATTATTATTATTATTATTATTATTATTATTATTATTATTATTATTATTATTATTATTATTATTATTATTATTATTATTATTATTATTATTATTATTATTATTATTATCATTATTATTATTACTATTATTATTATTGCCAATCTCGTCTAGTGGCGTTCGACTTTTCTCTATTGTTGTTTTTTTTTTTGTTTTTTTAATACGCTTGGACGTTGTTAGTTTTGTTGCGTCCACGCGAGCCGCCGGTGTTGTCCTGCAGATTATTGTTGCACAGCCTTGAACTGGCGTGCTGCAGGGTGGGGGGGGGGGGGGACCGGGGGAGGGACGTACTCTTACTTTTGTTATTATGGTAATGCGATAAACATGAACTATACAAAGAACTTAAGTCTTTCTCTGTTTATTTGTCTGTCTACCCGTCTGTCTGTCTCTGCCTGGTCGGTGTGTTTCTCTCTCTCTCTCTCTCTCTCTCTCTCTCTCTCTCTCTCTCTCTCTCTCTCTCTCTCTCTCTCTCTCTCTCTCTCTCTCTCTCTCTCTCTCTCTCTCTCTCTCTCTCTCTCTCTCTCTCTCTCTCTCTCTCTTTGTCAACTATAACGATGATTTTTTTTTGAAAAACACTAATTAAGTTGTCTCTCCCGTGTGTGTGTGTGTGTGTGTGTGTGTGTGTGTGTGTGTGTGTGTGTGTGTGTGTGTGTGTGTGCGGCAGGGGTGTGGGCGGTGTGGTGCCCGGAGTGTGGCTACGAGGCCGAGGTTCCCCCTGGCGGCGTGGAGTGTTTCCCTCTCAACTACGTCCTCCAGAAGCAGCTTGTCCTCGAGGCTCTCAACTCTTCCTCGACCATCATCTACTGCGACCTCTGCCATGACGGTTAGCATTTCTTTTTATTTACACAAAGACATATACACGTTCTTCTTACATAGTGGGTGTTATCTTGAGCCAAGGATTTCGTCTTTCCTGAGGCATGTATTCTAAAGTTATCCTCCGTTAACTTCTCCATCTTTGTCTTCTATTTTATGTCTGCATTTCTTAACAGACTTCAGCACACTTTTTTTTTTTTCTTTAGTATAGGGTCCCACCACCCCATGAGTCAGCGGGTGGTCAGTTAACTTTTCCATGTTTGTTTTTCATTTTCTTACTTGTTTTAATTATCTAGGTCAGCATTCCTTGGTTTTCTGGCTTCAGCACAGTATTTCTTTTATTGTGGGCAGCCCGGCACCCAGTGAGACAGCGGGAGGTCAACTAGCTTCTCCGTGTTTGCTTTTCATTTTCTTACCTATTTTATTAATCTAGGTCAATATCCCATAAGCTTCTCTGACTTCAGCACAACATTTCCTTTAGTGTCAGCAGTCCGGCACCCCGTGAGTTAGGTGGAGGTCGTTTAACTTATCCATTAGTAACAGTTTTTCATTTTATTTCTTATTTTATTTATCTTGGTCAACTTTCCATTAGCTTCTCAGATTCAGCACCCGTTTTCTTTGGCGTAGGGAGTGCGGCACCCCGTGCGCCAGGTGGAGGTCAATATTATTGACTTCATGATAAACTGAGTCGCATTTTATTCCTTATTTTATTTAATAGGTCAACATTCCATAAGCTTCTCAAATTCAGCACCCGTTTTCTTTAAACGTCTTCTATTTACAAGGATCCGTTTTAGATCACTGTTCTGGCTGGAGAAGCCGTGTTCTATTTACCACCGAGATCTGGATTCTCGTGATCTGGGGGATCCGGATCCTGATCTGCCTGATCCGGATCCGGATCTGCCTGATCCAGAGGCCTAGGTGGGTTGTAGCTCCAGCTCTCACGCGGGTACACTCAGCATCTCCTCCGACTTTATTCGAGTATACAACCCAATTCCCATAAGGAGTGAGGAGCATATAATAAGATAAGATGATGTTGCAGAAGTGGTTTTGTAGGCAGTAAAGATGTGAAATAGAAGTACGTATTACCCAACATCATTGTGGGAGATATACAGGCCACATTTAGCCCTCTTGTTATGACTTGGGTTTATTTATTATGTGGCATTAGTATTACAATATTTTTATTTATTGCGTCTTTTAATCTTCCATAGGTATACGCATGTGTGTGTGTGTGTGTGTGTGTGTGTGTGTGTGTGTGTGTGTGTGTGTGTGTCCCTAAGCTTTGTTACTTCCTCTGTAGACACTCATACACAGGGTCCGTGAAGCGTGCAGCAAAGGGAAGCCCTGTAAAGCCTCGCCGCCCCTAGTGTTTGAGAACCGCTGTCCCAATCTAACTCGCTTTGATCCTTCTGTATGGCATTCCCTCTCTATTTCTTCCTTCCTTCCTTCCTCCTCCTCCTCATCCTCATCCTTCTCATACTACTCCTACTGCTACTCGTCCTCTCCCTCTTCTGTGTGTGTGTGTGTGTGTGTGTGTGTGTGTGTGTGTGTGTGTGTGTGTGTGTGTGTTCCTCTCCATACCATCACCATTACTACTACTACTACTACTCTCATATACTACTACTACTACTACTACTACTACTACTACTACTACTACTACTACTACTATTACTATTTATCACAACACACCATCATTTACCCTCCTTCTCCCCTCCTCCCTCTCCCTCCCCCTCCTTCCTTACCCTCTTCACCCCTTCACACAGAGGTGGTGGCTGAGCAGCGCTGTAACACTTGCCCAGTGAACCTGTGTAGCCTGTGCAGTCATGCCCACGCCCGCCAGCGCCGCACCGCCCACCACAAGGTTGTCTCTCTGCAGGTGGGTGAACTGTGGTGAGTTTCTGTGGCTGTGACTACTAACGGGACTGTGGTTATTAATGGGACTACGAGTGTTATAAAGTGTGATTGCTAATGAGACTTTGCTCCTTATTCTTAAACGTATCGGTCTCCCATTACGACTATTTTCCAAGGTCACAGAGAAGTATAATCGAGTTTTCATGGGTGGTTTTCCCCTTCAAGATGCAGAATTCGTGTCAAACTATCACTGGGGTCACAAAACTATCACTGGGGTCACAAAACTATCACTGGGTCACAAAACTATCACTGGGGTCACAAAACTATCACTGGGTCACAAAACTATCACTGGGGTCACAAAACAATCACACGGGTCACAAAACATCCCATGAAAATCCCCAACAAATTCTACGAGAGGCATCCCAGACATGCGAACTGAGGTGCCGATATGTTGAAGAATACCGGCTATTTATTTTACGATAACTTATGATCATCTTGGAGCCACTTCGGACGTCTGGCTCTCTGTGTCCTCCGCGGTATAATCAGTGTCATCGTGTTCCGACAGGAGGCGCGGGTGCAGGGTATCCGCGAGGTGGCCCACACGCTGGTCTGCTCCACCCACGGCGAGGGGGAGGTGGGCTGGTGGTGCCGCGGGTGTCAGGAGCCTCTCTGCGCCACTTGCCTCGCGACGATCCACTGCGGCCACCAGACGTCCACGGTGGAGCAAGAGGCGCCGCACACCCGTAGGAGTCTCGCTGCTCTCCTCGACCAGGCCACGGAGAGGTGCTGGTCTGCCTTGCCTTGCCTTGTCCTTATACACCTCACTGATTGTAGAATAGTCACATTCGAGTACCCTATAACAACCTTTCATCTGATTTCCTTATGTTTTGTTTTGTGCTCTGCTTCTATTTCTTTCCTTGTTCCATCACACCTTAGTGTACTGAAGACTCGAATCACTGAATTTTTATTTACTTTATTTTTATTTTTCATCTTTTTTTGTCTTGCCTCTCTACGTTTTGCTTTACGTTACCTCTCACCAGGGAATGAGAGGAGAAGGGATGATGACGGGAAAGAATTGGGAGAGGAAAGGAAAGGAAAAGACAGTGAGGGGAGAGGGAGGGTTGGAGGCAGATGAATGCCCGAGGGAACATCCTTCCTGAGCATAATGAAAATCCCAGCATCAGGTGTCAGGCGGTGGGCGACGCGTGCGGGGGAAGACAAGACGAAGACGAGGCTCACCCAGGATGGGGGCGGAGGATGAGCCTTGAGATGAATTAACAAAAACTAAAAGAAAATGCATTGTGACTTACTTATCTTCCTGTACCTTCTTACACACACACACACACACACACACACACACACACACACACACCTGTCACTCTCTGTGTTTAATTCCGTGGCCGCTGCAGGATGAACCAGCTGCTGGGCACGGTGGAGGAGCTGACGGGGGCGGCGGCGCGGGTGCAGCAACGCGGCCACTCCGTAAGCGACCAAGTGAACGCCTTCATCGACGACTACATCCTGGCGCTTGAGGAACACCGCCACATCCTCCTCCGGCAGGTGGGTGACGGGGCGGCCCACACCGGCGTTATCCACAGGAAGTAAGAGTTAGCCCTTGATTGTATATTTACCAAACCTGCAGCCACTGACAGCACTGAATGGCTTACTTGCTCACCCAACTCTGAAGCGAAAACATCGTGATGCGTCGTGAAGAAGAGTTATGACGAATTTTATAAATGCAGTAAAAAGTTAAAAGAAACAATATCGGAAAGTAAAGGGTACTCGGATAGAAGAATGTAAACGAATTAAAAAAAAATAGAGAATAAGACAGAAAAACTTTCTTACTTATGGTCAGGAAACTTTTAATGAAGGGGAAGCAGCGGGTGACGAGCACTGTTGTAGTGTGTGGCGTTCCTCAGCACAGGTGCGGCAGGCGTGCGAGCGGTCACAGCGGAGTATCGTCACGGAGTCGCAGCGGGCGGGGCAGACGGCGGCGTGGCTGCGGCAGGGCTGTGACCTGACCCACGACATGCTGCACCACGCGGGCCACGCCGAGACCCTGGCCCTGGCGCCGCTCCTAACACACAGGCTCCAGGTAATTTCCGTGTAGGCGTGTATTTTTATTTTCTAATCATTTTTACATAGATATTTTTGTTATTTTAGTTATATCTGATTAAGTTTTTTTCCCTCTATTGAGCATGCTGTGTTATTCACCAGTGGTCTGCCTCCTGTTCTGTAAAAACAAACTGCCAAACTAACAAGCCATCCCCTTCCCAGACGCTGCTGCTGGAGCGGGTGGGGGGCTGGGAGCGCTGGGAGAAGCTGGACCTGCTACGCGAGCACCGGGCGGGGCGCGTGCGGGGCCACAAGGTGCACGGCGTGTTAGCAGACTCCCCGGCGCACCCCGCCCACTCCAGACTCAAGCCGCGTGAGTAGCGGGGCGGGCGGGGCGGTGGGGTCGGGTGGGGTGTTGTGGGTTGGGGCAGGGTGGGGTGTGGTGGGGCGGGCTGTTGTGTGGCGGGGTGGGGAGAAACACAATTGTTTGTAAGTCAGACTGCAAGCTGCT
>NC_066543.1:10156228-10201228 GCF_024679095.1 Eriocheir sinensis
CACACACACACACACACACACACACACACACACACACACACACCGGCTGACAACAAAAGTTCTTGGACAGAAAACAGACAAGACTGTTTCACTGTAATATTCATGGCGTCTTTGTGATTTATGTTACCGTGCTTCGGTGTTAGTCGTAACTCTAGATGTGGCGAGGCCTCGGGACGGTGCTGCGGGCTGAGCGTGGCGGCGAGGATGTTGCTTACCTGGGCAGCATTCATGTTCGTGTCAGGGGCGTCCACACACTCTCGAACATGTGCTTTCAACCCCACGCTTACCAAAATTTTTCATTACATGGCGGCAACAACAGCTGTACCATTAGTCCCTAAAATATTAGTAACTTTTTTGTGTGAACTTGACGGTAAACGAGATAAGTTATGAGTGTTCCCACATTAGGCAGTCTTGTGACCACCATAAGTGCGCTCATCCGACATCCATGCAATCGCCATGTAACCTCGTCCACATGTGCCGGTAGTCAGTGTTGCCAACATGTGCAGGACACGTACTGCAAGATTATTGAGGGCTTGGTCTTGAGGGTGTTGTTTATTATGTTGCCAGCATATCTCCGAGGGCATGTGTGGACGGCTCTCCAGGTGTAGTGCGTCAGGCCCACACTGAGGAGGGTCGCAGGTCACCTCAGGCGTTTACGTGGCCACTTACTGATGGTGTGGACCCACCTGAAGTGTACCTGGCCAACATGTGATGATACGCTGATGAGCGGCCTCCAGAAGAACTATCGAGTCACTGCAATACTCTGTGGAAAATTGTTGATGGCAGGAAAGATTACCCGAAGTATTTCTCGGTGTTGTGGATCACTTCTCTTCTTCACCGAGCACCGCGGCTGCCTCACCAGACGCGAATCCCGTAAAGCGGCTGCCCGGCTGCTGTGGCCACACCTGCCCTGCTTTAAGTGGTGTCGTCTGCCGGGAGGTGTGGCAGGCAGGTAGGCAGACAGGCAGGATGGCTGGGCGTAGCCGCGGTTGTCTCCCTGATGCCTTGTGGATGTCGTCTCGTCAAACCTCTTCATGAACATGTTGAACTACGAAAAAGAAGCTTATATTTTCCCGCCTTGAGACTCATGCATTAGTGTACTTTACTCTGGAACAGCCGGAAAGCAACGCTCAATCCCGTACGTCAAGCATTATCGACTGGAGAGGGACGCTCAGTCTCTCGCTCAGTTTCCTGATGAGGCTTACTGGACTCACTTCATCAACAGCATTTGGCACGAGCGTCCTTCTCAGCGACGATCACTCAGCGCCGCTGAGCGAGGGGGATGTTCGGTGTGCCGATACACTTGACTCCGAAGCTCCGAGCACTAACGGTGGGCGAGACGCGGCTCACGAAGTTGCTCGACTCACTGACGTGAACTATTCCATTTCCTTTATTTTTTCACATGAACTGTCCCTGTACCTGTATATTCAGAGTTATATATGTGTTTATGATGATAAAGTTTACTTTTATCCGTCTTGTTTTTATTGATGACCACAAACAACTTGCCTCCACACCACCAGTTTACTCCTCCCTCGCTCCCCCCCACCCCCACCGATCCTTCTCCCTTCCCTGCCTGCCAAGGAATCAGGCGAGGACAACAAGTCTCAAAGCTTCTGTGTTATGAAGAAAAAGGCTTCAATAATATTATTAAACCTCACTGTGAAGTGTTATGTATGTCTCGCCATATAATATGTTTCACCAATAGCAGCGTCTGACTTTAAGAAGAATAGTATAGAGTATACTCTAGTTGGTAGGTGCCGTTGGTCTGCCACGCCAGAAATCAAATCCGAACTGATTCAGTGGTTCGAGATAACTTGAGTGGCTGACCCCCGTCATCTCGCCGGCCAGACAGTGAGTCAGCCACGTCGCGGAATCTGTCTGTGTGTTATCGTTGCGGTTCCATTTTGAGTTAGTGACATAGTGAGTAATGATAAGAGAGCATCATTAACTATTGTGTAAGTGCAGAAAGAAGGGAAAGGCGTACGAAGGCGTCAGGAACAAGATAGCAGTGCGTGTACCTGAGGAGGCGATGTTCAGTGTGAGGCCCGGTGCGGTGGTGCGGCGTGAGGGGGAGGACAGGCACCTACGGCCGAGGAAGGCGAGTGAATTTATTGAGAGAACCTATGTGTACACCACACACACACACACACACAGACACACTCGAAGGAAAAAGTGAAAAATATATGTTACTATCTCATTATGACAACAAAGCCTAGAATGGCTACACTCAGTCGTTTCTTATCATACTATCTTGTGTTATTCCAAGGGCCTAAACTTCTCGTACATAAATAGTTGCTTAAAAAAGCTATATATTAATGTGGTAATGTAAATAATACACTAGGTAGACAGTGTGTGTGTGTGTGTGTGTGTGTGTGTGTGTGTGTGTGTGTGTGTGGCAGGACACAAAAACCACAGCCCATCACGGAGCTGAGTCACCACCTTTGTTGGGCTAACAGTTTAATGGTCTTTACCCTCCACATGTGGTAACATTTGTTAATCTTGTATAATATAAACTGATGTGTGTGTGTGTGTGTGTGTGTGTGTGTGTGTGTGTGTGTGTGTGTGTGGTAACATTGCTGTGTCTTCCATCACATCAGCTTTTTCGTTTTCTATGTGAAGGAAGCCATGTCTCCAGCACCATGGTGGGTGGAGGTTGACGAGTGTGGTGGTGGTGGTGGTCGTGGTGCTGGTAACATGTTTTTATTTCTTTACTTGCTTACAAGTGATCCTCGGCGCCAGCAGGTCAATGAAATACTCAAGAACAGTCTGCTGTGTGTATTTTTCACTCTAGTGACGGGGCGGGGCGGCGCGGGGCAGGTGGGGGAGGGTGTGACAGCAGGCCGATGCCATGCAGCAGCCGCGGCAGGATGCTTGGGACAGTGGGTGGCTGCCGCCTGGTGGGTTTGAACCGGTGGGCCGCGCCACGCCCTCCCCGCGGCATCCCGGCACCGGGGCCCCCGCCCCGGAAAACACTCAGTATTGCACTTTGGCCAAAAATAATACAGACAGGTCACCGTGGTGTTGTACTCACAGCGAACAGACACGCCACGAATATCCAGCCTCAAAATAAACTATAAAATGATAAAAAGTTGCTTTACAGTCATGACAATCTCAATGTCGAAAAAAATATTGCCTTTTGTACAGAAATAGAACATTATTATTTTAGGTGGACGGTAACAGTGTCGCGCGGGCGAGGCTGCCGAGCCCCGCGCCGTTTGGTCCACGAGTCCTCAACCCTGGCAGGTGATGATACGTCGGAATAAGTGCTTCAATCTTATTAATAGGTAATTTGTACATTTATACATGACTGACACCTCAGTGCTTGCGCGAGACAGTGTTTTTGTTGAAGCGGAGATCCTCGACCCGACTCGAACCTTGTGTAGCCTACCGATTGGAAATACAAGTTAACATAATGAAAACAATAAGCCTACCTATGATTGCGTAACACAACACTGGGAGTCGTGACCTTGAGAGAGAATCCATCATGTCCCCCGAAACTCCTCTCCCCCAGGGCTTGAGGGAGGGAACGGGAAGGGCGTGGGACCGTCAACAGGGAACTGAACAAACAGGAATGTATGAAAGCAAGGCTTTTGGGAACACCTCGACGGGTCACGATCCCCAGCCACTCACTCGCTCCCCTCATGCCGCCGCAAGGCTCCCACACACACCCGGGGGGGACGGGGGGCCAGAATGCCGGCCACCTCGTGGGGAAGACTGGCGCTCCGTCCCTCCCTGTACAAAGACCGCCACACGTATGTACAACACAATAAAACATTCCCCTCACTCTCCCCTCCCGCTCATCCGTGCTATCATCATCCCTCTCCTCCACATGTCTTTAATTTCCCGTTTCACTGTCTTCCTCCTCCTGTTCTCCTCCTCCTTCATTTCCCTTTCATCCACTATGTCAACCATCTTGCATACGTGTTCCAAAGGTTTCTATTTCATACTCTTCCTCCTCTTCCTCCTCGTCGTGATCGTCGTCGTCGGAAGCATGGCCATGGAGGGAGCCAGTGAGTTGCAGGACTCGAATCATTGCAACACAGTATTGTAATCATCACAACGGGTGATATATAGTGTTTCCCTTCCTCCGTATATCACACGAAAAAGGTTTAACATTAAAATAAACTCTAGGAAAACTTTTCAACAACTTAGGCCTAAGCGGACGAGCTCCTCGGGTGAAGAGCGGCACCTTGACACGCGCGGGGCACGTGTTGCTGCTGCTGCAGTAATGCCACGAGACTTGGCAGACGAAGGCACTTGTAGTGAAAGAACCCCTTCAAGCTAACCACCGACGCGATGAGCGGCTGTCGAGGGACGCCACGAACCATCGCCTCTGCAATAGGAAGGAAACCATTAGTTATAAATGGCCTTAACGTAGAGAAAATTTTCGGAAGCAATCCATGCAACAAATGTGTTATTGTATATGATACAAGGACTAAGAGTAGGGAGCGTTGAGCTTTTCAATCATGAAATCATGTATTGAGTATTTGAGAAGAGATTGCTAAGTTTTTCAAAGGGTAAATTTTACTTAAATGACTGCGAAAATTCAAGGCATATTGTTATATTTTGCCTCATGGCAGACAGCCGCGCGTGCTCACCGTGGTCGTGGCGCGGGTGGGAGTGGGAGGGCGGGGCAGGCTCAGGAGAGGAGGGTGGCGATGGGCGAGGACCTCAGGCGGTACTTCTCGTCCTGCTCCACGAGGCACTGCAGCTGCTGAAGCTCCACCAGCAGCTGTGAATTGGACGTCTGCAGCATCTCGATGCGTCTTTTGTACTCCACGTTTTCGCTGCTCAGCTTATCAACCTTCCGCTCGAGGGCGTCCATGTAGTCCTTCTTCTTGCGCCGCGACTCTTGTGCGGAGATCTGCCGAGAGACACGAAAATCAGGCAAAATAATCACCACCCATTCCATGGTACAAAGTTGAGGGAATTTATCTCCAGTCTACTAAAATATATCAGGACAGTTCGGTATCTTTGATTCCTACAGAGCCAGTAATGCGTCATTTCTTGTCTGGCGCAGTCAAGGAAATGCGTTTGGGAGGAGGCAGGGAAATAAATACCTTCCCAAGTGCAGTCAGGGAAATACTTTAGTGAGTGAGCGTCATCTCTGGTCTTGATAGCCACACACACACACACATGCACACCCACCCACGACCCCCCCCCCCCACACACACACATATGCACACGCACCCACGAAAACACCCACACCCACCCACCCACCCACACCCACCCACTCACCCCCCCCCCCCACACACCCACACACAATCACACCCCCCCACCCACATACACACACACACACACACACACACACACACACACACACACACACACACACACACACACACTTAGCGAAGCATTTCATACACTTGTTAAGTGCATGAACACCTGAAGGTAAGCCAATTAAGGTATATAGGTCAGTATCGTTACGTCATCTTTTCATGAAATCTACATCAATAAGCATGACTGGAAGTAATATTTTTGGCATTTAAACATATGTACTCATCATTTTATCGTTCTTGATGCCCATCACCTCACTTTGTGTTCCCTTATTTTAAAGATTATTATTCTATTCATCAGTTTGTAATTACTTACTTATGTAGTTTATGGAGGCATGCTTGGCAGCCACCTGAACCAAATTATTGATTACTGCTGCAAAATCGCTCATGACATTAAAGAACATGAATGCATCAGGAGAACTTTGGGTGTGTTTCTATACATCACAGGACACAGACAACAACAAACATAACACAACACAACGAAAAGAAAAGCAGACATGTAAAACGCTACTCCGCCAGAATGAAGCAAAAGTTATAATAATTCATAGTCAAGTTAGGATGAGAGGGGCCTTGATACTCCCGGTTTGGAGGACAGAATTATCCCGCACACACCAGAGAACGTTGAAAGCGGGTGAAAAACATCACAAAACGCTGGACTACAGAAGGTACTTGAGACTGATTTATGGGGCAACTTTGTATTTCTGCAGCCAATTTTGATCTTTGTCTTGTGAACTCTTCCACGATTTACTTTATTTGGGAGCAGCATGGTGGGTACTTTTCTCCATACACTTCTGTTTTGCCAGTGCCTTGCCCTTCATGCCTTGAAAATGGAGCTGCAAGTTAGGATTATTCATTTATCCATTATTAAGTTTTATATTTACTTCAGCCTTTTCTGTTTTCTGTTTGAGTATATCACTGAATGCTGAATTAACTTTGCTCGGTCTCTTTTGTTGATATAAAAGAGTTTACCCAGAGAGAAGGAAAGGAAACCGCGGCTCTCCTTGTTCTTTTTTTTCTGATCTTCGAACATTAAAATTATTTGTTCATATATGTTATTGAATTATTCCCTTTCGTCTTTCTTTGTCGATGTTAGAGTTTACCCCGAAAAGATTAAAGGGAAGCGTGACTCACCTTGTTCTTTATTTTTCTTCTGATCTTCGAACATTAAAATTATTTGTTCATATATG
Source organism: Eriocheir sinensis (assembly GCF_024679095.1). NCBI lineage: Eukaryota > Metazoa > Arthropoda > Malacostraca > Decapoda > Varunidae > Eriocheir > Eriocheir sinensis. Next base: position 10,162,692 of record NC_066543.1, read on the forward strand.
TCACTGGTTATTAGATTATTGCCTTTCGTCTTTCTTTGTCGATGTTAGAGTTTACCCCGAAAAGAGGAAAGGGAAACGTGGCTCACCTTGTTCTTTATTTTTCTTCTGATCTTTTTGAGCGACTTCTCCTCGGCCTTGGTGAGCGGCAGGCGGCTGGGAATGTTGTAGCCTTCCGAGAGCAGCGTGCGCTTCTCCTCCTCCGTCAGGTTGATCGCCCCGGTGGCTCCTTTCTGTAATCCGACGCCCCTGTTAGTACCGCGGCTTTAACACACACACACACACACACACACACACACACGCACACGCACACACACGCACACGCACACACATGTAACCATAAGGAAAGTGTCACCGCTACGCAACACATTTACGAACAATGCACACCATATATCACGACACACACACACACACACACACACACACACACACACACCTCACGGACAGTTCAATGCACCACTATAGCGCACAGTGTATACAGCACCCCACCATTGCCAAACATGACAGCAAACCACCATCCATCATTCCTAGGAACAAGCATCACAAAAGAGCGGGAGGTGGAGGATGTGGGCGAAGGATGCGGCGGAAGAACGGGATGTGGAGGATAATAGGAATATAAGTTTGGGGAGGTTGTGGCTGAGTAGGAGGACGAGGAGGAGGAGAAGGGAGATGATTGGGAGTTGGGTTAGGTTAGGTTGAGGCTGTGGCAGGAAAAGGAGTTTGAAAAGTTGGTGGAAGTTATGGCGAGGGAAGGAGATGTGAGGGTTGAGGAAGTGGAGATGGAGACTATATAGTGACAGAGTGGAGGTTGTGGTTGACTCAGGAGGAGGAGGAGGAGGAGAAGGAGGAGGTGCAGACTGTAGTAAAGGGAGAGGAGGTTGTTGCTGAGACTCACGGGCTGGGAGGAGATGAGCGGGGTGTTGATGGGGTTCCTGGAGACGGTAACGCGGGACGCCACCTTGCGCGGGTTGCAGAACTGCGGAGTGAGGGCCTCGTAGAGCGGCGGCGTGCGCGTTGGGGACTGGCCTCCGCACTCGCTGTCGCTGCTCGAACAGGAGGGCGGCGTGGGCGGCAGATAGAACCCTGGGGAGGCGCCGAAGAGGAGTGTTAATAATGGTCAGGCTGGAGGAGAACTATTATATATATGTATTGTTTGTTTATAGTTTCAGTACTTGTAGTTAATGTTATTATTTTTATTCTCATTCTTCTTATTATTATGATTACGTGTCACATCAAACACTTACCTGCGTCTGAGGAGGATGTGGGCGAAGCGGAGGAGGAGGAGGGGGAGGCGGAGGAGGTCGCCGTGGATGAAGAGGAGGAAGATGAGGAGGAGGAGGGGAGTCTGAGGGTGAGGGAGGAGAGGCCGAGTCTGGAGGTGGTGGTGTGCACGCCGCCGCCGCCACTCCGCTGGGTCACCACCACGGCGCTGGGGCGGACCAGGCCGAGGCTAGTCTGAGGGGAGAGAGGGAAGAGAGGGTGTTGATTTTATTATAACTATACCAGAACAATTAATGAACCTACACCATACACCATACTGTCTTTTCTTCTCCCCCACCTGTACCTTCACCACTAACCCACTGCTCTTCTTACTATACTTTGCTTAAAATAATATTGATGATGATGATGATTGTGTGGGTGCTGGGTGATCGCGAGCATGCCATTTTTTGTGTTTTTATGATGCTGTTGATTGTTAATGCTGTGTTACTGTTACTGATATTTGATATTATTTGGTTATTGTTAAGATTTTTCTTTATCTCTCTCCCTTCAGCTTCTCTCTTGGATGCCACGACAGTGATGCCAACGGCGGTGAGTGTTGCTGCATTATTCTATTACCCTCATCATCATTATCATCCTTACCATTATCATCATTATCATCATTATCATTATCATCATTATCATCCTTATCATTATCATTATTATTTTGTTCTTGTATTTATTGTGGTTATTAGCAGTACTATTCATTGTTGTTTATAAATGAATAGTAACAGTGAGGAAATGTGTTATACATATTATTTTGTTGTATTGTGAATGTCTCGGGCGAAGGGAGAGAATTATTTTTTTTATCTGGCTTTAGTTTTCCTACGACTGATTGATCATTCATGGGAAAGTCAATAGCATACGTTACTTTTTTGAGAAAAATATTTATAACTATAGAAAATCAAGCAAAACACACACACACACACACACACACACACACACACACACACACACACACACACACACACACACATACACACACACACACACACACACGTACATCTATATATAAATCCACTGCATAATGCATAGCACCGTACAACACACTTGTACAAACAAGTGTAGCGCGGTGCAGGTGTTAGAGAGAGAGAGAGAGAGAGAGAGAGAGAGAGAGAGAGAGAGAGAGAGAGAGAGAGAGAGAGAGAGAGAGAGAGAGAGAGAGAGAGAGAGAGAGAGAGAGAGAGGATAAGATGAATGTGTATATAAATCAACACACACACATGCAAACCCCCCCGCTCTATCGCATCCCCTCACCCACACCCATACAAACACACGAACACACGCACCTTGAGGGAGGGCATGGCGAGCACTGCGTTGGCGGGGAGAAATTCATACGCCTCACACTCTGGCGATGGGGGAGAGGAGGAGGAGGAGGAGGACGTGGAAGAAGCGGAGGAGGAGACGCAGAAGGAGGTGCCGCCTTTCCTTTGCGCTCCGTTGGGGGTGGAGGTGGTGGTGGTGATGCTGATGGGCACACAGGCGGTGGTGGTGGTTGTGGTGGAGGGGCTGGAGCTGGTGGGGCCTCTGTCCGTGATGTATGTGGTGAATCTGGTGGTGGCGGTTGTGGTGGTGGTGGTGGTTGTGGTGGTTGTCACGCCTGTTGCACCTCCGCCACCTCCACCACTGCTGCCGCCCTCAGCCTCCGAGATGGGGATGGCGGGGAAGCATTCACTCTCAAGATCTGCAACGGAAGAAATATGTTAGTCGTTTCTTACATTCATAGAAGGCTTTAAAATGTTGCAAGTTACGCCAAAGTTAATGTACAGGGCAGGGAATATTGTATACTAAGAAAAATAGTCGGTCCTTTTATTCACTCAAAATCTGCAACGAAGGAAATAAATTGTCTTTTTCTTATGTATATCAAGTTACAGGAAAGTTAAAGTACAGGACCGGAAGAATTGAATAGTAAAAATTAAGTCAGTCCTTTCATTCTCTCAAAAGATCTGCAACGAAAGAATTAATGTTAGTTGTTTCTTACGTATTTCAGAGAGTGGAATGACACGAGTTACGGTAAAGTTAAAGTACAGAAAAGAGATAGTTGAAGAGTAAAAAATAAATAAATAAATAAATAAAGTAATTCATCTTTTCATCGACTATTAAGATCTGCAACGACAATAATGTAAAGTTAGTCGTTCCTCAAGTTCATGTTCAGTCTCGTTTTGTGATAAATAATGCTTGAAAAAAAAATGAAACTGCTGACGATCTTGAATAGAGTAGTTAACCTAAAAATATTTCCGTTTTCTTCAACCTCTCCAGGCCTCCGCACAGGTGTCCCATAGGCAAAAATGAGCGGCAGTGTAGCGGTGATAAAAATACTTAGAAACGAGGCTTGAATGACCAGCTGATTGAGGAATGAATAGAGACTGGGTGATGCAATCGTTTTTTTCTTCTTTCAGTGCTTATTGGCGTAAAGATTCGTACATGTGTTGGAGCATCGCTAACACACACACACACACACACACACACACACACACACACACTACTAAACTCCATCACAACCTCCTATTACCGCTACTACTACTACTACTACTACACCGTCTTCTCTTTCTTTTCTGTTATTTTATTCCTTATTTTTCTCTACGTCATCCTCTTCCTCCCTTTTCTCGCTTATTCTCACTTCCCCTTTCCTTTGCCTTTTTTTTCTCTTATCTTTCTTTTTCTTTTTACCTTTCGCTTCTTTATTCCTTTTCTCCTTTTTATTTTCCATCTCATTACTTTAATCCACTTCCTTTCTCTTCCTTCTATGCGTTCCCTTTTCCTTTCATTTTACCATATGTATTTTCACTTTATACCTTCCTTCTATTTCCATATTTTTTACCATCATTTTTTTTTTATTTGTCATCCCCTGCCTCCTCTTTTCCTTTCTTCACAACTCAGACTTCCCTTTTATCTTCCTTTTCCTTACATTTCTCCTTCCCTTTTTTGTCCTTTCCCACCGTCTATAAGTGATCTATCTCTACTCTGGCCTTCCATCATACTTCATTACTCTCCCATTCTATTCTTCTCTCCTCTTTTCTCTTTCTATCCCCATTTTTCCTCTCCCCTTTCCTCCTCTCCCCTTTTCTCCTTCTTTTCCCATTTCTTCTCTTCTTTTTACTTCTTCTTTCGTCTTTTCTCCTCTCCTCCTCATCTACCTTTTCCCGCTCGTACCTGCCATTTATCTTTCCCCTCTGTCTCTTCCCTTCCCTCCATATCTCCAATCTCTATCTTTACTATATGTTTGTCCTTCCGACCACCCTCCCCTTTCCTCCTGCCCCTTCGTGATTCCTGTCAAACTCAATTACCTTTTCCATCACCTTCCTTCCCCTCTGCCTCTTCCCTTCCTTCCATATCTTCATTCTCCTTCTTTACTGTTTGCTCCTTTCCCTCCTCCCCGTTTCTCCTCTTTTCCTCATAATTCCTGCCTACCTTACCTACACTTTTCTTCCCCTTTCTCTCCATTTATCATTCCCCCTGTCTCTTCCCCTCCATCCTTATCTCCATTCTCCATCTCTACTATGTTTGTCCTTCCGCCCTCCCTCCCCTCCCCTGCCCTCCTCTTCCCCCCAATCCCCCCAGGTACAGGTGTAAGGGGGCTGTAATTTGAAGGGGACCTAAGGGGACACCCGTGGCCATGTCCCTCCCTGGTAATGCGCCCTTGTTCCCCTCCCCCTGCCCCTTCCTCCCCCCTGCCCCTTCCGCTGTTCCTCTTTTCTCTCCTTCTTCCATTCTCCCTTTCTCTTTCACCTTCCTTTCTTTTCATCCTTTCCTCTTCCTCAGTCTCCTCTTCATCCTCCTGCTTTTTTTTTTTTTTGGGGGGGGGGGGAACTCCGCGATGGTCTCACATTTTTCACGCCTAGAATGTGTGTGTGTGTGGGGGGGGGGGAGGTTTCGTGTGTGTGTGTGTGTGTGTGTGTGTGTGTGTGTGTGTGTGTGTGTGTGTAAAAGAGAAAATAAAATAAAAACATTAAATTATTCACCAAAAACATTTACCACCACCACCACCACCGCCATCACTACCACCACCACCGCCATCACCACCACCAAAACCACCAACACCGCTATCGCCACCGCCATTGCTCCTCCGCCATTATCACCGTCATTAACAAAAATAACAATATAAATACCTCCAGAGGTGCCCAAAAGAGGAGGGGCGGCTGGGGGCGTGTTCTAAGGGGTGTTATTGCCGTCTGGGGGGGTGGGGGGGCAAGGTAGATGAGGGAGGGAGGGAGGGAATGACGGGGAGTAGATGAGGAGGAGGAAGGCGAGGAAATGGGGAGAATAAAATGAAGAGGGGAAAGGGTAGAAGGGTGAAAGGTGTGACAGGTGATAGGGGGAACGAATATGAGGGAAGAGGACAGGGAAGGGAAGGGAAGGGAAAGGAAGGGGTGGCGTAAGGTAAGAGAGGAAGGGAAGAAAAAGGAGGCTTTGGCGTGCACGGGGAAGAGAGGAGGGTGAAAGGGGAAGGAAGAAGCGAGAGAGGTAAGAAGAGAAGGAGAGGCAGAGAGTGGGAGAAGAGTAAAAAATAGAGGAGGAGGAGGAGGAGGACGAAAGGAGGCGCATGAAGAGAGGAAAAGAACAAACATAAACAGGAAGAGGAGGAGGACAAAGAACCGGAAAACGATAGTCGAAGAGATGTTAGAGATAAAATATAAGAGGAAGAGGAGGAGTAGGAGGTAAAGAACTGGAGGAGGAGGGGCAGGAGCAGGAAACAGGAGAGGAGAAGAAAGACCAAGAGGAGGAAGACAAGGAGAGGAGGAGGAGGAGGATAAGGAGGCAAAGGAGGCTGGAGGCAAGTGGAGACGTCGCACGCTGGTAAAGTCCCGAGGTATTACTCCGCCAGGGGGCAACCGCGCACCCCCTGCCGGCGGCGCGACCCGGGGAAGGGCAACAGATTCCTGGCCGCAGATCTTCAATTACTGGTTAACGAAGGGCGAGAGTGTGTCTGGCGGCGCCCCGAACACTCTCGATCAAGCGTGCTGGGGTGTGATTGAAAAGAGGGGGGAAAGGGGAAGGAGGAGAAGGGGGAAAAGGGGAAAGAAAAGATGCATATATGGCTAGACGTGAGTGAGTGAGTGAGTGAGTGAGTGGGTGAGTTAGTGAGTGTGTGAGTAAGGAAAAAAGGGAGGGAGTGAAGAAGTGATTGATTTAGTGAATGAGTGTGAGTTAGGAAGAGAGAGAGGGAGCGTAAGAGGGAGACAGATAGATAGATAGAGACTTAGCTGAATAGATTATAAGAGAGATAAAGAGAGATAAAGAGAGAGAGAGAGAGAGAGAGAGAGAGAGAGAGAGAGAGAGAGAGAGGAGGGTAATATTTTTTGTGAGTTAAATACACCCTGACAGATAAGTGTGTGTGTGTGTGTGTGTGTGTGTGTGTGTGTGTGTGTGTGTGTGTCGTGTGCGTGACTGGCTCATGTTCGCACTCATTCTGGACACGAGCGACTTTAACACTTCATCTCACGCATAGGGTCTCTCTCTCGCTCTCGCTCTCTCTCTCTCTCTCAAAACGCATTTTCCACCTCATTTTTTTAATCCCAAACATACCTGCAAACACTCATCTCAAGGTAACGCTGAGAGGCTGCTAGTCCAGAGTTCCACCTGTTGCAGCGCTGGATAGTCCCTTCCTCACCTGCCCATTACCTTTGCACCTGTCAGCGTCTTATTCGGTGCTAAGCTATCAGGAATTTCACGGTAGGATAGCCCTTTAGCTTTCTTAGGATGGCTGAGTTTATCACTGTCATCGTATGTGGGGGGGAAGGGATATGTGTGTATGTATGTGTGTAGTGTGCAGTGTGTGGGGGGGGAGAGGGGGTTGTGTGTGTGTGTGTGTGTGTGTGTGTGTGTGTGTGTGTGTGTGTGTGAAGGCGGCCACCTGTCTTTCGTTGCGTGCCCTCCAGCTTACAGTTCTCTCAGGCCTCATTATTTAACTCTTCCATCATCTTGCTTCATAGTCACTTCAGGAACATAACTATGCCAACGTTCCTTTTCTGTGTTGAAATAACCTCACGTGGAAGCTCTTTTTTATACTCCCATTGTTTCCCTCATACACTAAGATCGCTTCTCCTCTCGTCTCCTTTTAACTTTCCCATCGTAAGAAACATCAAATCACATAATCTTACTCTACAGACTTACTATTTTTGTTCATGTTTAGCGGCATTTGGCTAGAATTCCTTTGTATTCTCTATTCAATAATACTTCATCTCTCCCCAATTATGATAAAGAGACGAGTTAATAAATGATGAGATGAGGAAATTGAAACTTAATTAAATGCATTGACACTCTTTATGAAATAACTTTAATGATAAGCGGGAATTACTTATAAAAACCCTTCTCTTCCTCTTTAATCATATTTGCGACATGAGGAAGAAGACCCAAGACTAAAAACAATGGAAGCAAATTCTGCGATCCCCATATGAAGAAAATTATAAAAAAAATGGAACTTTAAATTCACTCGATCTTGCGTTGTGTAAGGTAAACACGAATAAGTAACTAAGATAATGAGTCAACCAGCAACACTTAGGGCGCGCCGGGTCACAGGAATATTTCGGGCCAGCAAGCAGCCCGTCAGGTGTAATTAGGTGTGTGGCGGGGCGCTGACTTGTTCCTCGCTCCCCTCGTTAGTGAAGCAGCTCGTCTGTTTCTCTGCTCTGCATTTTTTTTACAACAAAGGAGACAGCTCAAGGGCACACAAAAAGGAAACAATAATGAAAAAAAAAGCCCGCTATTCGCTGCTCCTACAAAAGAAAAAATCAAAAGGGGTGGCCGAAAGAGAGGTCAATTTTGTTTGTTTTTAGGTTCTTTAGATTTTCGATGAAGCTGTGTATCACGTATGTGTTTTTGGGGGTATCTCCTCTAGTATAGGGGAAAGAATGAGTCGGTAGTGTATATATATGCGGTATAAGCCTGATATTCCTCCTCTTTAGCTGTTTAATTATTCTCCTCTTCTTCCTTCTCTTCTTCTATCTCCTCCTCCAACCGCTGCCACCACTACTACTACTACTACTACTACTACTACTACTACTACTACCACCAGTTTTTTCCTCCTTTTCTTTATTCTCCTCCGACTACTACCACTACTAATAATACTGTTTCGTTTTTCTCCTCCTTTTCTTCCTCCTCCTACTACTACCACCTCTACCACTACTACTGTTTAATTTTTCTCCTCCTCCTCCTCGTTCTTCCCCTCCTCCTCCTCGTCCTACCCCTCCTCCTCTTACTACTACTACTACTACTACCACCATTACTACTACTGTCACCACAACCGCAAGTGTCAGCCTCTCCATTACTCTGGGGCTGGCGGGCTACCGTGACCCGCCGACTTATTAGCGGCGTCGCAGGGCCCGTGGCGGCGTGCAAATGAACGAGGGAGGGAGAGGCACGCCGCCGCCTCGCCTCACGCCGCTAATAGTCGGTGGCGCGCGTCTCGGGGCCCGGCGAGCAAGACAGGGCACTCACGCTAAGTCGCGCCACGCTCCGCCACGGCACGGCACACGACCGTCGCTCGCAACACGCATCCCTTACTTCCTGCCCCTCGCCTTACCTGGCATTCCTTACCTACCCCCGCACTCACGACCTTAGCCTTCCACTCTCTCTATCCCTTGTCTCACTCTGTCTCACTCCCCCAATCTCTCCTTCCCTTTCCCTTTCTTTTTTTTCCTTTTTCTTTGTCTCACTCTCTCAGTCTCTCCCTCCCTTTCCCTTTCTTCCTTCCCTTTCTTGGTCACACTCTCCCAGTCTCTCCCTCCCTTTCCTTTCCCTTTCTTCCTTCCCTTTCTCTGCCTGTAATGTGGTACTGGTGAAAGTGGTAATGGTGGTGCTGGTGGTTACTGGATTCTTTATCCTTAACATTTCTTTACATATTTTCTTAATTTTAATTTTTTTAGGTTTCGTTTTTGTATAGAAGCTGCTTTTGAACGAGAAGGAACATCAAAAGTGACCAGGCTTTTAAGAAATAAGAGAATCAAGATACACGGGATGTGATTTCGTCGTAATGAGGATTCTAAAGGTCAGGTCAGGTTAGGTAAGGTTTGTTATAAGGATCAAAAGTGTAAGAAGTCTCAGATTTACTAAGAAGAAAAAAATTAGAAAGGTTAGATAGGTTAGTTAGGATTGGTTAGGTTGTTAGATTTTTTTTTCAAAGATAAAAACATTCTGTAAGGTGAGATAACATGTAGAAAAAGAACTATTCGAAAAGGGAATGGAAAAAAAGTAGGAAACAATGTAAACACTTTCTTAGTCGATGTGTGTGTGTGTGTGTGTGTGTGTGTGTGTGTGTGTGCGCGCGCGTGTGCGTGTGTGTCAGTGTCCGCTAAATGAACAAAGAAAGTCAAGGGAAAAAACACATGTACAAGAAAAAAGAAAGAGCTGAGAACAAGAGTGAAAGAAGTAACGGAAAACAGAGGAAGGAAAAAAGGACTTGAATGATAAATCTAAAAATGTGAAGAGGAGGAGGAGGAGGAGGAGGAGGAGGAGGAAGTCACCACCACTTTGTACCAGGCACTGTGACCCAAGCAAGCACCCCCACCACCACCATCATCACCAACAACATCACCCCCCCCACCCCCCCAACCTCACCGCCTCCGGAACTAACCGTAATATTTTAATGGCACGAACGGGGGTAGTAAAAACACCACCAAGCAGTCATCATCACCCTGCACCACCACCTCCATTACCTTACCCAACACCACCTATTACCTTCAACACCAGTACGCCACCACCATTACCATCCCCATTAGCACAGCTTCCTTCACCCCCTCCCTTTTCATCACCATCACCACGACCCATATCCTTCTTCATCACCTTTTCCCCTTGAACACCACTACACCACCACCACCACCACCACCACAACTCCCATCACCACCTTCACTATCACCACCATCACCACAAACATATCTCCTATCCTTCTGCATCACCATTATCCCTATGTACACCACCACCACCACCACCACCACCATTACCATTATCCCTATCCCTCTTCATCACCTCCATCCCTTCAACACCAGTAGACCATCACCACCACAACCATCACCACTATCATTCTCCATCACGGTATCCCATCATCTACCCTCCAGCTCTTCCCTGCCATCCTTACCCCTCCACCCTCCCCTCCTCCCCCCCCTCCCATCAGTACCATCATCCAGAACAGACGTACCAGGCACTACAATGTACTGCGCCCCCCCCCAAACGAATTCCCCTCCCCTAGATCCCTCCTATAGTGTCCCCAACCCCCCCTCCCCCTCCCCCCCTCACGAGTCCCCATACCCTACCCCCGTCCCCCCGCGTGTCCTCTGCAGCCCAAGAGGTAATTGTTCCGGGTAATATGTTGATCCTCAAGGTCCCCGCGGCGGCCCACTCCTCTCCAGGGGGCCGCCCGGGGGAAGAGGAGAAGCTTGGGGATGCAGCGAACTCGTGGGGAGGAGGGAGGAAGGGTCGGTAGGGGAGGGGAGGGTGGGGAAGGGTATAGGAGTGGTGGAGAAGGGGGTGAAATGGAGGGAGAGGAAGATAGGATAGAGAAAGGAAGGAGGGAGTATGGATATGAAAGGGAGGTTGATGGTTGGTTGAGAGGTAGATAAAGGGAAATGGAAAATAGGGAAGGGTAAGGGAAGATTAGTAGAAGGGTAGATGAGCGGTAGAGAAAGAGGTGAAAGGGTGAGGGAGGGGAAGATAGGATAGAGAAAGGGAGAGTATGGAAAGGTAAGGGAAGGCAAAGGTAGGTTGAGGGGTAAAGAAGGAAAAGGGAGGGTAGGGAATGGTTGGGAAAGGTGAGAAGGAAGGGGTGAAAGGGTGAAGGAAGGGGAGATAGGATAGAGAAAGGGAGAATTTGGAAAGGTAGGGAAGGTAAAGGTAGGTTGGAGGGTAAGGAAGGGAAAGAGAGGGAGGGGAAGAGTAGGAAAAGTGGGAAGGAGGGGGTGAAAGGGTGAGGGAAGGGGAGGATAGGATAGAGAAGGAGAGTATGGAAAGGTAATGGAAGGTAAGGGTAGGATGAGGGGTAAATAAGGAAATGGAGGATAAGAAATGGTAGGGAAAGGAATAGGAGTAAATTAAAAGAGAAATTGAGGAATATACAGGTAGATTAAAGATTAAAGAAAGGAAAGAAAGGGTAGGGAATGTTAGGGATAGGTAAGTATAGGAATAAAGGAGAAAAGGAGGATAGGAAAGGTAGGTTGGGGTAATAGGAAAGGAGGTAAGGAAGTTAGAGGAAGTTAGAGAGATGATACACAAAGAACCGATGAATTTTGTGTCAGTGCTCTTTGGAAAGGCGAAACCAAAGACGGAAAAAGCGACCTTCATCCAAACACAACTTTTTACTTCCACAAACAATTCAATCCAGACTAAAGTGGCGTGGGCATCAAAAGCAATCTCGAGGCTCATAAAAAGCCTCAAAATGGGGCTCTTAACGTCGAGGAGTCTGTGTGAAGTGCGGATGCGAGGGACATATAAGGAGAGAGGAAGCCTGCAGGGGGGCGGCGAGGCAGGTGGATAAGCTCAGGTAAACAGTAACACTCAATAATTTCCTTGGAGCTGCTGACTCACGGAAGCTGCCAAGATTATCCTCTCCCTCCCCTCGAGCATCCTCCTCCTGTTCTTCCTTCTCCTCCTCCTGCTTTTTGTCCCTTCGTCTCCTCCTCCTCCGCCTCCACTTCCTCCGGCTTGCTCTTGTGGTTGTCATTTCTTGCTCTCTTTCCTTTCTCCTCCTTCTTTGTCTGCTCAGGTGCCTCCTCATGCTTTGACTCCTCCTCTTTTAGTGCTTGTCCTCCTCCTTCTCCTCTTTTTATAGTACCAGTCCTCTTCCTTCTGCTCCTTTTCCTCCTCCTCCTCCTCCTCCTCCTCCTCCTCCTCCTCCTATTCTTCCTTCTCCAGCATGCTCTTTAGTTATCTTTCCCATTGAGTTTCTATTTTAACCACTCTTAATTCCTCCTCATTTTTCTCTTCCCTCCTCCTCCTCCTCCTCCTCCTCCTCCCTGTCCTTGCGGTTGTCCTTGACATTACTCTCATTCTCCTCCTCCTTCTCCTTGAAGTACCTCGCCATTCTTCTTCTCCTCCTCTTCCTGTGCCCGGAGGTAGAAAAAACTCTCCTCTGCAGCACCCGGCACGGCGGAGCCCGGCGAGGCCCAAGAAGCCGCGCGGAATCATGAATTAATCCCGCCACGCCAGCGGTCGCGCGGGGTCAGGGGTGAGGCGCCGCCAGCCCGCGGAGGCAAGACAGATAGTTAGGCGGGTCGTTAGCTCACCAGAACCTGTTCCTTAAAAGATTCGCCTTTGTGTCGCGTCCCGCCGCTGGGGAGCCCGACGCCCGCAGGCTCAATCCGCCGTGTAATTGTTCCCGTATCATATTTTCCTGCCGCCGTCGCCCTGCCGCCGCCGCTGCCGCTGTCTTTGCCGTCTGGGGTTACGTAAGTCGGTGTGCGGTGGCGGCCGGCGCGGGGGGAGGGCGTGGCAGCGGCGGCGGCGGCGGTGGTTCAGCGGTCTTGTTCGCGGTGTTGAGCCTCCCGCGGGCCGGTGCTGGCGGCGCCTCGGCCCGTCACGCCCCAACACACCTGAATATTAATGAAGCCCACCTGAGTTACCTTGATTAAACAACACGCAAACGGCGGCTTTTTTCCTCTTGTAAAAATAAAGACAAATTGCGTCACTTCTTTCAATTCTTCATTTCCGACGCACCTGAATACTAACGAAGCGCCGGCCTGAGTTGCCTGGTCACGGAACACACAAGCCGCGCCCTGTTTCCTGTTGTTATAAGATATAGATAAAGTGGATCATTTCTTTCTATTAAAAAGACATAAACTGCTGCGCTTCCCCTGCACACCTGAATATTAATAAAGCAAAACCGGAGTTACTTTGATTAAAGAACACGCATATGCCGTCTTCCTTCTTAAAAAAAAAAAGTGCGTCTCTTTTTTTTATATAGCCAGAGAGTTTGCTGTAGTAATTGCAGATTAAAAACCAGACACCTGAGAGTTATGTGAACGTTACTTATTAAAACACACAAACTATTAAATTCAATAATGAAAAAAAATAAATCACTTCGTTAAACTATTACAGCGTATGTCACGAGGTCTTCCGATGCAAGTTTCACCTAGATCACCATGATTAAAAACACACAAACGCACAAACCAACCATAAAGAAAAGAGACAGCGAGACAAAAGGAATGATAACTTTGTGCCCGCGTGGACGTTAACACCTGGGGAGCAATGGACAGGTAGCAATTAATTAGCAAGACTTCGAGTGCGTCACGTGTGTTTGGACAAGGTGAGGATGAAGGGCAGGGGAGCACTCACCTGGCCCCCTCGTGTGTGTGTGTGTGTGTGTGTGTGTGTGTGTGTGTGTGTGTGTGTGTGTGTGTGTGTGTGTGTGTGTGTGTGCGTGTGTGTGTGTGTTGGGGTCACTGAGTCCTGGTACACTTTAGATATGAGCTCTGAAACACCTGCTTTATATTTTGCCTTTGCTCAGAAATGAATAACTTCGCACACACTCGTCCACTCCACCTGTGCGTTCACACCTGCTCATCCCACCTGTGCACCCCACCTGCTCACCCTCCCCGTCCCTCGTCACCTCCCTGTCACGCCGTAGCCTTTGTTGCGCCCGAACAGGGAAATAACAAACAAAAGGGGCTATTTCGCTTTGATGTCTGTCTGTTCTTTGTCGTCGGTACCCAGAAAAAAAAAATTAAAATGGCAGTGGTACTCATAAAAAAGGTAAATAAAAAAGAAAAGAAAGCGGCCGTATTCGTTGTTCCTCTGTTGTCCTTTTAAACCATTCACGTGGACGATGCTAAAACAAAAGATGAAAAAGGAAGGATAAATATATATGTGATTTGAGTTCCCAGACATGTTTTGAGAGCCGCCAACGACAAAATATACGAAAAAAAGCACACACACACACTCACACACTCTCTCACACACACACACACACACACACACTTTCTTGGATAAAAGTTAGCTCAAAATAAAAATAAACTCGATTTAATGCACTTCCTGTGGTGGCGCAGCGGCTCAAAAAAAGCGATAAATAGTAAAGGCTGTTGTTCATATTTAGGCGAGTAATTTAATGTTATTGCGAACACTAATTACACAGAGGCGCGCACCTGCAGCTCACAGAGGCTGAAGGCGGAGCAGAGGTACAGGTGGAACGAAAGAAAAAGCAGTTCTCTTATAATTTCAAGGGCCTCGCAGTGTGTGTTACGGGTGTGGTGTGCGACGAAGAGACATAAGGATGCAAAGGACCTGGCAACGTAAAGACAGAGGATAGAGGGTTAAACATGAGGAAGGGATAGGATCAAGGTGACGGGATATAAGGGGAGAGAGTGGGGAGGGATAAATTGTGGAGGGAAGGAAAGTGGAAGACCTAAATGAAGGAGATGGTTATGGATAGAAATGGGAAAGTTTAGGGAAGATGGAGGCGAGAGGGGAAGATTTGAGGGGAAAGAGATCAAGGGGAAAGAAATTAAGGAGTCCGAGAGTGGGGTTCAAGAGTTAGATGAGAAGATTCAAAGGCGGAAGATAGTAAGAAAGGTTCAATGTCCAGGGGGTAGGGAGGAGAGGTGAGCTTAGTAGAGGAAGGGAGGGGAGGGGTTTCAGTGGGGGAAGAGGAGGTCAAAGAAAGAACCGGTGGGGGGGGGCGGGTTCATGGGCCTCGAGGTCACCCCAACTTACGTCGTGAAGAGCGGATGACCCGACGACTCAACAGCCTCGAGGGGGAGATAAAAGCGGCCGCAGGATGAGGTCAAGATGGCGCCATTGTAGACCCTTCCTTGTTTAGGCTCCTACCTCCCTCCCTTCCTTCCCCATCCCTCCCATCCCTCCTTCCCCATGCCCCGTCTACTCCTCGTCAAAGAACATAAGGAAAGCAATACAAGGGCAGCCTAATGAGGGCAGTTCTGGAGGGTGTAGGCGTTGGGGAGGATATGGTGTGGTGTAGTAGAGATGTGGTGTGATGGGGTGTAATGGGGTTTGGCGGAATGTGATGGGGTGTGATAGGGTTAGATTGGGTGTGGGGGAATAGGGTAGGGTGTGGTGGGGTGGAATGGGATGGGGTCTGGGGGGGTGTAATGCGGAGTGAGTTGGTGTGGCGGGCTAGTGTAGGGTGTGTTGGGATGTGGCACGGTATGACAGGGTGTGGTAGCGTGTGGTGGGGTGCAGGGGTGGTGTATAGGGGGGACCAGAGAGCCCCTAACTAGCCCCCACCCGACCCAACACACCTGAGCACACCACCACCGCCGCCATAACCGCCGCCACTAACACTCAACATTCTAATTGGAGCATTTTTTCTTCCTTTTTTTAGAGCGCCATAATTGCCGCCCTAACCACCCCTTGCACGTCTCCCGATACAGATTTACATATGTAGAGTGACGGCCACGCGCATATTTTAAAGCTTTTTTTCCGCCACCTTGCCCTTCAGAGCACTTCGGGAAAATTACAGTACTTTTTACACCATTCACAAAAACAGAACACAGGATAGAAACTAGAAAAGAAGTGCGCACAGTTACTTAATGACACACGATTTATTTTCTCGCTGCGTGTTCATTTTACGATCACGAGTCTTAACGATGATGTGTAAAATGTCGCAAAGGGAACTGGGATGCACATTTTAGTACGTAGTATCGTTTTCTCGTTAAGGTTTTAGTGGAGCGAACGGTTTTTAGTGACATGGAGATTCAAGGTTGAAGTCATTGAGGATACTGTAAGAAAATTAAGGAAGAGAGAATCAAAGTACGGAGTAAAGATTGGGAGGAAGTGAGGAAGAGTGGGGAGGCGGGAAGGACGGAAAAAAGTAAGGGAGAAAGGGAGAAAGGAAGGCCAGAAGAATAAGTAAAGAACGAAAAAAAAGGAGAGTAAAAGAAATGTGGGAACCTGGAAGGGAAATTGGGAAGGAAGAGAGGAGGAATGAGGGAAGATAGGGAATATGAAAGTAGGAAGGGCGGTTGAAGCTGGAAGGAGGGAAGGGTGGACAGGCAGGTGGGAGGGAAGGAGGAAGAAAAGAAGGTGGGAGGCAGGAAGGCGGGTAGGAAGAAGGGAGGAAGGAAGGATGGACAGGAAAGAAGGGGAAGTGTAGAGGCAGGAAGGAAAAGGGGAGGAAAGGAGGAAGAAGGACAGGCAGGGAGGGGAGAGGGAGGAAGAGGGAAAGAGGTGGGGGAGCAGGAAGGCGGGTAGGAAGAAGGGAGGAAGGAAGGATGGACAAATGGTAATGGCGGGGGTGATACTCGAGCTGGGAGAACATAATGACATGGTTTCCAGTACAACCGATGGCTCTAACCTCCTTCTCTTCCTCGTCCTTCATCATCTCCTCCTCCCTCATTATCCGGAAGAAACGAAACCTACGAGAAACCGCCTACAGATTCATGAAATTAAATAACACGTCTATCCTCGTCTTCGAAACCCTACCCCCTTCTCTTCCTCATCTCTTATTTAACTCGTCTTGTTCTTCATCCCTCATTGCGTAAGAAACGAGTCACGAAGAGCCATCAACAGACTTTGGAGATGAGGTAACATGCTCATAACGCCGTAATATCGTCGCCTAAGACATACGATTGCAAGGAGACGTCAAATTCCAAGTTCCTGCCGTTCCAAGTTCCCTGTCGCGTCCTGCTGTGTCGGTAGCCTCCGTATTGCACGCGAGAGGTCGGGGTCCGTCGCGGGGCCGTTGAGATTCTGCCGAAGTCTCAGGTTCACCGACCCTAAGGCGTTGTGGCAGCTGTGGCCGAGGAACACATCTAATTATCGCCGCTAGTGGTGCTTCAGAAAGCCTCAAGAGTCGCCGAGGAAAAGGAAAGTTCCAGGAAGGTACAAGCGGCTTGCCTTGCCTCCCGTCCGCCTTCCTGCTTCGCCGCGCTCCGAGCCGTGGAGGAAGATGAGCAAATATAAGACTTTCCTCATCTCGATTTCAGCCGGACGGGAGAGAGTAAAGATGTACTTGCAGGTTGAAGAGCGCATTGACCTTGTGGAGGAGGGGTGAGGTAGAGATTGCGGAAGGATTTAGAGGGGGAAGGGAGGTGGAGTTAGGTCGGGTTAGAGAAGGAGTGACGATTTGCTGGAGGGGAGAGGTAAATGGGATGGCATTACAAGATGGCGCCAGGTATCATGGGAGGGCATAGAGGGGAGGGGGATGAGAAACAAAAGAAGGGGTGTTGAGGGAGCCAAGTATGGTCATGTTGCCTTGCGGAATGGGTGAAGACCACGGGTTGTTGGGCCATCGCCGGGCGGAGACAGAGAAGAGGAGGACGGTATAGAGATGGAGGAAGTGAGCCACATAGTTGGCTAACGAGGTGGAATAAAGGGGCCCGGGTTACTTGTACAGGGAAAGGGAAGAGATGAAGGTAAAAATGATGAAGAAAAGAATGGAAAAGAGAGAGAGAGAGAGTAGTAATTCGTCTGCAAGTGAAGCACGGAAGTAAGGAAGGAAAACACTTGAAATGAGACCGTTGAGACCACTGAGTTAAAATTAATTGAAGAGGGCGACGAAAAGAGGGGGAAGAAGGCACAAAAGCAATATTAACAACTGTCCGACACACTAATGAGACGCAGAAGAGGTCGCGGAGAGTCAGGGCACTGTAACTTGTTAATGGAGGAGACAAAGGAGAAGACGAAAGTGATAAGCAAGCAAGATTAAATCACTTGGAGAGACAGCAAAAGATACAACATTAAAGCTTTAACACGATGATTGGGGTGTGGCTGCGAGCTGGGGGAGGCCACGAAAGAGGCCGGGCCGGGGCATTTGGACGGCGACAAGGGTGATGGCCGAGCGAGGACACTTCAAGGTTGGTTTTTGAGGGCGAAGAACCTGAGACCTTGGCCAGTGCCCTCGGGAGCGGCTCGGGCACTCACCTCCCACAAGCCTACGTACATGCAAGGCCCGCGGCACTGAAATTTTTGGGGAATTTATTACAGAAGCGGGTAAAGGAGAGCCATGTGGCCAGCCCGGATACAGCAGCGACCGGGAAGGAGAAAAGGGGGTGAGGCTGATGAGTGCAAGGCTACGAAGGAAGGTAAAGAAAAGCAAGGAAGATGGTTAAGAAGAAAATGTTAATGGAAGTTCTTTTCTCGTGATCTCCTTTCGTTTTGCTTTTCTTCCGTGAGTAGTTTCGGGACTGCTGTTGCTTTTCTTACGACTTTGGTTCTTGTTTTCTGTGCTAGTAAAGGTTGAGAAAGGAAAAGGAAGTTACGAGAGGAAGAGGAAGAGCAAAAATGAAAGTTGATTTACTCTTTCGAGCTCTGTTTTTGTTTAGTTAATATTTTCTTGTATGTAGGTTTTGAAGGGAGATGTGTTGTTATTTTGGGCTGCTTGTGAAGGCCGCCTGTCACATCTTGAAGAAAAGGAAGAACGAACGGAGGGAAGGAAAAAAGGAAAGAATGAAAGAAAAAACTCAGGCCAGTAGGAAAGGAAAGAAAGAAAAGTGTGAAATCAAGGGAGAAAGGATAAAAGAAGGAAGAGAAGAAGTTAGTTAGTCCATAAGAGAAGGAAGGAATAAGGAAGAAGGAAATGAATAAGCAGCTCAGGACAAATCAGGGCATTAGTGAAGGAGAAAAAACATGTAAGAAAGGAATGAGGAACAAATAAAGGAAAGAAGTTAGTCCATTGGAGAAGGAAGGAATCAGGAGGAAGGACACGGGGAATCAAGTCGGGTAATCATGGCGTTGAGGAAGTGTTTCAGCGTATCGCCTTCTGCTCATCGTGCTCTTTGTGGCCTTGATGGACACGTCGACATCGGCCTTCTGTAGTGGATGACCTTTCAGAAGATGGAGTTATTTTTTTTTATATTCTTCACTTACGTAACTACATTATGTCATCTTGTTTTCAATGTGTGGATAGATAGTCAATAATTTTCCTTTTCTTTATTACTTTTACCTAAGAGATCAAATATCGACCGGAATAATCGACTTAAGATTAGGAATGAGAAGGAAGAAAGAGATTAGGCATGAGAGAACGAAAGAGATGATGGGAAAAACACTTTCATATACATTAACAATCTTCGACTTAGTGTTTAGGAAGAGAAACGGAAAGAAAAAAAGCTGACGGGGATTAACACACAGGGAATGGAAGAATGAGGAAACTGATGAAGTTCAACAACCAAAACCGCAAAAAAAAAAGAGGAAGAAACCTTTGTGACGAAAAGAAGCAAGTAAAGTGTTTCATGTTCTTGAATCGATGGATATTAAATCTTCCAATGAAAATATTAGATGCGTAGAAGAAAATGGCGGAGGCAGTGCGGGGAGAGCGGAGGGGAGAAGGAAGAAATGGAGGCGAGGGAGAACAGAGTGGTAGGGAAAGAGGGAGAGGGAATATAATGTTCTTAAGATCTTTAGTATTGCTTTCTTTATCTGTTTTCTCAATTTTCTACGTATGAAGTGAGAGAGAGGAAAGAGTGAAGGAAAGAAAAGAGAGGGAGAGGCCAGTGAAAGGAGACAGGCCCAGGGTTTTCTCTGTATGAAGTGAGATGGAGGAAAGAGTGAAGGAAAGAAAAGAGAGGGAGAGGCCAGTGAAAGGAGACAAGCCCAGGGTTTTCTCTGTATGAAGTGAGATGGAGGAAAGAGTGAAGGAAAGAAAAGAGAGGGAGAGGCCAGTGAAAGGAGAGAGGCCCAAGGAGAAAAGAGGGAAAGTACAGAGAGGGAATATAACGTCTAGGAGGTCTTAGTGTTCCTTTCTTTATCTGATTGCGATGTTTTATCTCTATAGTATAAAGTGAGGAGGGGGAAAAAGTGGAGGAAAGAAGAGATGGGATGTGGCCAGCCAGGGAGAGTAGAGAGGAACCAGAGAGAGGAGAGAAAGAAAGGGAGAGGAGGGGGAGGGAATATAACGCCCTGAAGGTCTTACTGTTGCTTTCTTTATATGAAGTGAAAGGGAGGAGAGAGCTAAAGAAAGAAGAGAGGAAGAGAGGCCAGCCAGGGAGAATAAAGAGGGACCAGGAATAGAAGAGAGGAAGAGGAGAGGCAGAGGAGGGAGAGGAAATAAATTAGTTGCTTTCTTAATATTTTTTTTCTATTAAGTGCCAGAAAAGAGAAAGTGGAAAAAAGAAGAGAGGGAGAGAAGCCAACCAGGGAGAGTAAAAGAGGAACCAGGGAGAGGCAAGGGAGAGGAGGGAGAGGGAAGGTCTTAGTGATGTTTCCTATATCTTTTTTTTTGTTTTCTTTCTATTAAGTGCGACAGCGAATAGAAAGTGGAGAAAAGAAGAGAGAGGAGGAGAGGCCAACCAGGGAGAATAAAAGAGGAACCAGGGAGAGGCGAGGGAGAGGAGGGAGAGTGGTCGCCATTTTGTGTGTGTGGCGGGGGCGTTGGCCTCTCCAGCGGCCCCCGAGACCACGCTCTTCGGGAGGTTCACGGCCGGGCGAGGAAAGTCTTCTGAAAACACGACCAACTGAACCAGGAAGAGGAATAAGAGGAGGAGGAGGAGGAGGAGGAGGAGGAAGAGGAGGATAGGAGAGGAGAGGTGAATGTAACTACGACGCCATTTTTCTTTCTCCGTTTTGAGTTTTATTATTTCGAGAAGGAGAAGAAGGAGGAGAAGGAGGAAGAAGAGGAGGAGGAGGAAGAGGAAGAGGAAAAGGAAGAGAATGAGGAGACTTAAAATAACTACGACGCCATATTTGTTCCTCTATTCTCAATTACTTTATGAGATGAAGGATGAAGAAGAGGAGGAAGAAGAGGAGGAGGAGGAGGAGGAGAAGGAGGAGGAGGAGAAGAAGCTGACGTGTTGGTATCTAAGTCGCCATTTTCCTTCTTCATTTTCGATTCTTTTGTTGTTATTTATGATCTTTTGTTATGGAGAAGTATTTGTCCTTGCACACACACACACACACACACACACACACACACACACACACACACACACACACACACACACCTGGACACGCAACTCCCTGCCACACCTGTTGTCCGCGAAGGTGACCAGATGCTTCCCCTTGCCCCCATCACCCCCCTCACCCCCCTCACCCCCCCCCTCATCATCACCACCACTATCAACTTGACTACTATTACCATCACCACCATCACCACCACATGCGTAGTCACCCTTACCACTGTCCACTAACCACCACCACCACCATCACCACCATCATCACTACCGCCACTTACATCATGCCCCATCTTCCAACTCCATTATCACCACTACCACATTCATCGCCTCAACCACCACCAGTAACACCTCCACCTCCACCAAAACCACTACGAATAACATCACCATCACCGTCACCACCTCTCCCTCCACCAAATTCATCACCACTAACACCATCCTCACCACCACCACTACCACAATCACCACGAATTTTTCTTCCCCCAACACATCACCACCACCACCACCACCACCACCACCACAATCCCCACGAATTTTTCTTCCCCCAACACATCACTACCACCACCACCACCACCACCATCACCACCGCCACCGCCAGACAGCTTCCACCCCGCTCCATAAGTACAGGAGTGTGGTGAACTTGTGCAGTACCAAACCTCCTTGACCACACCACCACAACCACCACCACCATCACCACCACCAACATGCTAATTACGCACAGGTGAGGGCGCCGCCGTTACCTGGCCCCTGGTGTTACGCGCATTACCTATCAATTACCTGCGTCAGTACAGGCTTAAGTGCTCTCCTTTCCTCCCCTCCCTCTCCTCCCTCGACCCACTCCCTTCCCTTTCCTTCCCGATTCCCTTCCTCTTCTCCCTACTCCCTCTCCCCTATTTTACTCGGTGTTTAAGTACTCTCACTATTCTCCCCTTTTTTACTCTTCCTCCTCCTCTTCTCCCCTACCTCTCGAATTCTTCCTCTCTCCTCCTCCTTTTTCCCTCCCTTTTTCTCTCCCTTTTCACTTCTCTCTTCCTCTTCTTATGAGTCAAGACCGTTTCTTTCACATCCTCTTTTCTTCCTCATCTACGTACGTTCTTCTTCCTCTAACTCAAACAAACAAACAAACACAAAAACACACACACACACACACACACACACACACACACACACACACACACACACACACACACACACACACACACACACACACACACACACACACACACACACACACACACACACACACATGTCCGACTCGCCTAACACCTGCAAACAATACCTGGATGGAGGAACACCTGGGCAATCATCTGTTTCCTCCCCTTCGTTCCTCCATCTCCTCTCTTCATTCCTACTACTTTCGTTATTTTCTGTCCTTTCCTTCCTATACTCCTCTTCATGTCTTTCATCCCAACATTCCCTTTTCTTCCTTTTTCGAGTCTTTTCATTTCTTTACTCCATCCCTTTTCTATTATTTCCTTGCTTTCTACTTTAGGTCTTCCAATATCTCCCAGTTCTCCTGTTCATCTCTCTTTCATTACAGTATTCCCTTTTCTTCCTCCCCTCCCTTCCCTCCGTTTTCATCTTTCTTCTCTCTATATCTACTTCTTCTTTTCTCTCACTCTTTGCATCGTCTTTCTCTCTCACTACTTTATTTCCTTTTCCTTCTCTTCCCTTTCCTTCTCTTTTTTACATCCTCTCCCTCCATCCATTTCTCTCCCTCTCCCACCCTACCATATCTCTCTTTTCATCTCTTTATTTCTACACAATCTTCCTGTCACTCACTCTTTTCATCGTTTTTTTTTCTCATTTTGTTTCCCCTCCTTTCCCTTTCCTTTTTTTTTATCCCTGTCCCTCCATTTTTTTTCCATCCTCTCCCACCGCACCCTCTCAGCAGCCATCACCCACTCTCTATTTCCCTTCTTTCGTCCTTCATTTCACTCTATGTAACCTCCCTTTTGTTCTCATTCTGTCCTCATTCTCTCCTTTCATCCCATTTCCTCCCGTTCCAATATCCTTTTCCAGTTCATTTCTTTTACAGACATTCGTATTTCATCCTCTCCTTTCTTTCCAGTTCTTTACACTTTTCTATTCTCTCAACATTATTTCATCCCTTTCCTTCCTCCTCCTTCTCCTCCTCCTTATATTCTCCCCATACTTTAATTTCCTCCGATCATAGAAATCATAACTCACTCCCTCTCTCCCTTCCTCTCTCCCCCGCTCCTTCCCTTTCCTTCCATCCCCTCCCTTCCCCTCCATCCCCTCCCTTCTCCCAATTCCACACCCTCGCCCACGCCCGCCCCTTCACACTAGCCCCATGTCACGCCCGCCGCAATGTAATCCACTCACACCCATTTACACGCCCACTTACACTCATTACACGTCACGTTTTGCACACAATAACACCACTTGCCACATGCCCCGGGGTGAAGGAGGAAGAGGGGGAGGAGGAGGAGGAGGAAAGGGAGGAGGTCGACGAAGAAGGAAGACCGTGAAATATGTGACCCGAGGCGAAATAAGTGGAAAGGAGAGTGGGACAAACAGAGACCACGAAGGAGGAGGAGGAGGAGGAGGAGGAGGAGGAGGAGGAGGAGGAGGAGGAGGAGGAGGAGGAGGAGGAGGAGGGACAAGAGGAGGAATTGACGCGTGTTAAACGAAGAAGCAAAACTGAACCGAGGCTGAAAAAAAGAGGAAAAGGAGGAGGAGGAGGAGGCGGAGAAGGAGAAGGAGCGAGGAGGAGAAGGAGAAGAAGTAGAAGTAGGAGGAGATGATGATGATGATGATGAAGAAAGAGAAGGAGAAAAGGGAGAGGAGGAGGAGGCGGAGAAGGAGACGGAAAAGTAGGAGGAGAAGGAGAAGAAGTAGAAGTAGGAGATGATGATGATGATGATGATGAAGAAGAAAGAGGAGGAGAAAAAGGAGAGGAGGAAAAGTAGAAAGAGTTACACGAAAACCAGATATATAAACGTAAAAAATATGTGAGAGAACAAACACGAGGGGAAAAAAAAATAAGAGAAAAAGGACCAGATAAAGAAAACGAGGGAGCACTCACAGACGAAGAACAAGACTAAAAACAAATAAAGGAAGTGCAGTAGCAGTTGACACACGAAGGACGAGAAAAGCGATGACTGGCGGGATAAATGGGGGGCAGGAGCCTGGCCGGGGGGGGCAAAGGAGAGCAATTTGTTTGAAGAGTAATGGCCGGTGACCCTCAGAACGCCTGCTTGAGGGACATTCTTCGGCGCCTTCCCGGGGCCTAGAGTGTGTGTGTGTGTGTGTGTGTGTGTGTCTGTGTGTCTGTGTGTCTGTGTCTGTGTCTGTGTCTGTGTGTGCATGTGTGTGTGGTAGATAGATAGATAGATAGATAGATGGACGGAGAGATAGATAGATAGATAAATGAAGATAGAAGGAAAGCGAGAGAGAGAGAGAGAGAGAGAGAGAGAGAGAGAGAGAGAGAGAGAGAGAGAGAGAGAGAGAGAGAATATGCATGTTTGATATATGAATGCAGGACAAATGATGGAATAATTAAGGAAAGGAAAATGAAAAGAAAAAGAAAATGAGGAACTGTAGGAAAAGAAGGAAAATATAAGTACTAAAGGAAAAGGGTACGAAAAAGAGTAGATGGAGAGAAAAGAGAGAGAGAGACAGAGAGAAAAAGAGAGGGAGGGAAGATAGGTACGACGAATTAGGCGGAATAGTCTTAAATTAGATGCATTGGTCTCAGTCGTGCTATTAATATCACTGTCATCGGTTTTCCTTCCCAATCTTTTCATCAATTTCAACTTCATATTTAGTCTACGGGCGATAAACATCCTCTTACAACATCTATGGGGTATTCAAATGCAATCTCCATCTGATATTTTCCTCTCTTTTGGCCACTCCTCTCCTTTAATTCATAGGGACAGTGATTGCGAACTTTTTTTGTCTTTATATATGTTTGCCCCTAGAGTTGCTTCCTTTACTGTAAAAATAATGTAGTTGGCGCCACTGTACTGCTTATTGGTGTGTCTCTCTATAGCTAGCGACTTTAAACTACAGACAAATGGAATGCATATAAGTAGCTTCAGTGCTGCCCCCTACCTTGAATAGCATAGAGAGTTATTCCTTTGTGTTATCTATTCATCCATTCATTCACTTGTATTTCCAGTTTTTTCGGTACACATTTCTTTCTTTTTTGTGTGTGGAATTATTATCTTTTGTATTTTTGTGTGTTTTGTTTCGCTGGTTTGTCTGTTTGTTTGTCTGTTTGTTTGTCTGTTTGTTTGTCTGTTTGTTTGTCTGTCTTCTCCCGCTCCTCCCATCCCCATTCCTCTCCATTTCTTTCCTTTCTTCTCCCCTATTTCCCCGTTCACTCATTCAGCACCACTTCTCTCCTACCCACCTCACACACACACACACACACACACACACACACACACACACACACACACACACATAAACCTCCCTACCCGTCTTTCCTCCCTCCCTACCCCTGCCTTCCCCCTCCCCCACACCACAAGCCCCTCCAGCACCTTCGTGAACAGACGTGCCGCATGTAGCTACCTGTCCCACCTGGTAATTACAGGGGAACGACAGGTAATGGTCCCATAGTGAGGTTGTAGCCGCCACCACAACCACCTCTACCCACCACCACCACCACCACCACTAGCTCTACCCATCACTATCACCACCACTAGTCCGACCCACCAGCACCCCTACCTCTACTCACCACTACCATCACCACCATCATCACCACCACCACCATATCTACCCAACAACACCATCACCACCCATACTACCACTTCTCCCTGTATCACCACTCAAAATATCACCATAACTACCAAAAACAACAAAAATTCACCACCACCACCACCCACAACCACCACTACTACCATTACCTCTAACCCCCTAACTAACCCCACTATAATCAGCACTCCAAAACCATTACTAGCTTCATCATCATTAACGTTGTCATAATCACCACCACCAACACCACCACCGCCGCCACAGCATCCAAGACACACAGACAGCTGGAGATGCAGCTGCTTACCCTTAGGAGCACCCCGGGGTCCTTGAGGTGCGGAATTCATACAGCAATAACACTGGGGGGAGAAGGACGAGGAGGAGGAGGAGGACGAGGAGGAGGATAGAAAGCCGGATTAAAAGGAGAAAGGAGGTGGAAAAGGACAGTTGCAAGGAAGAGGAGGCGAAGGAAACGAAATGAAGGATGAGGAGATGAAATAAGGATGAAGATAAAGAAGAGGAGGAGGAGGAAGACGAGATGAAGGATGAGGAGATGAAAGATAAGAAGGATGAAGATAAAGAAGAGAAGGAGAAGGAAGACGAGATGAATGATGAGAAGATGAAGGATAAGAAGAGTGAAGATAAAGAAGAAGAGGAGGAGGAGGAGGAAGAAGAGGAGGACGTGGTGTTGGTAGTGGTGGGAGAGGACGGATGATGGATGATGATAAGAGAGATAAGAGGAACTAAGATAAAAATCGAGAGGGAGGCGAAAGGGGAGCAGAGCAGAGGAGAAGGAAGGGGAAGGATTAAAGGTACGAGGAGGAGGAGGAAGAAGAGGAGGAGGAGGAGGAGGAGGAGGAGGAGGAGGAAGGAGAAAAGTGCCTCTGCTTGAAGTGTCGCCGAAGGTTATGAAAAACTGAGAGTGGTAAGTCGCTCACGTGCCCTTCCCCTTCCCCTCTCTCTCTCTCTCTCTCTCTCTCTCTCTCTCTCTCTCTCTCTCTCTCTCACACACACACACACACACACACACACACACACACACACACACACCAACCACCCCACCTCACCATTATCATCTTATATATAATTCTCATCACACACTCCCAAACGGTCACTGCTCTAATTATAATCGTACTAAACAGCCGAGAAAAATGACACTTAACCTCTCTGTAACCACCTGTTTAAAGCCCCTCTCGGCCTCCTTCATCCACACACCTAATGGCCCCTAAAAAAAAAATGGATAATGATGCCGGCAACAAACAACTCGAATAATACTCACAACAAAAGAAACAAAAATCATAAATCTATCCACGCCATTTTCAGACCATTAATCTTTCCATTCCCCGAGGAGGAGGAGGAGGAGGAGGAGGAGTTGTTCTTATGTCTCCTATTCCTGCCCCCCAACACTGCCTAATTACAGGGCGGCCAGGTTAGCGGTGGGACAGGTGGGCAAGGGGGGACAGGTGAAGGGGGTGAGGGGGTAGAGGGGGGAGGAGAGAGGGAGGGGGCAGTCACTAAGCAGGGACACACACACACACACACACATACACATACACATACACACACACACACACACACACACACACACACACACACACACACACACACAAGAGCCACAGATCACGGTGACAGAGCCAGCATCACACCTCCTTATCTCGTCTCCCCATCTCCTTGTGTTGCCCCGCCCCAGCCTGCCCCCCCTTTCTTCCTCTTCTTCTCCCCTTCCCCCTTGTTCCCTTCCCAGTCACTCCCCTTACCTCTGTCTCTCCCCATCCCCATTATCAGCTCCATCCCTTACCTTCATTATTTTTAACTTGCCTCTTATCTATTGAACTATCCAATTTCACCCAATTTTTCATGTTCCTCGTCTTTCCCCTTCCTTTAATCCCCCTACCTCCCTACCTAGTTACTACCCATCCTTACCCTTTTTTCTTTTACTTTCCTTTTCTCGAACCAAGTTACAATTCATCGCTACATCCTGTCCCTTCTCCCCTTGCCTTCCCTCTTCCAATGACCTATTCTACCTCCTTACAATCCTCCTTTCCTTTCCTTTCCTTTTCTTCCTTTCCTTTCCTTTCCTTTCCTTCCTTTCCTTTCCTCCTCTCTTTCAATCACCTATTCTGCCTCTCTAAAATCCTCCTTGCCTTTACCTCTCCCCATTACCTTGCCTTCCACTTCCTAGTCTCCTAAGCACCCTAAACTCCCCCTTTACTCCTTTCACCCTCTCCCTGACTCTCCCAACGTCTTCCACACCCCTTCCACTTTCACGCCTATTTATAACTTCACCAATTTCTCCACAACACACGCCCCTCCCATATCACCCATTACTCACCTTGCCCCTCCCATATTATTCAACCCGCCCCATTACTCAACCCGCCCCGCCCCTATCTCCTCCCATCCCTTCTTCCCACCTCCCCTTTTCACCCCATTCACACCCCATACGTAACATCACAAATCTCTCCACCACACACACGCCCCTCCTATATCACCCATTACTCACCCCGCCCCTCCGTGTCTCCTCCCATCCCATACGTGGTCCATCGGCAACCCCTTACCTCCTCCCTCTTGCTCCCCCTTCACCGGTCACGCCCCTTCCATTTAATACCCCTCCGATCCTCCCCAGGGCACGGAACGCGGAAATAAAAGGATTAAATGCCGTGTAATTTGTTTGTAAAGTGCCACTGGCGGCGAGGAGAGCGCATCACTATCATAGTCATCATCAGCAGCAGCAGGACCGTCGTCTTAATCATCATCGTCATTATTTTCATCGGGTTTACTTTTTCATAATGTTAAGATTGTTTGTGACTGTGGATGTTGGAGGGGGGGGGGGAGAGAGAGAGAGAGAGAGAGAGAGAGAGAGAGAGAGAGAGAGAGAGAGAGAGAGACTTATTTGGACAACATATTTTCTCCTCCCTCAATTTTGTGCATAGATAATTGATATTTTCTCATCTTAAAACTCCTCCTCCTCCTCCTCCTCCTCCTCCTCCTCCTCCTCCTCCTCCTCCTCCTGTCACCCGCCCCGCGAGACACCAGGGCGCCGTAAAAAGAACAAAGAGGCAATCAAATCAGCGTCCAGGTGAGGCGAGCGACGCAATAATCACGAAGAAGGGAATTAAATCGCTTACCTGTGCCATTCTCTCTCTCTCTCTCTCTCTCTCTCTCTCTCTCTCTCTCTCTCTCTCTCTCTCTCTCTCTCTCTCTCTCTCTCTCTCTATCTCTCTCTCTCTCTCCTTTCTTTCTCCTTTCTTTCTTTCTTTCCTTCTATCATTTCTTTCTTTTTTTCTCTTTTCTTTCCTTTCCTTCTATTATTCCTTTTTTTCTTTATTTATTTATTTATTTATTGATTGCTTGCTTGATTGCTTTTCTTTCCTTCTATCTATCCTTAATTTTTTCCTTTTCTTTCATTTTTATTTCCTTCTCTCATTCCCTTCTTTCTTTCTTTCCTTCATTCTTTCTTTCTTTAACTCTATCATTCCTTTCTTTCTTTCTCTCATTCGTCCGGTGTTTCTTTGTCTTTCTTTCCGTCCCTTTCTCTTTATTTCTTTATCTCATCTATTTATTTCATTGTCTCGTCACGCTTCGCTTCTCCCTTAATGTTTCGTCCATTCCTCTCTAGATGGCGTTGCGTTCCTTCTATTGCTTGTAATAATTAGTTGCTTGCTTCTTTTTTTAGGCGTGGGATTCAGTTCGTTCTGCCCCCCACCCCCACCTCTCTCTCTCTCTCTCTCTCTCTCTCTCTCTCTCTCTCTCTCTCTCTCTCTCTCTCTCTCTCTCTCTCTCTCTCTCTCTCTCTCTCTCTCTCTCTCTCTCTCTCTCTCTCTCTCTCTCTCTCTCTTCCCCTCCCCTCCCCTCCCTTCTCTTCTCTTCTCTTCCCTTCCCTTCCCTTCCCTTCCCTTCCCTTCTCTTCTCTTCTCTTCTCTTCTCTTCTCTTCTCTTCTCTTCTCTTCTCTTCTCTCTCTCTCTCTCTCTCTCTCTCTCTCTCTCTCTCTCTCTCTCTCTCTCTCTCTCTCTCTCTCTATCTCTTATCTCATCTCTAAAGAGACACACACACACACACACACACACACACACACACACACACACACGATTTCAACGTACCGATATCTTTTTTATTAGTTCATTTTTGGCAATCTTTTTTACTTGCTTATATATTCATCACTATTTATTTAGTTATTCATCTATTTAATAATTTATTCAATCACACCCTCCTCCATTAATCGCGTCATTTTCTTTCATATTACTTTTTCTCCTTTTTTCTTCCTTTTTTCTCCTTTCGTTACCTACTTTTAATGTCCTTTACTTTTCATTTTCCTCATTTTAAGAAGAAAACAAGAAACAGATAAAAAAAGAAAACAAGGACAGGAGGATAACAAGAACCAGATAAAGACAAGAACCAGATAAAGACAAGAACCAGATAAAGACAAGAACCAGATAAAGACAAGAACCAGATAAAGACAAGAACCAGATAAAGACAAGAACCAAATAAAGACAAGAACCAGATAAAGACAAGAACCAGATAAAGACAAGAACCAAATAAAGACAAGAACCAAATAAAGACAAGAACCAGATAAAAACAAGAACCAGATAAAGACATGAACCAGATAAAGACAAGAACCAGATAAAGACAAGAACCAGATAAAGACAAGAACCAGATAAAGACAAGAACCAGATAAAGACAAGAACCAGATAAAGACAAGAACCAGATAAAGACAAGAACCAGATAAAGACAAGAACCAGATAAGAACAAGAACCAGATAAAGACATGAACCAGATAAAGACAAGGACCAGATAAAGACGAGAACCAGATAAAAAAAGGAAAACAACAACGGGAGGAAAACAAGACAAGGACAAGAAAAAAACAAAACGAGACGAAGAAGACAAAGACAAAAAAACAAGAAAAGTTACGAGACGCCAAAGAGATGAAGACAAAAGTTATTTCCTACATCATCAGCGCTTTCATCTAACGTGCCTTCCTCCTCCTCCTCCTCCTCCTCCTCCTCCTCGACAATGATTGATTTCACGGCGCCCTTTGCCCCTGATTCGCCCCCAGATCGCCGCATAAAGCAGTACAATGTTCCTTCATCGTCGTGCCCACAATGAAACACTAAATAACAAGAGGAGGCAGTAAAACATCGTAAGACTCAATAAACGCCATCAGGTACCCCCGAGAAGCTAAAAGGAGGAGGAGGTGGAGGAGGAGCGAGAGCAGGAACAGAAGAAAAAAGGAAAAAGAATGTTTGCGAGAATGAAAAAGAATACCGATAATAATGATGACGGTAAGGAGGAAGCACAGAAGGAGGAGGAGGAGGAGGAGGAGTGAATATACATAGGAAGAACAGATACCAAAGGAGAGGAGGAGGAGGAGGAGGAGGAGGGGGGGGGAGCTTTGAGTACTTGCGTTGCTTCTCCTCTTTCATAGTTGTGGTTGTGGAGCGTGAATTTGTGTTTTATGGAGTCACCCGCAGGACAAGATGGAGGAGGTCATCTGGTGGGGGGGGGAGGAGGAGGAGGAGGAGGAGGAGAAAGGATAAGAGAAATAGTTTGGGTGTTCAAGTTGCTCCCCAAGGCTAGCTAACTAACCTCAGCATGACCGCAAGCATCACCATTATGCTGCCCTCCACCCCCACCACCATCACCACCACAACCGCCATCACTATAACAAGAATTACTACCGTTTATTACTCTTTTGTTCTGCTTTATTTTATACGTATGGCCTATGGCGCCGGTAGGCTTTCTTGGTGGGGCCTGGTGGCGCAGGCAAGTGTATATAGTAGCGCCATCTTGCTTGGCTCATGCTGCCCCCCGTAGCTCATCTTTGATCTTCTTTTTCGAGAGAATCTAGAGTCTGGGTTGATAATGGTGTTTAGGACAGTATATAGGTAGTTTTAGGCCATTCGGCGATCACTGAAAAATTGTCATCTTGTCTGTAGCGACCCTCCGTCTTCTTGAACGCTGCCCCGCCACTCTGATCACCCAGCCACCGCCTTCCCAAACCCCTGTTACTTCTTCTACTGTTACTACTCCTACTGCCATCACCACCACTATTAATACTACCGTTACCACTGTTACTACTACTATTATTACTACTTTTACTACTACTACTACTATTGCAACACTCACCAGACAGCGGGGATTGCGGATGGCTGCTGTCGGAGGCGAGGCTGTAGGAGTGTTCCACCTTCACCTCGGGGCTGTTGACGTCCGCGGCTGCTGTGGTGGTGGTGGAGATACTTTCGTCCGCATCGGTGGTGGCGGTGGCGGAGAGCTGGGCGTGGTGGGAGCTCTCCAAGGGCGCGTGGGTGGACAGAAGGCTGCTGAACCCCCCGAAGCCCCCCAGAGTGCTGAGCTGTGAGATGACCCCCAGCGAGGCCTCTGTCATTAGTCTGTCATTCAGTACGACTCCTGAGCCGCCCCCAGAGCCGCCGCTGCTGCCCGTCCCGCCTCCACCTCCGCCGCCGCCACCCTCTAGTACTCCTGCCCAGTCCACTTCGCTGGCCACCTTCAATGCCTCCTGCAGGAAGATGGGGAAGCCTGGTATTAGATGGGGACGGGGTTTATAAGTAATGGTGAGAAGAGGAAAGGGGACAAAATGGGAGAAGGGGCTGAAGGGGAAAGGCTATAGATGGAAAGGGGGAGTTTGGAGGGGGAGGGATAAAACGAGGGGAAAGGGGCGGATATGGGGAAGAGGAAAGGCTAAGAGGAGAGAAAGTGAGGAGATGGGGAGGCAGGAAGGGAGGGAAGCTTTAGTTTTGGGGAGGGAAACAGTAGGAAGGTGAGGGGAGTTAGAGAGGAGAGAGGGATGACTGATAGAGGGAATGGGAGAGGGAAAAGGAGGTGGGGCGGATGTGGAGAGAAAAGACAAAGGGAAGAGAACGTGGGGAGGTGGGAAGGAAACATGGGAGGGGTGTTTATTTTTTTTTTTAGGGGGGAAAAAAAGTAGGGAGGAGGGGGAGTTGGAAAGGGAAATGGGGAAAAAAAGGGGAAAGTGATGGTTAAGAGAAGGCGTGTTTTTTTATTATTATTTGTCTGTTTCTTGCATATTTCGTTTCTCTGTTGGAAGGTGTGGCAGAACTTTGCTTGCCTATTTTGTTTGCCTGTCTGTCTCCTTCACTTTGTTTCTCGGTATTGTTTTGTTTGGGTTCTTAGTTTGTCTGTTTGCTTCGCCGTTTGTTTCTAAGTTTAAATGGTTGCTTGGTTACTCTTCATTGCTGTAAGTGCGTTTATGATGTTTGTGCTGTTGTTTTGTTTTGTTTGTTAGTGCAATTTATGCGGCAGCAAGAGCATCATTAGAGAAGCATTAATAGCATCATTAAAGTAGCATTAACGGCATCATTAGCAGCAAAAGCAGTCATGGTAGTGGTGGTGGTGGAGGAGGAGGAGGAGGAGAAGAGGAGGGGAAGGAAACGGATGGAGGGAGGAGGAGAAGAAGAAGAAGAAGAAGAAGAGGGGGAGAAAAAGGATAAAAAGGAGGGGACGAAAAACAGGAAAAGTGTTAGTGTTAGTGGTAGTAGTAGTACCAGTGGTAGTAGTAGTAGTAGTAGTAGTAGTAGTAGTGCAGGAAAAGGATAAGAAAATCAAAATATAATACCAATACCAGTAACATACACTCACCAAAACCAACACAAGCAACACCAAGATAAAGAAAACCACTTCAAATTAATAGCAAAAAAAAAAAAGAATCAAAAGTTTCAAATCAATCAATAAAGAATTACAAGCGAAAATTTTCAGACCGGACAAAATATAATTTTCTCTCTCTCTCTCTCTCTCTCTCTCTCTCTCTCTCTCTCTCTCTCTCTCTCTCTCTCTCTCTCTCTCTCTCTCTCTCTCTCTCTCTCTCACATAATGTCAAGAGAGAGAGAGAGAGAGAGAGAGAGAGAGAGAGAGAGAGAGAGAGAGAGAGAGAGAGAGAGAGGTTGTTATTAAGAATGGCAATAATAAAAAAGCTAGAATCGCACACACACACACACACACACACACACACACACACACACACACACACACACACACACACACTCGGTCGTCTACATATCTTTACATAAGCATAACCAACAGTGCAACAACGGCAAACTGTAAAGAAAATAACAATAATAATAATGGTAGCAACGACAATAATAACAGCAACAACAATCAAGACAATCAAAAGAACAACTAAAAGGAAAAAAAACGAAGCAGCAAACCAGTAAAAAAATATAAAATCGAAAAAACATCCACAAAAATATATAACGAAAACAAAATTAACGATACAGTAATAATAAAAACAACAACAACAACAACAACAACAGCAACAACAACAACGCCAAACAAATATCTAAGGTAACCACATTTTCCTTTATATCTTACGCCAGATTTCTTGAACGTCGTATTTTTTTACAGCGGGCATTTTTTTTTTTTACAGCGGGAATTTTTTTTGACAAGCGGGCAATTTTTTTTTGACAAGCGGGCATTTTTTTTACACCTTATTTTTGTTGGCCTTGAGCTGTTTCTTTAGCTGTAAAAAAAAATATGGTTGGTTTGGCTTATTAATTCTTTTTCATGCGGCGGAGTTAGTGAGAAATCAAGACAACACGTTACAGACTCGGTCGTAACAAGTGATGTAAAAAAATAAACAAAGCCACCCAACCACGTCTTGAAAAACGGGGTCATTGAAAACAAATCAGCCACGTTATTGTTCGTAAAGACTAATGCGACGTTTATGAAATCGGGCGTTAATTAATGTTTTTTTTCTGATGGCTAAGGTGAGATTACGGCACCTTGGCAGGCCAGGAATCCTCTTCTTCCACCTTCACCACGTCCTGCAGGAAGGAGAGAGAGAGAGTTGTAGTGCAGGGGCGTGAGAGAGCGAGCGAGAGAGAGAGAGAGAGAGAGAGAGAGAGAGAGAGAGAGAGAGAGAGAGAGAGAGAGAGAGAGAGAGAGAGAGAGAGAGAGAGAGAGAGAGAGAGAGAGAGACAGACACAGAGACAGACAAAGACAGAGAGACAGAGACAGAGACAGACACAGAGAGACAGAGACAGAGAGACAGAGAGACAGAGACAGAGACAGACAGAGAGAGACAGAGACAGACAGAGAGAGACAGAAAGGCAGAGAAACAAACATTATTTATAGTCGTGAGATAGATAGATAGATTGATACATACCGAGTGAGGGAGAGAGAAAGAGAGAGTCGTATCGCAAGGTATTCAGGTACAGACAGGTCGACAGAGATGGACAGGTGCACATGTGATCGTCACCCGCTGAAATTTGATTAGCATAAGGACGAGGGGTGAACTTTCCCTATCATCGACATGTGTATTTATTTATTCATTTATTTGTTGCTACTTTAACATACTCCCTTTCGTCTTCTCATCCAATATTTTTTTTTTTTCACTCTATAATCCTCCGTCTACTTTTTATCACTCCTAATCTCATCCTTCTACCTAAAAAATAGATAACCACCTTCCTTTCAACACACACACACACACACACACACACACTAACACAAACACAAACACTAACACTAACACTAACACTAACACTAACACTAACACTAACACTAACACTAACACAAACACAAACACAAACACTAACACACACAAACGTTCATTTTATCGGCAGGCACACAGACGATAGGAGAACACAGATGTCACTCTTATCAACAGGCATTCGCAGATGATTGATTGGTAAGGCAACACAATTTTCTGGTCATTCACTATTGAAACAAAAATAATATACGACTGTGTCACTATCGTTTGTTTATTTCGATGCGTCATACAAGAATACACGGTTTGTCGAAGGAGATGAAATATGTCAGGAAATAACTTGGAAATGAATATGGTGTACACTATACTATGCATTCCTCGCACTGGTTATGGTAATACAAGGATGCGTCATTCTGTTTGAAGGTCATCAGCATCGTCATCACCATCATAATCTTGGTATTAGGGGGGGGGGGGGGGGGTTCATTCCTCGTCTCATACACCCTTCGCATTTGTGTGTATTGTCATCCACCTGTGTAATTGTATTGTGTGTGTTTGTATGTGTGTGTCGGGGAGGAAGGAGGGGTTGAAGTTGAGAGAGGCATTTGTTTGTGTCGTTGTGTGTGTGTGTGTGTGTGTGTGTGTGTGTGTGTGTGTGTGTGTGTGTGTGTGTGCGCGCGCGCGTACGTGCGTGCGTGCGTGCGTGCGTGCATGTGTGTGTGTGTGTTATTAATTTAAATTGATTCGTATGCAGGTGTTTCATCGTATTAGAGCAAGTGTGTGTGTGTGTGTGTGTGTGTGTGTGCGCGCTTGGGTGGGTGGGTGGGTGGGTGTGGGTGTGTGGGTGGTTAGGTGGGTAGGTGGGTGGGTGTGGGTGTGTGGGTGGGTAGGTGGGTGGGTGGGTGGGTGTCTGTGTGTCTGTGTGTGTGTGTGTACTCGCAGTAACACGTAAAAAGGAAGAGAGAGAGAGAGAGAGAGAGAGAGAGAGAGAGACAGACAGCCAGCCAGACAGACAGACAGACAGACAGAAAAAAATGAGAAATAAAGTAAATGGAAGGGAGGAATGATAGAAGGGGAAGGAAAGGTTGCAACAATGACAATGGCAAATGTTTGATAGCGACACAAAGGAGGAAAAAAGGAAAACAAAGAAAAAAAGAGGAAGAGGGAAAGTTGAGAGCGGCGAAGGGAGCGGGGGAAGAGCGGAGGAAAGGGAGGAAGGGAGGGAGGGAGGGAGGGAGAGATAGAAGAGGGGTAGGAGAGAGAGAGAGAGAGAGAGAGAGAGAGAGAGAGAGAACTGGCTGTAAACGTGACCGAGATGAGAGGGAGAGAGAGAAAGAGGCGTGGGAAGGGAGAGACAAGGCAAACAGAGATAGAATGATGGAGAGAGAGAGAGAGAGAGAATGAAAATAGTCAAATGTAAAATTAATAATAATAATAATAATAATAATAATAATAATAATAATAATAATAATAATAATAATAATAATAATAATAATAATAATAATAATAATAATAATAATAATAATAATAATAATAATAATAATAATAATAATAATACGATAGACGACACTGTATTAATAAAAAATAAATAAATAAGTAGAAATGAGAAAAAACAAATAGTCATAAATGGAAATGAAACTGACAAAAAAAGCAACTTAGATTTTTACAGTATCCATAAAAACGAAAAAGCTAGAAAGGTAATATTTCTTGGTGATTAGGAGGAGGAGGAGGAGGAGGAGGAGGAGGAGGAGGGGGAAAAGGAGGACGAAACGAAAGGAAAATAACGTCAGCCTTGGCCTAAAAATTTTACCTCTTTCCTTTTCCCCATCATCAAGCCTCTCACCTCCTCCCTATCTTCCTCCCCCCCCCCCCTTCATATCCACCATCTCCTTACCCA
The DNA here is from genome assembly GCF_024679095.1 of Eriocheir sinensis. Classification (NCBI taxonomy): domain Eukaryota; kingdom Metazoa; phylum Arthropoda; class Malacostraca; order Decapoda; family Varunidae; genus Eriocheir; species Eriocheir sinensis. Next base: position 10,199,779 of record NC_066543.1, read on the forward strand.
ACTCCCTCCCTCCCCACCCTCCAATCCCCTTCTATCCCTTTTATCACAATTCTTTTCTTCACGTCCTTTTTTTATCCCTTCTTCATCTTTTACCTTCTCCTCCATCGTCACACTCCTTCCCTTTATCAGCCATTCCCTTCTTTTACACGACTCACAGCTCCCTCTTTCATCAGTTTATCTACCTTTTTAATTTTCTCGTTCTCCATGGTATTATCTTCCCACAAATTCCCTTATCTCTCCCAAATTATCTTCCCCCTTTTCTACCACGTCTTTCCCTTCTCTTCCTCCTCCTCCTCTTCCTCTTCTTCACTCTTTCTCTTCAAAACCTAAATAATTTCCATTCATTCCGTGGTATTTCTCTTCCTTAACATCCTTTATTTTATTTTATTCTTCCCTCCCCTTTCTCTTCCTCCGCCCACCTCCCCTTTCCCTTTCCTCCCCTCCCCTCCTCTCCCTCTCCCCTCCCGGCATCCTCTTCCTCCCCAAGGCCGAGTAATTAAGACAAAGTTGCTGAAGAGTAAAATTTATTTCATTATTCACAGATGTGTCCTCCAAATGCATTAGAACTAACTCTCTCTCTCTCTCTCTCTCTCTCTCTCTCTCTCTCTCTCTCTCTCTCTCTCATGTCTTTTCCTTTCTTCATTCATTTCTTTCTCTCTGCGTTTGTTTGTTAACTATTAATATAGTCGGTACCCTTGAGAGAGAGAGAGAGAGAGAGAGAGAGAGAGAGAGAGAGAGAGAGAGAGAGAGAGAGAGAGAGAGAGAGAGAAGAGAAGAGAAGAGAAGAGAATGCAGGTTGAGGAGAGAGGTAACGTAACGGAGGGTCAAGAAAGACTTGAGTGAAAGTTGTAGGTGTCAGACTAGGTCGTGAGAAAGAGGAGGAGGAGGAGGAGGAGGAGGAGGAGGAAGAGGAGGAGGAAGAGGAGGAGGAAGAAGACAGAAGAAGGAGGAAGCAGGTAAATTCATCTCCGGAAGCGTGAGAAACAAGTATAAAGATGGTTTTGAGAGAGAGAGAGAGAGAGAGAGAGAGAGAGAGAGAGATTTTATTACCGTAGAAAAAAAAAAACTTATATCCTGAAACTCGCGCGCGTGTGTGTGTGTGTGTGTCTAAGGAGGGCATGGGGGCCGTTCACAATAAGTTAGCGGAAGGTCAAGAAAAGGTCAGCATTGTGGCTTGGATAAGGTCAGTGTGGGAAGCGAGGTCAAGAAACTGGGTAATGTTCCTCCTCCTCCTCCTCCTCCGCCTCTCCCTCCTCCTCCTGGTATCTGTTCTTTCTATGTATGCCTGTGTTTTCCTCCTCCGCATCCTCCTCCACTCCTCCTCCTCTTCCTCCTCCTCCTACACAAATTCAGGTTCTAGTAGCTTAAGCCAGTCAACCAAACAACCACAGCCATCGCTACCACTTTTACCACCACCACATTCATCCTGCCCACCATCTTAACCACCACC
>NC_066543.1:10203728-10248728 GCF_024679095.1 Eriocheir sinensis
CAACGGAGTCTTCTTTTTTTCCTTCTTCTCTGTGGCTTCTTTATAAGTTGTGATGGTTTGTAGTATAGACGCGTGAATCCTTTGTCCACTTATTCATTATTATTTGTGTACCTCTTTCACTTATTTGCTGCTTCCTTTTTACTTTTTTTATTATTTATTCCTTTACCTCCCCCGTGTTTGCTGTCGTTGAGATCATTTATGCGTGGTTGACTGTTCCTTTTCTTGTCTTTCTTTTCTTCTTTTTTTTTTTTTTGGGGGGGGGGTGGATATTGCTTTCAGTATGGCGTCAGATCTTTAAATTGTTGTTCCTGTTGTTGATTTATGGTTTGGCGGTTGGTTAATTTACTGCTTGGATGCTTTGTTTCATCTTTCCCTTTCTCTTCTCTTTCCTTTCCTTCGTTTTTTTTATTTTTATATGGTTGGTGTTTTTTTTCCTTCCTCCATCCATCCCACCGCCTCTACTTTCCTCTTACTCTCTTCTCTCTCCATCTCATTCTTTAAGTTACCCTGCTCCCCCTCCCTCATCCCCTCTTTCTTCCTTTTTACTCTCTTTATCACTTAGCATATTTCTTTTTTTTACGTTAATTTACTGGTTGGATGGTTTGTTTCACCTTTCCCTTTCTCTCCTCTTTCCTTCATTCTTTTTTTTATTTATTTCTCCCTTTTTTCTTTCATTATTATTGGTATGGTTGATGTCCTCCTTCCTTCCTTCCTTCATCCATTTCACTATCTCTCCTTTCCTCTCACTTTCTCTCTCCTCTCTTCCTTCCTTCCTTCATCCATTTCACCATCTCTCCTTTCCTCTAACTTTCTCTCTCCTCTCTTCCTTCCTTCCTTCATCCATTTCACCATCTCTCCTTTCCTCTAACTTTCTCTCTCCTCTCTTCCTTCCTTCCTTCATCCATTTCACCATCTCTCCTCTCCTCTAACTTTCTCTCTCCTCTCTTCTTTCTTTCCTTCATCCATTTCACTATCTCTACTTTCCTCTAACTTTCTCTCTCCTCTCTTCTTTCCTTCCTTCATCCATTTCACCATCTCTCCTTTCCTCTAACTTTCTCTCTCCTTTCTTCATCCCCCTCTTCGTGTCACCCTCCCTCGTCCCCACCCCCTCTCTTCCCTATTTTCTTTCCTCCTCCAGTCATCACGCCATGTCTACTTTCCTCTCACTTTCTCTCTCCTCTCTACATCCCCCTCTTCGTGTCACCCTCCCTCCCCCTCTCCTTCCCTCCCCACCAAGTCCTCGTCAGCCCTGTATGATTTTTCGTGTAAATAAGGAACATAATTGGCTTTGACCCCCAAGGTTCTCCTCGCCCCCGGCCTCCTCTTCTTCCTCGTCCTCCTCCTCCCTTTCCCAACTCCCCCTCCTCCTCCTTCGTCCTTCATTTCGTCTCCAACAGGACCCTTATGTAGCTATATATGGTTAGGAGGAGGAGGAGGAGGAGGAGGAGGAGGAAGATGAGGAGGAGGAAGCCACTAATCCATCCACGTAAGTATGTTTGAAAATATTTACACACACACACACACACACACACACACACACACACACACACACACACATACACACACGTACAGGAGTCAGTCAAGCCAGCATTTTCTTTTCTTTGTCTTCAAACATTTTTATTTTTATTTACTTTTTGTCTCTGTGAGTGGCAGAACGCTTATGTAATTAACTTTATGCATAATAGAAGAGAAAGAGGGAGAGGGAAAAAATGAATGTGTGAGTGTGTGTGTGTGTTAGTGACATGATGAAACACACACACACACACACACACACACACACACACACACACACACACACACACACACTTTCACTTTAGTCTAACAACGCATCTTCATTCCCATTTTCTAGCAACGGCAACAGAGAGGGATAACTCACGTAGTCTGGTGGTGGCGGTCTTACTCAAGAGTGGAAGGTGATGAATAGTGACGCTGGTGACGAATGATGGTGGACTGGTGGTGGAGCATGGTGGAGGAGGTATTCGTCTTGGTTGGAATGTGTGGTGGAGTTATTACTGATGGGGGGGGGGATGGAGGTAGGATAATAGAGGTGGTAGTGGTGGTGATGGTGATGGGGTAGATGGGGACGAAGAGCTGTAACTTGTGAATGGTCTAGACTCCTGTGGTTGGGTGAGAAGAGGGGTGAGGGAGGTTAGGGACGGGGTGGTGGGGAAGGGAGGAGGAAAAGGGCTAGGGGGGGTAGGAGAGGGGGGTAAGGAGGGGGAGGGGTGGGGAACTTTCTTGGGCCTTCATTCACTGGACGGAAACATTAATTCTATTTGCGGTGCCCTCGAGGGGAAGACGAGGAGGAAAAAGAGGAGGAGGAGGAGGGGGAGGAGGAGGAGGAGGAGGAAATGGAGAAGGGGAGGATAATCTCAGCAGAGGAGGAGAAAAAAAGAACACAAACACGGGAGAGGAGAATTATGATGATGATGGGGAGGAAGGGAAGGATGAGATAAAGGGGATGATGGAGGAAGAGGAGGAGGAGGAGGAGGTGGAGGAGGAAAGATGAGGTACACGCGATGCTCACTCTCAGCAGCAACAACGAAAACAAACAAAAAAATAAGAACTAAATAAAAACTAATAGAAAAACAAGAATAAAAGTTAAATTAAAGAAATCCAAAGTCTGGCTGTTTCGTGCGGTTTTGTATCAGAAAAAGAGCTTGAGAGAGAGAGAGAGAGAGAGAGAGAGAGAGAGAGAGAGAGAGAGAGAGAGAGAGAGAGATGTAGTCGCCTCCCTAATTTTCTACTTTGCCTTCCCTCCCTTCACTCCTCTTCCTCTAAATATTTATCTTTTTAATAGGCCACGACCCCTGTCTGGACCATCAGGCCACCTCCTAAAAAGTCAAGAGAAGGAGGAGGAGGAGGAGAAGGAGAGAATATTGATGCATGTACAGAGTTAGTAGTAGTAGTAGTAGTAGTAGTAGTAACAGTAGAAGTTGCAATAATAAATAGTTGTTGTTGATTTTCTTGGTTTTGTTGCTGTTGTCGTTGTTGTTGTTGTGGTGGTGGTGGTGATGAGGTGGTGATGGCGGATGAACAGAGCCCCACGTTATTAATATTTTTTCCTTCCTTTTTTGTGGTATTATGGTGCTGGATTTGTTTATGGAGATGCCCTGTGGCGAGGCTTCTGGCAGTGGTGGTGGTGGTGGTGGTGGTAGTGATGGTAGTGGTAGTGGTAATGGTGATGGTGGTGGTGATGGTTGTGGTGGGGATGATGGTGGTGGTGGTAGTGGTGGTAGTGGTAATGGTGATGGTGGTGGTGATGGTTGTGGTGGGGATGATGGTGGTGCTGGTAGTAGTGATGATGGTGGTAGTAGTGGTGGTAGTGATGGTGGTAGTAGTGGTGGTGGTGGTAGTGGTAGTGGCGGTGGTGGTGGTGACTTCCGCCCCATCAGTGCATTGTCCCGGGCACGTTCAACCGAGGAGGAATTCACCTGCCCACACCTTGCACCTTAATGAGCCCCGAACACCTCGACTCCGCTGGATTCACCTGAATGTGTGTGTGTGTGTGTGTGTGTGTGTGTGTGTGTGTGTGTGTGTGTGTGTGTGTGTGTGTGTGTGTGTGTGTGTGTGTGTGAGAGAGAGAGAGAGAGAGAGAGAGAGAGAGAGAGAGAGAGAGAGAGAGAGAGAGAGAGAGAGAGAGAGAGAGAGAGAGAGAGAGAGAGAGAGAGAGAGAGAGAGAGAGAGAGAGAGAGAGAGAGAGAGAGAGAGAGAGAGAGAGACTCGTTGAAGGCCACCGAAAAAAGAGAAAATGTATGAAAAGGAAAAAAAGAAAAACAAAAGAGATATAGCGAGAAAAAATCAAGATAAATTTTGATCATGATTTAAAACGTCCTTGTCCTCCAATTACTCTCTCTCTCTCTCTCTCTCTCTCTCTCTCATTATCAACCACCACCACCACCACCACCAACAACAACAACAACAACAACAACAACAGCAACAACAACAGCAACAACAACAGCAACACCAACACCACCACCACCACCACCAACAACAACAACAACAACCAGGGAAGTCAGAGGAAGGAAGGAAGAAAGGAAGGCGTGGAAGTGAAATTTCTGACTTGCACGTTTTATTTCAAGTCTCTTTCCTCTTATATTTTTTTTTTAACTCACTTTCTCTCTTTTTGTTTGTTTGCTTGTTTCCGGCGAGATGTGGTGATGGTGGGGACGGGGGGAGGGGGGGGAGGATGGAGGGGAGGACTGAGGGGGATGTGGTGAACCTGGTGTTGGTGTGTCAGGGATGTGATGTTGGAGTGGTGGTGAGGTGGAGGTGTTGATTGTGGGAGTGGGGAAAGGTTGGCAGTGTGCGTGGTGGGAGGTGTTGGGCGTGGCTGGGTCAAATGTCGTGTGGGGGGGGGGGGGGGGCGGGTGTAGGTGTGTTGGTGGGGGGGGGGGGGGGCGTTTATCTGTGCCTGGGTGTGGTGGTGGTGGTGGTGGTGAAGGCTGTGGTATAATGTGGGATGTGGTAATGAGGTGGCTGTGAATAGGGATGTAGAAGGATGTGTTGCAATGAGGTATGTCTGTGTGGTTTGATGTAGAAAATAGTAGAACCTGAAAATTGAATGTAACTACTACTACTACTACTACTACTACTACTACTACTACTACTACTACTACTACTACTATTGCATCTACTACTGCTATTGCTACTACAGTTTTTGGCAATATCGAGGCACGCGTCCAATTATTTCCTTCCGTTACTTCATTCATCTCTTTCTCACGTTTTTTCATGCCTTCCAGCTCCTCCTCTTCTTCTTCCTCCTCCTCCTCCTCCTCCTCCTCCTCCTCCTCCTCTTCTTGTATTTTTTTTCTTTTTTTTAGTACAAACGGAACAATATCACTCGAATATAACAAAAAAAAAAAACAAGAAAAATGTGACATATTTATCTGCGTGATGGAACGTCATGACTTTGGTGGCGGTGGTGGTTTTGGCGGTGGGTGGTGGAGGTGGTGGTGGTGGTGGTGGTTGTAGTGTTGATTTCGCCCTCCTACACACACACACACACACACACACACACACACACACACACACACACACACACACACACACACACACACACACACACACACCTTCCCTAGAGACACACACAAACAAACACCAAAACAAACACACACGCAGACAGACTGATACACAAACATCAATAAAAAACAAATTAAATAAACAGAAAGATGAAAAATAAAAGATTAAAAAAGAAAGAAAAAACAAACAAACGAACTCCGCGCTCTCTTCCTCGCCCCGTTTTCTATTGAAGGCTTTGGTATCTCGGTCTTAATTAAAGTTTATAAAGGTTACGAGGAGAGTCACCTGTGCTTACCCGCTCACCAGTCTTGCGCAAAGGCTTCCGAGTGTGTGGGTGGGTGTGCGTGTTGGGGTGGGCATGGGTGGGTATGTGGGTATGGGTGGGTGTAAGACAGTGGGTCGGTGGGTGGGTCTTGGAAGGTGTGGGTGAGTGACCGAGCTACAGGTATGAATGCCAAAAGAGTTTTCCATTATGTATACAGGCACCTTTTTTTTTTTAGTGTCATTATTTATGGTTCCTAGAGAGCGTGCGTTCCTTGGTCCTGAATCTCAATTAGTAGAGGTGTTGTGAAATAGGTACAGTAGGAAATGAAAGGAAGGAGAGATTGAGAAAGGAGTAGGAAAAGAAAGAGAGAAAGATTGGATTCCAGGATTTGTTTAAGGAAGTTGGGCAATGAAGCAAAATTAACGTGTGCATGTGTTAAAAGAAAGTGGCGGTAAGGAGTGAAAGAAAGGAGAGATTGAGAAATGGGTAGGAAAAGAAAGAGAGAAAGATTGGATTCCAGGATTTGTTTAAGGAAGTTGGGCAATTAAGCAAAATTAACGTGTGCATGTGTTAAAAGAAAGTGGCGGTAAGGAATGAAAGAAAGGAGAGATTGAGAAATGGGTAGGAAGCGAAAGAAAAAGAGAAATATTGAACGGCTTAAGATATTTAGGTAATGTAGCAAAATGTATGTGTGTGGTAACAGAAAGTAGTGAGCAGAAATAGCAAGAAGTTAAATAGAAGAAAATAACGAATAATAGGAAGCATGAACTGATCGAAACATTTGTAGAAAGGAAAAAAAAATAAAGGAAAAAATAAAAATGTACGAAAAAGTTAGTTAAGAAGTAAAACAAAAGTGTGTGGATAGAAAGTAGCGAGCAAGAAAGGGTAAATAAAATACAAAATAAGACACTGAGAATAAGCATGAATAAAAAAATAAAAAATCTACACATCTGAAAGGAGAGAAGAAGAAAGACATCGAATTCTAGGAAAATTTGTAGCGAGGCGAGAGAAGTAGGAGATAAATGCGTCTTGTTTGAGTGAAGGGAGAAAAAAAAAGTAGCTGGCCGGAGCAACGTTGCCAGATTGTCGTACTCAGCCTTTTAACTTCTTAACTCTCTTAACTTAACTCTTAACTCCAACTTCCGACCCAACAACCGTCTCCTGGGCCCCAATAACTAGATTCATTTATATTTATCGTTAAAATAGTTAATTCCTGATGTTTCTTGGCAATAGTTAGGCGTCAGAAACCGGTAACTAATATGCTCTGAGTACGATAATCTGGCAACGGTGGTCAGGAGTTGTTCACAAAAAAAAAAAAGTTGGTGTTGGGGAAGAGCAAGTAGGAAACATTACTGTGTGAGAAAAAAAAATATGTTGAAGAATAGTAAAAAATAAATAAGTGTTTGGAGGGGAAAGTAATAAGCAAGTGTTGTTGGTGTAAAAAGAATAAAACAAAGAGATTAAAACTTGAACTGACCCAGAAAAGAGACGTTAAAATGAGGAAATACTGCAACAGAATATCGAGGGTAGGAGAGAATTCATATTAGAAAAGATAAAGTCACGAACAGAAATATTTTGAAGAGTACGAGGCAAACAATTTTAAGAGGTAAGTAGACTAACGAGAAAAACGAAAAGAAATATATATCCATTAGCAAAGAAAGGAAATAAGAGAAAGAAAAAACGATGTGAAGTAAAAGAAAAGTAAAAAGAAGAAAAAAAAACAGAAGTAAAGAGAAACACGAGATATAAGCAAAAGAAAGGAATGTCGCGTGTCGTGCCGGAAAAATGCAGCAACAGCGAAACAAACATAAAACACAAGCCGCTACGTTTAGAAAAGAAAAGAAAAAGAAGAATCAATGAAAACGCTGTAACGGAAAGTGAGAAGGGAGGAGGAAAAAAAAAGAGAGGGGAGGAAACATGGAAACATTGAAAGACAGGCAACAGAAAACCTATTGGCTCATTACGAGGTTGCCTGCTGCAGTCACTCGGTGCCTGCAGAGGAATTCAAGGCCGTTCGGTGCGTGTATTCAGTTTACTCCTGTCACCACGAAGTATCGGTCGATGCGATTTTTTAAGGAAATGATGGTTTCTGCACTTGTTACTTCAGCAGGGAGGTTGTTCCAATGGCGAATGACTCGGCTGGAGAAAAAACTCCTGTCAGTGTCTGTATTGCATCGCTTAGGTTGAATGGGTAGACCGTTGTTTTGGTTCTCGAGTTGGTCTGTAGTTCAAAGGAGGGAAGGAGGAGGAGGAGGAGGAGGGGTTATAGTCCAGTCCAGATGTTGTTGTTGCTGATATTGTGAATATAAGTGTGTGTGTGTGTGTGTGTGTGTGTGTTTACAATCGGACAGCTATAATTCTCACCAGTATTGCGTATCGGGTTCTCTCCATCCCTACATTTCTTTCCTCCCTCTGTCTTACCCTCTCCTATCTTCACCTACTTCTTTCTCCCTCTCCTCTTCCTTCATACGATGATCGTACCATCCTTACTTCCCCTGTCAAGCTTTCCTCCGCTCCTTCCTTTCTCTCCATTTTATATATATTCCCATTATTTTCCTTCTTCTCTCCTCCTCCTTCTTCTTCTCTCCCATTCTCTCCTCCTTCTCTCTTATTCTTTCCTTCTCTTCTCTTCTTTCACCCAAACACAGACTCACAATCCATATACATTTTCTTGCCATTATGATCATACTTGCTCACGAACCCTTGAGAGAGAGAGAGAGAGAGAGAGAGAGAGAGAGAGAGAGAGAGAGAGAAGAGAGAAGAGAGAGAAGAGAGAGAGAGAGAGAGAGAGAGAGAGAGAGAGAGAGAGAGAGAGAGAGAGAGAGAGAGAGAGAGAGAGAGAGAGAGAGAGAGAGAGAGAGAGAGAGAGAGAGAGAGAGAGAGAATGTAGAATATGATGAAAGACGTTGAAGGATTTTGTTAGCAGGGCAGGCAGGGGGGAGGGGGAGAACGAGGTGCAGAAGGAGGAGGAGGAGGAGGAGGAGGAGGAGGAGGAGGAAAAGGAAACATGGAAATGCAGGCAATAGAAAGACTATTGGCTCATTACGAGGTTGCCCGCTTTGGTGATTTAATCTGCTCGACAGCCACTTGGGGCCTGGGGAGCAGATGAAAGCACCTCGGTGTTCAATTTACTCCTGACGCAACGAAATGACGGTCGATTCGATACACACACACACACACACACACACACACACACACACACACACACACACACACACACACATACACTCCATCCTTCACCCATTCATCCATTCATTCGCATCCTTAAAAATTTTGGAATTCGCATTTACTACTTCTGAGGAAAGATTGTTCCAGTGGCGGATGACTCGGTTTGAAAAGAAACTCCTTCCAATGTCTGTGTTAGGGGGGAAGAGAGGGAAAAGACGAGAGTTAATTAAGACGAAATGAGAGGAGAGAAGAGGAAGGGAGAGGAGGGGAAGGGAGAGGAAGCGGTTAGATTAATAAAAGAAGGGATTTGTGAAGGGATGAAAAGAAACGAAGGAATAAAAGGGGTGAGGGAGGGAAAGAAACGAAGGAATAAAAGGGGTGAGGGAGGGAAAGAAACGAAGGAATAAAAGGGTAAGGGAGGGAAAGAAACGAAGGAATAAAAGGGTAAGGGAGGGAAAGAAACGAAGGAATAAAAGGGTAAGGGAGGGAAAGAAACGAAGGAATAAAAGGGTGAGGAGGGAAAGAAACGAAGGAATAAAAGGGTAAGGGAGGGAAAGAAACGAAGGAATAAAAGGGGTGAGGGAGGGAAAGAAACGAAGGAATAAAAGGGGTGAGGGAGGGAAAGAAACGAAGGAATAAAAGGGGTGAGGGAGGGAAAGAAACGAAGGAATAAAAGGGGTAAGGGAGGGAAAGAAACGAAGGAATAAATGGGGTAAGGGAGGGAATGAGACGAAGGAATAAATGGGTGAGGAGGAAAGAAACGAAGGAATAAAAGGGTTGAGGGATTGAAAGAAACGAAGGAATAAAAGGGGTGAGGGAGGGAAAGAAACGAAGGAATAAAAGGGGTGAGGGAGGGAAAGAAACGAAGGAATAAAAGGGGTGAGGGAGGGAAAGAAACGAAGGAATAAAAGGGATGAGGGATGAAAAGAAACGAAGGAATAAAAGGGTGAGGGAGGAAAGAAACGAAGGAATAAAAGGTAAGGAGGGAAAGAAACGAAGGAATAAAAGGGTAAGGGAGGAAAGAAACGAAGGAATAAAAGGGTGAGAGAGGAAAGAAACGAAGGAATAAAAGGTGAGGGAGGAAAGAAACGATGGAATAAAAGGGTGAGGAGGAAAGAAACGAAGGAATAAAAGGGGTAAGAGAGGGAAAGAAACGAAGGAATAAAAGGGGTAAGAGAGGGAAAGAAACGAAGGAATAAAAGGGGTGAGGGAGGGAAAGAAACGAAGGAATAAAAGGGGTAAGAGAGGGAAAGAAACGAAGGAATAAAAGGGTGAGGAGGAAAGAAACGAAGGAATAAAAGGGTGAGGGAGGAAAGAAACGAAGGAATAAAAGGGTAAGGAGGAAAGAAACGAAGGAATAAAAGGGTAAGGGAGGAAAGAAACGAAGGAATAAAAGGGTAAGAGAGGAAAGAAACGAAGGAATAAAAGGGGTGAGGGAGGGAAAGAAACGAAGGAATAAAAGGGGTGAGGGAGGGAAAGAAACGAAGGAATAAAAGGGTAAGGGAGGGAAAGAAACGAAGGAATAAAAGGGTAAGGGAAGGAAAGAAACGAAGGAATAAAAGGGGTAAGGGAGGGAAAGAAACGAAGGAATAAAAGGGGTGAGGGAGGGAAAGAAACGAAGGAATAAAAGGGGTAAGGGAGGGAAAGAAACGAAGGAATAAAAGGGGTGAGGGAGGGAAAGAAACGAAGGAATAAAAGGGTGAGGGAGGGAAAGAAACGAAGGAATAAAAGGGATGAGGGAGGGAAAGAAACGAAGGAATAAAGGGGTAAGGGAGGGAAAGAAACGAAGGAATAAAAGGGGTGAGGGAGGGAAAGAAACGAAGGAATAAAAGGGGTGAGGGAAGGAAAGAAACGAAGGAGTAAAAGGGGTGAGGGAGGAACTAAACGAAGGAATAAAGGGGTAAGGGAGGGAAAGAAACGAAGGAATAAAAGGGGTGAGGGAGGGAAAGAAACGAAGGAATAAAAGGGGTGAGGGAGGGAAAGAAAAACAGATGAGGAGAAAATAACACCACATAATAAAAGAGAATGGGAAATACGAAAACATAGAGGGAGAGGAGTAAAGAGTAGATGAGCAGAGCGGAAAGAAGAGGAGAGAAGCAACGTTGCCAGATTATCGTACTCACCACACTGTATTTATCATTTTTAAGCCTCAAACTCTCGAAACTACACAAATAATGAAAGAATATTAAAGTTAGCGTTAAAACTGTAATTTCTTGATGTTTGTTTGTTTGTTTTTTGCTATAGATATCAGGCAGAAAATACGGTGTGTACGATAATTTGACAGGGCTGGAGAGAAGATAGGGGACGAGAAGATAGTCGAGGCAGTAGGAGGAGGGGGAGTGAGGGGGGGGGAGGGTGAAGGTGAGTGCGTAGTGGAGTAACATGGCAAAACTATTTAGCGTGTGAGCCGAGTAGCGCATCAGCTAACGGAGCCTTCAGACCCGTCCCGCGAAGGTCTTCAACCCGCAGGGGAGAGAGAGAGAGAGAGAGAGAGAGAGAGAGAGAGAGAGAGAGAGAGAGAGAGAGAGAGAGAGAGAGAGTTGGGACTTAATAATACGCATGACGTTCACGCTCGCATATTATTTTCTCTCTACTCTGCCATTATTTCCCTTATGGAGAGAGAGAGAGAGAGAGAGAGAGAGAGAGAGAGAGAGAGAGAGAGAGAAAACCGGAAGTGACGTAAAGGAGGATGGTGACTGATGGTTGTGGTGTGTGTGTGACCGTGAAACACTGACGATGGTGACTCCGAGATAGTGAAAGTGAAGGTCAGTCCAATTAGTCTGTCAGTCAATTCAGTCAGTCAGTCAGTCAATTCAGTCAGTCAATTCAGCCAGTCAGTCACTCACTCGATTTAGTCAGTCAGTCATTTCAGCCACTTCAGTCATTCAGTCAGTTCAGTCAGTCGAAAAGTCAGTCAGTCTGCTATTGGTTAGGTTACGATGTTATCTGGGGGTAAGTTGTTTCAGTTCAGTTTCATTCCAGTCATTTCAGTCAGTCAGTCAGTTAATTAGTCAGTCATTGTTTGCTTTTGGTTTGGCGTCAGATCTTCATTTCAGTCAGTCAATCAGTCAGTCAGTCAGTCAGTTAGTCAGTTACATTAAGTCAGTTATGTATATTTATTGATCTGTTTACTTGTCTGAGTAATGCGTAGTAAGCACACACACACACACACACACACACACACACACACACACACACACACACACACACACACGCACACTCCATCCTTCACCCATTCATCCATTCATTCGCATCCTTAAAAAAATTCCCTTAAAGATAAAATGTTAAGAAAAATATATAAAACCGAAACGAATTGAAGAAAATTAAAAGAGAACGAGATTGGAGGAGTGGCAGAGATTTCGTAGAGATGGAAACGGCACGTATCTAGCATCCTCTCCTCCTCCTCCTCCTCCTCCTTTCATTCTCAGAGGCCAATCACCCTTCCAGTCTATATTTACCTTCGATCCTATCCTTCCCCGATCGCGTGTTTGACCCCTCCCACGCCCCCTGACCCCCGCCCCCCCACGCCAGGCAAAGGGGAAGCGTGAGTGGCAAGTGAAAGTGTCATGTTCGCGTGCGTGGGTGGGGCTGCGTGCACGTGTTCGCAGTAGCGGGGTTTGTAAACACGCGGTAGGCGGATCAGGTGGTAGCGGTACTCGGCGCGGGGAAGTTACGAAAAGACTGCATGTGGATCCTCTTTGTCTGATTGTTCTTCTTGTTCTTCTTTTCGTCCTCGTCCTCCTCCTCCTCCTCCTCCTCCTCGTCCTCCTCCTCCTCCTCCTAGTCGTCCTATTTCTCTTCTTCCTACTTGTTTTTCTTCTCATATTATTCCTTTTCCTTCCTCTACTTCTTCTCTTTCTCCTCCTCCTCTTCATCTTCCTCTTCCTCCTCCTCCTCCTCCTAGTCGTCCTTTTTCTCTTCTTCCTACTTGTTTGTCTTCTCATATTATTCCTTGTACTTCTTCTTTTCGTCCTCGTCCTCCTCCTCCTCCTCCTCCTCCTCCTCCTCCTAGTCGTCCTATTTCTCTTCTTCCGACTTGTTTTTCTTCTTATATTATTCCTTTTCCTTCTTTTACTCCTGCTCTTTCTCCTCCTCCTCCTCCTCCTCCTCCTCCTCCTAGTCATCCTATTTATCTTCTTCTTACTTGCTTGTCTCCTCATATTATTTCTTGTCCTTCTTTTTCTCCTTCTCTTTCTCCTCCTCTTCCTTCTAGTCGTCCTTCTCATCTCCATCCACTTGTTACTCTTCTTCTTTTCCACCTTATCCTTCTTTCTTCCTCGTCCTCCTCCACTTCTTATGTCTTTTCTTATCTGTCGTACGTCTCCTCCTCATTCTCCTTTTTCTCCTCTTCCTCTTCCTCCTCATCATTATCATTATATTTTCCACTCTCCCTCCTCCTCCTCCTGTTTTTTTTTTCCTTTATATTTTTTTTTTCATCAATGTGTAAGAAGTCTCGACCTCTTCTATTCGTCCACTGCTTTGGTATTTTGTGTCTCCGTGTTTCTTCCTTCTCTCGCTGTTATTAATTTGTGTTCAGTATTGTCATAGTGCTGTTTTAATTCTTTCTCTCTCGTTTTCCTCGTTCGTGTCCTTGCCCATACGTTTATTTTCCTACTTCGCCTCTTCCTGCTTTTTCTCCTCCTCCTTCTCCTCCTCCTCCTCCCGAATTTCATCATCATTCTAAAATATACTTCTTACATCACTTCTGCAAAGCTTTTTTTAATTTTTTTATTAATATCTTCTTCTTGTTTGCGTAAAAGGTGACGATAGAAAGTTAATTTAGCCAAAGTTATGTTAGAGAGATAGAGAGAGAGAGAGAGAGAGAGAGAGAGAGAGAGAGAGAGAGAGAGAGAGAGAGAGAGACCAAAACATGAACTCAACTCATCAATAGTCTGTTCACGAATGTTACAGCAACTGATCAAGACGGGGGACACACACACACACACACACACACACACACACACACACACACACACACACACACCTCCCCTCCCCTCCCCTCGCAGTTTGGCAAGTGTTCGTGATATGCATTCAAAACCGATCTGGGAATTTTTCATCTCTTTTTTTTTTTTTTTTTACCTTTACGATCGTTCTTGCTTTGTACATCCTATCCACTCACCCACATGCACTAACCTCCCCCCCCCCCAACACCTCACCTACACGCACACTCATACCCCCACTCACCCCCTTCATAACCCCCTTTTCCACCCACCCACACCCTCACTTCCACTTTGTATTCCTTGTTAATAGCATCTTTTCTCTTTCTCCTCTTCCTCCTTCTAGTCGTCCTTATCATCTCTATCCACTGGGCTGTGTTTTGTAAGCATTGTTATTAATCTATCTGGTTTGCTTCGGTTCGTCTTCAGTAGCTTAGCAAATGAAGGTCGCCCGGTCTGGTTCTTTGCCGGATATTAGTCACAGGTATACTTTTTCCTCCTCTCGTTACCTGTAAGACGTAATCCTTGGAAATACACCCAATGAGGAGTTTTTTTTTTATTTCACCTCCTCTTCCTCTCCTCTCCTCTTCTTCCCCCTACTCTCTCTCTCTCTCTCTCTCTCTCTCTCTCTCTCTCTCTCTCTCTCCTGCTTTTCCTTCTCCTATTTTTTCCTCTCCTATTTCGTCACCTTCTCTCTATTGTCCCCACTCCCTCTTCTCCTATCCTCTCATCCCTCTACTCTCAACCAAAACTTTTTCCTTCTTTTTTTCTCTCCACTGGTGTTAATTTTCCCTCACCTTTTCTACCCTCCTCTTACTTTGACTTCTCTCTCTCCTGTTTCCTTTCCTTTCCACACCATTTTCCTCTTGCAGTCTCTTCCTATCAGTCGTTTTATCCTTTCTTCCCTCCTTCAGTCTCTCTCTTTCTTCCTCTCGTCTTCCCAATTCCTGATATCAGTTTTCTTTTTTTGCAGCACAGCGATGTCTGACGAGTGACCGATTATACGTCCGTGATAATATACCGACCGATTATACAGGTATGTCGTAAGGAGCCATTACCTGTGCTTATGTTCGATGCATCAATGGTAGAACATGAAGGAACCTGCTCATGTCAGGTCGGGATGCGGGTTGGGTTAGATCACGTTAGGTTGGGTTGGGATAGGTTCGATAGGTCTGGTTGGAGGAGGTTTCTTGTAGCAGTAATAGGTATAGGGTTGAGTTAGGTTAGGTTTGGGTTGGGATAGGTTTGTTTTAGCTCTGATAGGTTAGGTTATAGGTCTGGTCGAGTTGCATCATGTTTGTGAGCAGAATGAGTTATGGGTGGAGTGATCTTCGAGAACTGTATCGATTTGAGATATATTGCCTGTCTGCCTCTCTGTGTGTCTTGTTTGTCTTGTGTACCTGTCTATCTGCTTGTAAATCAGTCTGCGTGTCATTGAACTTGATCTCTGCGTCTATAAAATTAAAGGAGTGGTGAGTGAGGTAGTCAGTCAGTCAATCAGTCAGTCAGTCAATCAGTCAGTCAGTTTGTCGGTCAGTTAAGTTGGTCAGTTAGTCAAGCATTCTCTCTTTATGTCTCTATCTATCTAATAATCTATGTATTACTATCTATCTCACTTTGTATGTATGTATATATATGTATGTATGTATGTATGTATGTATTGTATATGAATGTATGAATGAATAAACGAATATCAGCTTATATCTCATCCACCAGCTGCTTGTTTTTTCCTGTACTTATTCCGTTATTATTTGCGTAAACACTGTATTGAACATGACGAGCGGACGGCGAGACGCTGTGATGATGAAATTTGAGGAAAAAAGATAAGAACGGAAGGAAAAAGATACATGGATGATAAGCAAGGCAGAAGCGGCAAGATATACATACGAAATACTGATAAACAAAGATCAAAAAGAGGTGACAGATTTAGATAGCAAGGTTGAGGAAGAAATATAAAAAGGTTAAAGACATAAATACAAGACAGACGGACACACAGACACACGATGACTTACAGGAAAACGAAATATAGACGAACAAAGATCAAAAAGAGGTGACAGATTTGATAGCAAGGTAGCGAAGGAAATTGAAAATGAAGGTAAAAAACAGAAATACAGGACAGACGGACAGACAGAGAGACAGACAGACAGACGATGACTATACAAGCACCATAAGTTACAGGAAAACGAAATACTGATAAACGAAGATAAAAAGATTTGATAGAAGGTAGGGGAAGAAATAGAAAAAAAGATAAAAGACAGGAATACAAGACAAACACAGAGACTGACAGACAGACAGACGTTAACGATGAGCTACATAAGATTACTGATAGGAAGCAAAATTATCATGTGACTTAAATATTAATGAAGTGCATTATGAAGCCTTAGGAACCGGTTTAAGATATTGCTAAAAGGATGCAAGCTCGGCCAGTACATTTTTTTTAGGCCTAATGTTTACCTGTGGGTTTGTGATGCTGGAATATTTTTTGGCGTTTATGTGTGTTCTTGTGTTTCTTTTGTGTTTGTTTGTTTGGTCTTGAGGGGAGAGGGTCTTGTGGTAGTAGTGGTAGTATTTTTTTATTATTGTTTCCTTTTGTTGTGCCCTTGAGCTGTCTCCTTTGTTGTAAAAAAAAAAAATAGTAGTAGTAGTAGCAGTAGTAGAAGTGGCAGTAGTAGTAGTAGTAGTAGTAGTAGTAGTAAGACGACACCATAATCATTACCATTCAACACTATCAACCTAACCACCACTACCACCATCACTCCTCATCACCACCATTGCCATCACCATCTCCACCACCAACACCACTTCTTTCGCCATCACCGAATCTTTCACCACCAACACCATCACCGCCAACACCTTTACCGCCACCTCCTCTTATACGGCAGCCAGCCATTGTTATCTCTATGTATCATTTATTTTTCGGTTTGTGTAGCGGCGAGTGAAAGCTTTGTAAAGGAAGGGAAGGAAAAGTACACGGGAAAAATAATAGAGGAATAGAAAGGGACACACACACACACACACACACACACACACACACACACACACACACACAAACACACACACGGTTTTTCGTCACCTCAGTAGCCAATGTAGTGTGTGTGTGTGTGTGTGTGTGTGTTGAGAGAGAGAGAGAGAGAGAGAGAGAGAGAGAGAGAGAGAGAGAGAGAGAGAGAGAGAGAGAGAGAGAGAGAGAGAGATGAATGAATGAAAAATGGACAGAATAAATAAAGGAAAAAAGAAAAATTAAATACAAAAGTAGAAAATAAAAAAAGTGACGTACAGGAAAGCAATAAAGGAAAAACAAAAATTGAAAGATAAAGTAAGAAAGAAAGAAAGAAAGTAAGAAACAATAAGAAAACGAGAGAAGGGAAAAGAAAGAAAACAACTAAACTTAAGCCACTTCAGTAACCATAAGAAAAGCAAACAGAAACGTGACAACAGAAAAGAGGAGGAAAAAGAAAAAAAAAAAAGAAACGAAGATGAATGAAAGGGAAGGCGAGATAAAGAGAGGAGGAGGAAGGAGTGGAATGCAGTTAACGGTAATGGAGGAGGAGGAGGAGCAGAGGGAGGAGGAGGAAGAGGAGGAGGAGGAGGTATCTATGGAACAATGAAGGAAGAGAAACAGTTACAAGTCAATCTTTCAAAGGGAAGAGAGAAGGGAGGGGAGGGGGAAGGGAAGGTAGGAGGAGAAGGAATAGGAGGAGAGAGAAGGATGGAAGAAGGGAAAGAAGAGATAACGATGCACAGAACAGATTGAAAGGGATGAAGAGAAAAGGAGAGAGGAGAAAAGGGAAAGATAGCAAAAGATGGAGAATGATAAGGAATGGAGAGGAAAATAAAAGAGAGAAAGGGTAGAATTAAATATGCGAAGGAGGAGAAAGTGAAGGGAAGGATGAGTAGAAAACAGGAGGAGAGGAAAGGGTTGAAGAAGAGAGAGGAATAAAGGATATAGCAATGCACCAGGGAAGAGGAAGAGGAAGGAAGAGGGGAAGAGGAGGAAGGTCAAAGGAGGTAGGAGAAGAGGAAAGGGGGGAGAGAGGGAAAAGGAAGAAGAGAAAGGAATGAATGGGAATGAGAATGACAGTGAACAGAAGGGAAGGGAAGGGAAGGGAACGGTAGGGAAGGGGAGGGAAAGGGAAAGAGGGAAGATAAGAGAAAAGGGAAGAAGTAAGAAAATGGAATGAATGGGATGGCAGAGTAGAAGGGAAGGAAAGGGAAGGGTAGGGAAGGGAAGGGATGGGAAGGGAAGGGAAGAGAAGGGAAGGGGAGGAAAGGGAAGGGAAGGAAAGGGAAGGGAAGGGAAGGGAAGGGAAGGGAAGGGAAGGGAATAGAAGGAAAAGGAAAGGAAACGAAACGAAAGGAAAAGGAAGGGAAGGGTATTAAAGGGAAGGGAAGGGAAGGGAAGGGAAGGGAATCGCATTAAAGGGTCTTAAAGCTTTTGAAAAACTAATTTGATGGTAATCGATGCAGATCTGAGACTGAAGGAGGAGGAGGAGGAGGAGGAGGAGGAGGAGGAGGAGGAGAAGCTAATTGAGGGTCGCTGACGATTAAATGGAGGAAAAAAGAGAGGAAGAAATATCAAGGGAAATGATTTTATGATGCAAGAAGGATGTCAGAAAAGGATGAAAAGATAGCGAAGGAAAAACAAAAGGAAAGGGAAAAATTGATGGGAAGAAAAAAATGGTGGCGATAGAGGAGGAGGAAGAAGAGGAGGAGGAGGAAGAAGAGGAGGAAACATGGACTAGCAGGCAGCAGAAAGCCTGTTGGCTCATTACTAGGCTGCCTGCGTTCAGTGATTTAATCAATCCGTTTGCCACAGGAGTGGCTTGCAGGGAAGGATTAAAGCACTTGTGTACCTACTCTTGGGAACGTTCAGTTCACTCCTGTTGCAGCAAAGTGGCGATCAATGCGTTTCTTGAAGGAGTTGATGGTCTCTACGCTAACCACTTCTGCAGGAAGGCTGTTCCAGTGGCGAACAACTCTATTCGAGAAGTAACTCCTGCCGATGTCGGTATTGCATCGCTTTGCTTGAATTGTTTTTCCGTTGTTTCTTGTTCTCAGGTTAGTTTGTAGCGTGAAGAGTTTGGAGTGATCAACGTTGCTGAGCTTGTTCAGGTACTTAAAGACTTGTATCATGTCTCCCCGCAGTCGTCTCTTTTCCAACGTGAAGAGGTTGAGTCGCTCGAGTCGTTCTTCATAGGGTTTCGTCCTCAGTGATGGTATCATCTTCGTGGCGCGGCGCTGTACTCTCTCAAGTAATTCAATGTCTTTCCTGTAATTAGGAGACCAGAATTGCACGGCGTATTCCAGGTGGGGCCTCACCAGCGAATTATACAAGGATAACATAACTCCCGGCGTCTTGTATTCGAAGTTCCTCGATATGAACCCAAGCATTGTATTGGCTTTCTTACAGGCGGACTTGCAGTGTTTTGTTTGTTTCAAGTCACTGCTGATGGTGACCCCGAGGTCTCTTTCCTCTTGCACAACATGTAGTGGTTCGCCACCCATGTGGTATATGTGGTTGCTGTTTCTGGAGGAGGAGGAGAAGGAGGAGGAGGAAAAAGAAAAGGAGGAGGAGGAGGAGGAAAACGAAGAGGAGGAGGAGGAGGAGGAGGAGGAGGAGGAGGAGAGGCATCATGATAGAATTAATTTTGAAGTATAACCACAAAAAAAATTATAAGAAAAAGAAAAAAATAAGAAAAAGGAGATAAAAGAGACACTGGAAGAGGAGAAGAGTGGTGAGAGGAGGAGGATGCAGAGGGAACGAAAGGAGAGAAGAGAGGAGAGACAAAGAGGGAGAGGGAGGGAGAAAGAGAGGGAAGGTGAGGAGGATAGAGAGAGAACGATCTTAGTCACGTAGACAAACCAACAGACCAGCAGACTTGCCTTACCGCAACACACAACCACAACACTCGGCGTAACACAACACATAGAACACTACTACTACTACTACAACTACTACTACTACTACTACTAATAATAATAATAATAATAATAATAATAATAATAATAATAATAATAATAATAATAATAATAATAATAATAATAATAATAATAATAATAATGCTACTACTACTACTACTACTACTACTGCTACTACTACTACTACTACTACTACTACTACTACTACTACTTCTACTTCTACTTCTACTACTACTACTACCACCAACAACACTTGACCTGACCTGACCTGACCTTCACCTGGCCTCATCGTTCCTTTTATCTTATTTACTTATTAACTTATTTATTTACTGATTTCCTTTATTATATTTTGTTTTTGTTTTTGTTCCAATTTATCATTTTTCTTGCTATTGTTTCGGTTATTATTCTATTTTTTTCTTCAGTTTTTAGCTTTTCTTGTTTTCTGTCCTAGGTTTTTTTTTTTTTGTTTGTTTCTAGTTTTTGTTTTTGTTTTTGTCTTCCGTTGTTTTTTTATTATTTTCTATTGTTTTCTTTTTTCCCGTTGTTGTTACTGCTTTTGTTTTTTTATCTATCGTCTCTTGATTTTCTTTCAGCCCAGTTTACCTTTTTTTCACACATTCACAATCATCTGTTTCATATTTCGAGGTATTCTCAAACCTTTTCTGCTTCCTTTTCCTTTTTTTCCCACTCCCTCCAGTCCCTCTCTATCGCTCTCCTCTCATACACACACAGTCTGCCTCTCCCCTTCTTATCTTTCCTATCTCTCCCTCCTTATCACCGTCTGTCAACTTTCTCTCTCTTCAAGCATTTTCTTCTTCCTTTCTTTATCGCACTCTCCTCCATTCTTTCTTGGGAGTGTTTTACTTCTTTCTGTACCTCGCGTCTTTTTTACCGACAAATAACTTCACCTTTTTTTATGTTTTTTATTCTTTAACCACTTCCTCCAACTTTCTCCCTTCCGTCTCCCTTTCCTTTCTCTTCGTTGTTTATTGTCCCATTCCATTCGCCTATCATTCGTTTATCCTTAATGACTATTTCTCCATTTTCCTTTCTTCCTTCATTCACTAATATATCGTTTATTCTTTATTCATTATCTCCCTCCTCATCTTCCTTCCCATCCTCTCCCCCACCTGCCCCTTGCACCTCTCTTCTTTCCTTTTTATCTTTGTTAGTTTCTTTCCTTCCCTTTCACCCCATCCCTCAATTTCCCTTCCTTTCTTCTCCCTTTTCGGTCTCCCTCCCTCCCTTCCTCCCCCCTCCTTCCCTTCCTTCCATCCCTTCCATCAGTTTCCCTTCCTTTCTTTTCCCCTTTCCTGTCCTCCTTCCCCCCTTCCATCCTCCCTTCCCTTCCTTCTCTTCAGTCTCCCTTTCTTCTCCTTTATCTCTCTTCCTCCCTCCTTCACTTCCTCTCCCCCATCCCATCCCTTCTCTCAGTTACCCTTCCTTTCTTTCTCCCTTTCATCTCTTCCTTCCTCCCTTCTCTCCCTCCCCTCCCCTCCCTTACATCAGATTCCCTTCTTTTCTCCCTCCCTTTCCTGTCTTCCATCCTTCCTTCCACCCTCCCTCTCCCCTTCCCCCTTCCTTCCCCTTCTCTCGGTTTCCATTCCTTTCTTGCTTTCTTTCCTCCCTCCCCCTTCCTTCCACCACCTCCCCCTCCCTCCCCCTTCCTTCCACCACCTCCCCCTCCCTCCCCCTTCCTTCCACCACCTCCCCCTCCCTTCCCCTTCACGGCCTTGACTAAGAGACGTAACAATCATGCTCAGACTCGAACACCAATCTTGAAGGTTTTGTGTTGCGACATTCAGCAACACAGCAACAATTTGTACATACAGACGCACGCACGTACATATTTATCTCGTCTCTCTCTCTCTCTTTTATAAGTTTTATATAATAATAGCTCATACATCTCACACACACACACACACACACACACACACACACACACACACACACTCACACGCACACACACACTTCACGCTCTACTGAAGTGTAAGATGAACGCTTCACATCACAACACCAGCAGCTTACAGTGATTTAGAGCCCCTCCCCCCCCTTCCCCGCTTCCCCTCATTGTCCCCTTCCTCCCCTTCCGGTCTTCCCCTCTTCTCCATCTTTCTTTTCCGTGTCCTAGTTTCCTCGCCCCGATCAAGAAGAAAATAATAAGTACAGATATATATTCTCTCTCTCTCTCTCTCTCTCTCTCTCTCTCTCTCTCTCTCTCTCTCTCTCTCTCTCTCTCTCTCTCTCTCTCACCATCTTCTTCACCACCTACACCACCACCACCACAACCACCACCACCTTCACCATCTTCACCACCACCACCACCATCTTCACCACCACCACCACCACCACCACCATCTTCACCATCTTCACCACCACCACCACCTTCACCATCTTCACCACCACCACGTGCACACCGTTCCTTGGTAACAACCAGTAACACATACACACACACACACACACACACACACACGAACAAACAAATATAGAATAGTACGTATATTTTTTTTTCGTTCGTTCCTTTGCGTGACGGGAACTGAATTGAGTATGCGAGAGAGAGAGAGAGAGAGAGAGAGAGAGAGAGAGAGAGAGAGAGAGAGAGAGAGAGAGAGAGAGAGAGAGAGAGAGAGAGATGAGGAAGAAGGTATGTGGAGACGGAGAGAGGGAGTGAGGCGAGATGGGGAGGTAACACGAGGGAGGGAGAAAAAGACGGAGATAAAAGGGTAATTAATTGGGGGAGTAGAGAAAGAAGGCAGATAAATGGGAACAAAAGGGAACATTATGGAAACAACAGACTGAGAAATGGAGAGTGGGAGAAGGGATGAGAGGGGTGAAGGAGGCAAGGGGAGGGAGGTGGAGGAATGGGAAGGGGAGAAGGGGGAGAGAAAAAACAAATGGATGGATATAGGACCAAAGACGGGAAGGGAAAGGGGGAGAAAATAGGAGGGGAAGGGGAAGGAGGAGGAGGGTGAGGGGAGAAGAGACATAAAGGATGGGATATAGTTACGAGATGGAACAGCGAGAAAATGGGAGAGGAAGGGGGAGAGGAGAAAGGGGGAAGGGGGCGTGACAACAGGTGGCTTTGTATAAATGGTGAGGGGCGGCAGGGGTCAGAAAGGTTAAAAAGAGAGGGGCAGAGGGGGTAGTGGGGGGCGAGAGGGGGTAAAGGGGGGGAGGGACAGAGAACGAGAGAACAGGTGTCAGCCGGCGAGCGTCACACCTGTGCAGAGGTAAAAAACATGTGTGTGTATGTAGGGGTGGGGGGGGGGGGGAATGGATAGATACGGAAGAGATGCAACAAACGAAGAGAGGAGCTGACAAATAAACAGACAAACAAGAAGAATAAAACACACACACAAAAAATAAGAATCGATTCCGGAAATGAATGAACACGAACCGAAGAGGAGGAAGAGAAAGAAGGAAATAAATGAAGGAATGACGGACGGATGGAAAAATTAAAATGAAAGAAATAAGTAGGAGTGAAGGAAGGAAGGAAGGAATGACGGAAAGAAGGAAGGAAGGAAGGAAGCAAAACTGAATGGGAGGGAGTTAGGAAGGAAATAAGGAAAAAAATGATTGTAAAGGAAGAAAAGAAAGATAAAGAAAAGTAAAAAAATAAATAAATAGAGCTGTAATAAAGGAGGCGTAAAAAAATATGACAATAATCAACAAATATGAAAAAAATGAAAAATATGTCGTGGAAAAGAAGAAAAAAAACAATGAAAAGCAGAATAATACACACACACACACACACACACACACACACACACACACACACACACACACACACACACACACACACACACACGGACACACGGACACACGCACTTCCGCTTACCTGCTTGTTCTGCTCACGGTCACACTGGCAGGTAACATCCCTCTTCCCCTCCCTTCCTCTTCTTCCCCCTTCGCTTCCCCTCTTCCCCCCTCGTTTCCCCTTCCTCTTTTATTCCTCTTCCCCTTGCATGTACTGCGTTTTTTCTCTTCTTTTTTATTATTTTTTTCCTTATACTTTTTTTATTCTCTCTTCTTCCCATTTTTTTTTTGTTTATATCCCTTTTCCCTCCTGTTTCTCTCTTTCATTATTTTTTTTCTTCCTTCCTTCCTCCCTTTTTACATAATCTCCTGCTGCTCCCTTCCTCTTTCTTTATTTTACATTTTATTTTTTGTTTTTATCCCTTTTCCCTCTTGTTGCTCTCTTTCATATGTTTTTTTTCTGTTTTTCTCTCCCTCTCTCCTTTTTTATCTCATCTCCTGCTGTTCCCTTCCTCTCTGTCTATTTTTCATATACCAAAACATAACCGAGTCTGCAAGAATGTCTGTCGGCCTGCATAGAATGAGTTTTGGAAAGAAGAGGAGGGAGGGAATGGAGGGAAGATTTTAAGGGTCGAAGATGATGATGATGATGATTATAGTGATGGTGATGATGGTGGTGGGTGTAGTCTCCAAACTCAATCTGACCTGACCTGACCTGACCTGCGTCCTTCCCCCCCCCCCCCCCCCCCCACACACACACACACACAAACAGTACATTTATATATATTGGTTTGACTTTCGCTGTAGTTTAATCATTTCAATCCTTCATTCAGTTCAGCCTCATCTCTTTATCTTTCATTCCCTTCCCTTTCCCTTCATTTTTCCTTCACTCTTTTTCCTTTCCCTTCCACCTCTCTGTATTCTCCCATTCTACCCTTCCTTTCCTTTCCCTTCAATTCTTATCATTCCTTTCTTTTCCCTTCCCTTCCCTTCCCTTCCCTACTCTTCCTTTCTCTTTCCTTCCCTTCCTTTCCCTTCGTTCCCTTCTTTTTCTTTCTCTTCCCTTCCCTTTCTTTCTCTTCCCTTCCCTTCCCTTCCCTTCCCTTCCCTTCCCTTCCTTTGCATATCCATTTACTCCTTTCCCTCTCCTTTCTTACTCTTCCCTTCCCTTCCCTTCCCTTCCCTTCCCTTCCCTTCCATTGAATATCCATTTACTCCTTTCCCTCTCCTTTCTTACTCTTCCCTTCCCTTTCTTTCTCTTCCCTTCCCTTCCCTTCCCTTCCTTTGCATATCCATTTACTCCTTTCCCTCTCCTTTCTTACTCTTCCCTTCCCTTCCCTCCGCCCATATATCTATCTACTCTCTTCCCTCTCCTTCCCTTCCCTTCCCTCACCATCTATCAGCTATAATCAACACTTCCACGAATATTTTCCTCTCTATGTGTGTCAATCTTTTCACCCTTCAGTCGCGCATCAACGTTCCCTTATCGCCATCCCCATCATCGTCAAATCACCCCTTGTCATCTCCCTCCCTAGCCACCAGCCCTTCTCCCTCTCTCACGTCATTTTTTTTATCTATCTTCACCATCTAATTACACTCCCGTCAACACCTCTTCTCTTTAAACCCCTAGTCATCTTTAGCCTTCATTCCCTCTCTCTCTCTCTCTCTTCATTTTAACAATTCAACGCCACTAAAACTCTTCGCGTCAGCCTCTATTAATTTAGGTCGTTATTCACAGCCGCTTCCTCCTCTTACATCAGCTGTTTCCAAAGGCCAAAGAGGAGATCCATCGAAGTATAATGAGTGTTTTTATAGGTTCAGGGTACAGAGGAAGGGTCAGACTAACACCTGGATCATTAAACTACCCAGGGAAATGACCCCAAACTCTTCTGAAAGCCTTGTTAAATAGGTGAGCTTGGGCGCCGAAATGTTTGAAAATATGGCCCTTAATTATAACCATCAGCAGCCATCCTTTGACTTGAAAATTGTGAGAGGATGATACTGGGTTATTATTTTATTTCCTTCTTCTTTATCGTTAATTATTTTGCTTGTTAGAGGGAGAACAGTGAGTGGCGGGTATGTTGTTGGTTTTATTCTTTTGTTTGTTTATCCAGTTGGCATTCGGGTTTTGTTTCTTTTTTATTACTTCTGTCTTTCTTACAAATTTTCGTTCTATCTTCCTTTCTTTTAGCTCTTCGTTTGTCTTCTGCTTGAAAATAACTCTCATTCCTCTCCTAATTGGTATCGTGTTCTCATTAAATTACGCTTCTTCTTCTCCTCCTCTTCCTCCTCCTTCTCCTCCTCCTCCTCCTCCTCCTCCTGCCTCACTATCATCTCCAATTACCTTCCCACGATCCACAATCCGTCCTCTCTCCTTTCTTTATATACCCAAGTCCTTTAAACTTACCCAGCCCTTTAAACTTACCCAGCCCTTTAAATTTACCCCAGCCCTTGAAATTTACCCAGCCCCTTAAATTTACCCAGCCCTTTAAATTTACCCAGCCCCTTAAATTTACCCAGCCCTTTAAATTTACCCAGCCCTTTAAATTTACCCAGCCCTTTTAATTTACCCAGCCCTTTATATTTACCCAGCCTTTAAATTTACCCAGCCCTTTTAATTTACCCAGCCCTTTATATTTACCCAGCCTTTAAATTTACCCAGCCCCTTAAATTTACCCAGCCCTTTAAATTTACCCAGCCCCTTGAAATTTACCCAGCCCTTTAAATTTACCCAGCCCTTTAAATTTACCCAGCCCTTTAAATTTACCCAGCCTTTAAATTTACCCAGCCCTTTAAATTTACCCAGCCCTTTAAATTTACCCAGCCCTTTAAATTTACCCAGCCCTTTAAATTTACCCAGCCGTTTAAATTCACCCAGACTTTAAATTTACCCAGCCGTTTAAATTTACCCAGCCCCTTAAATTTACCCAGCCCTTTAAATTTACCCCAGCCCTTTAAATTTTCCCCAGCCCTTTAAATTTACCCACCCCTTTAAATTTACCCCAGTCCTTTAAATTTACCCCAGCCCTTTAAATTTACCCAATCCTTTAAATTTACCCCAGCCCTTTAAATTTCAACCTTCAAAACCACTCCATTACTCCCACCCACCCACTATGACACCCTCACTTTAACTTTATATCCTAACCCATCCCCAGCCGCCCTACACCCTTACCCTCTTCCTTGACTTTATACTTTTCACCCCCATCCACTGAGCGTCACTCCCCCCACTGTCTCGTCGACTCTTTCTCTCCCCCACACTCAACCTTCAACCTTCATTCGTTCTTAGAAACTCCCCTATTCCCCTCCCCACTTCCTCCCCTTTTACCCAGCTATCCCTCAACCCTCTCCCTTCTCTCTCTTTCCCCCTCGAAGCCTCATCCTGATCTTCACCTCCACCACCACCACCACCACTAAAACCACCATCATCATCACCACCACCACCATCCCTTTCCTCTTATTTCCTACCAACAGCGAGGACACCACCACCACCACCATCACCACCACCTCCACCACCACCTCCATCACGTCAAGGTCACAAACAAAATATTCCAAAGATGACACAAAGCGATGACTCCTGTTGATGACGTCATTATGGATGCTTCTTCCCTGACCTCCTCCTCCTCCTCCTCCTCCTCCTCCTCCTCCTCCTCTTCCTCTTACTTGCCCTGCCGACCCTCAAAAGTCCTCATGCGTGTAAAAAAAAAGTGTGTTCGTGTGTGTTTATGAGAGAGAGAGAGAGAGAGAGAGAGAGAGAGAGAGAGAGAGAGAGAGAGAGAGAGAGAGAGAGAGAGACATGGGTATGCAGACAGAGAAAGAGAGAGAGAGAAAGAGAGCATTGGCCGAAGGGAAGAGGAGGAAGGCGTACAGACGGAGGAGGAGGAGGAGGAGGAGGAGGAGGAGGAAGGCGAAAGAGGAGGAGGAGGAGGTGCCCTGGCAAAGTCATCAAGGGGGAGAGAGGAAGTAAAGGGAATGAAGGAAGGAATCTGAGACAGGCAAACAGACAGACAGAAAGACAGACAGACAGGAGAAGGGACAAGCACAGACAGAAAGACACAGGCAGACAGACAAACAAACACTAAACCATAAAAGAAAAAAAAAGTTATTAAGCAAACTGAATAAGTGTGAGAGGGAAAAGATAAGAAAACAAGGAAGAGAAGAAGGTAAAAGAAATAAAGTTAACTTCTGCCACTATTAAAAAAGGAAAATACTGGAGAAGAATAAAAAGAAGTATAATAATAATAACTTAGAGGCTGAAGGTCGGAGAAAGTGATATTAAAAAGCCTGTGGAGAGAGAGAGAGAGAGAGAGAGAGAGAGAGAGAGAGAGAATAAGAGGAAGGAGGAGGAGGAGGAGGAGGAAAAGAAGAAGGAGAAGAAGCAAAAGAAAAAGAAGAGGATGAAGAAGAAGAAGAAGAAGAAAGGAGGGGAAGGAAGGACGGAGGGAGAAATGGAGGGAGAATGAGTCAAGGTGAACACACACACACACACACACACACACACACACACACACACACACACACACACACGCTAATATACTTACATACTTGCATACAAATACTTATCATGTTTCTTTTTTTCTCATTTGAATTTTGTTTTACGTTTCATTTTCTTTCTATACATTAGATTATAAACTTTCAAACATCCCTCCTCCTCCTCCTCCTCCTCCTCCTCTTCCTCCTCCTCCTCCTCTTCCTCCTCCTCCTTCTTTTTCCACACATTAGGTAATGGCGGTGGAGGGAGTTAAGTAGAAAAAAATGGAAGGAAGGAAGGAAGGAAGGTAGGAAGGAAGGAAGGAAGGAAATGGAAATCAGGAAGGGTAAGAAAGGAAGGAGTAAATGAAGGAGGGAAAAGAAGGGAATGGAGGAAGGAAGGAAATAAATACAAGAAGGTCGGGCAGAGAAGAGAGGGAAGGAAGGAAGGAAGGAAGGGAAGCAAAGGAGGGAAGGGGAGAGGAAGGAAATAGATACGAGAATGAAGTGCAGAGGAGAGAAGGAAGGAAAGAAGGAAGGGAAGCAGAGAAGGCAAGGGGGGGAAGGGGTAGGAGTGTCGCAATGATCTCGTTATCGTTTCGTGGTTATGTAACATGAATACTTTACAGCCCGTCAATACACACTCTCTCTCTCTCTCTCTCTCTCTCTCTCTCTCTCTCTCTCTCTCTCTCTCTCTCTCTCTCTCTCTCTCTCTCAAGCAAACAATAGGTACACAATGATTTTTTTTGTTTATCTATTTAACAACACCGACAAGGACATTAATTTATGACATGCCCATTCTAAACTGCATATTTGCGTATCTTATCGATCTATCTATCTGGCCAACTATCTATCTTTGTATATGTGCCTATCTCTCTCTGCCCCTGTATCTGTCTAGGCAGTCGTTTATCTATCTATCTAATCTATCTAATTACCAGCGAGATGGAATGTGTGTGGGAGGGGGGGATGGAGATATGGAGAGTGATGAATGTAACAGAGGTGAAGCAATGAAAGGAAGGAGGGAAATAATGAACGAAAAAAGAAAGAAAGAAAGGAAAAATGGAAGGAAGGGAAGAATGAACGAAGAAAGGAAGAAAGAGAGGAAGGAAGAAAGGAAGAAACGAACGAAGGACATGTAGAAGACAATATAGGGTAAAAAAAAAAGAAGGGTGTTAAGTGAAGACAGTGATGAAAAGGAAAGATTATGGACCTTATCATTATTATCATCATCACCATCATCATCATCAGGCCACACCTCACCTGAACACCTCACCATACCTGTCACCGTCAAATTAAAGTTACCTGTCACACACTTAACTTTCGAGGAACTTGCTAAACTTACTAAGACCCACCTGTGCTCTGACGTGAGTGCCCCTCCTCTTCTTGCTCTCCTCCTCCTCCTCCTCCTCCTCTTCCTCTTCCTCTTCCTCCTCCTCCTCCTCCTCCTCCTCCTCCTCTTTTCTCGTACCTGAAGTATTTCCTCAGCTTCGCGACCTTCCCTCAAGGACGTTATACTCTCCCTCTCTCTCCCTTCCTCTCTCTCCCTTTCCTCCCTCCCTCGCTCCCTCCCTTCCCTCCTCTACTGACAGGTTTTCCAGCCAGTTCACTTTCTTTTTTATTTTATTTTCTTCTGCGTCTTGGTTTTTTTTTGTCTCCCCTTCACGTGGCCTCTGTGTGTGTGTGTGTGTGTGTGTGTGTGTGTGTGTGTGTGTGTGTGTTGGGGTCACGGGTATTTTCTCCCTCGCGTACTCTCTCCTCTTTTTTCCTTGTTTCATTATGGAATAGAAATATATACGGTTTTTTTATATGTTTTCCATTTTCGTTTACTGGTCAACCGAAAGGATCCGAACATAAAAATGAGAGAGAGAGAGAGAGAGAGAGAGAGAGAGAGAGAGAGAGAGAGAGAGAGAGAGAGAATGTTGATCGTGATAATCTAGTTTTGAAAGACAGGCACACAGACACACAGACAGAGAAATAGACAGATAAACAGACAGACAGACAGACAGACAGAAACAGACAAACAAATATTAAAAGAAGGACAGATATTTAGAAACAGACTTAAAGTAAATACACACACACACACACACACACACACACACACACACACACACACACACACACACACACACACACACACACACACACACACACACACACACACACACACACACACACACACACACACACACACACACACACACACACACACACACACACACACACACACACACACACACACACAGATTTAAACAGACATACAGACAGAGAGACAAGCAGACTAAAGAAACAGTGATAGAAATACACGGAAAAGATAGTCAAACACACAGACAGAGAGAATATAGACACAGAATACAGACAGACAGACAAACAGACAGACAGATCCACAAAGCCTATAAACGTTAAGTGAAATCAACGAACCATGCTAATGTACCTTTCCAGCGAGAGAGAGAGAGAGAGAGAGAGAGAGAGAGAGAGAGAGAGAACACGTCTGCTTGCATGCCCCGTCTCCCCCATTTTGCAGCATGACGCGACTGTTCTGTGGCGGTCGCTGGGGTGTCACTGCCGGTCACTGCTCGCTCACCGGCCGTAACGGGGGCAGTGACGGGGCCGTAACGGGGGCAGTGACGGGGCAGAAAAGGGGGCAGTGACGGGGAAGGAAAGGGATGAGTGACGGAGCGGGACGGGGGACAAGAGACGGGGCATTGGCAAGGTGTTGATGGGGTCACTGACAGCCGGACATTGATGGGGTCACTGACAGCCGGACATTGATGGGGTACTAAGAGCGAGGCGTTGACGGGTCTGATGGGACGACCAGTGAAGGGACAAAGACAGCTCAGCGGCGGCGTTATTGACAGAACAAAGACAGGGTAATGAAAGGGCGGTGACGGGTGATAGGCAGTGGCGCGGCAGAGGCAGAGTTAGCAGAGAGGGACAGTAACTTGATTTTTTTTTTTTT
The DNA here is from genome assembly GCF_024679095.1 of Eriocheir sinensis. Taxonomy (NCBI): domain Eukaryota; kingdom Metazoa; phylum Arthropoda; class Malacostraca; order Decapoda; family Varunidae; genus Eriocheir; species Eriocheir sinensis. Next base: position 10,234,219 of record NC_066543.1, read on the forward strand.
TTTGTGTGTGTGTCTGTCAGTGTGCTTCTTTCCGTTTGTTTGGAAGTGCCAGTGTTTATATTTTTTTGTAATGGAGTGGGTGGGGGGGAGAGGATGTTCTTATCTTTTTTTTTGTTTGTTTGTTTTTCTTCAGTTTTTGTCAGTGGAAAGCTGAGTACGTATCTTGGTCGGTGTTCCTGCTGTCCGTTTTATTGAAGTTGACACACAAAGGACAGTCCGTTGGTTGAAATAAAAGGTCAGTACGTTGATTGAAAAAAGGCCAGTACGTTGATTGAAAAAAGGTCAGTACGTTGATTGAAAAAAGGGCCAGTACGTTGATTGAAAAAAAGGTCAGTACGTTGAGTGAAAAAAGGGCCAGTACGTTGATTGAAAAAAGGTCAGTACGTTGATTGAAAAAAGGTCAGTACGTTGATTGAAAAAAGGTCAGTACGTTAATTGAAAAAAAGGTCAGTACGTTGATTGAAAAAAGGTCAGTACGTTGATTGAAAAAAGGTCAGTACGTTGATTGAAAAAAGGTCAGTACGTTGATTGAAAAAAGGTCAGTACGTTGATTGAAAAAAGGTCAGTACGTTAATTGAAAAAAAAGGTCAGTACGTTGATTGAAAAAAAGTTAGTACGTTGATGCACTGAAGAAATAAGGCTAAGAGGAAGAGGGAACAACTTAGAAAGACAGATAATTGGTAAAGAAGGCGATAAGGTGATAAAGAAAGGCAGCAAGGTGATGAAAAGAGAAAAGATGAAACAAAGAAGGATTGAGAGGGTACCGTAGAGGGTTCAGCAGGCTTACAAAGAGATTCAAGGAAAGCTTATGTAGAGAAAGGAGGGTTACAAGCATATGGAAATGTTCAGTATCACGAGAAAAAGAAAAGTGTTCAGGATAGCTAAATGAAGGTTTCAGATCGTTTAGGAAGTAGATCAGTTATGTTATGAAAGGATTGAAAAGATGATACGTAAAACGAGGTATGGAATTAACAAGAAAAGCTTCAAGGGCAACACAGGAAGGGTTCAAACAAGGTTACAAAGGGTTCAGATAACATAGGACAGGCTCTTAAATGTTAAAAAGTGAACTCAGGAAATGTTAAAGAAGATGAGGTTCAGAGCTCCCAAGAGAGGACTCAAGGTCATCTGAGAAAGGGTTCAGATTAAGTGTGTAGAGTTCCGAAGATGTTTTAATCGGGTTCAGGAAATATTAAAGTCAAGGGTGTTGAGGTTGGTCAGGAAACGGTTCAGGGACGCCAAGAGGGTCACCTGAGGGTTCAAGGAAGGTTACAGAAGGGATCAAGGACGTTTAGGCAAATTATATCGCTATGATTTTTTTATTTTTATAAGGAGAGGTAAATAGTGGACTCTCTCTCTCTCTCTCTCTCTCTCTCTCTCTCTCTCTCTCTCTCTCTCTCTCTCTCTCTCTCTCTCTCTCTCTCTCTCTCTCTCTCTCTCTCTCGCTCTCTTGCTCTCGCTCTCTCTCTCCACCCTTATCTGATTGCTCCATTTCCTCTCCATACTTCCCCTCCCTTCTTTCCTCCACCCTAATCTCCCTCCCTCTCATTATCCTTCTCCCTATCTCTCTATCTATCTATTTATCTGACTCAATATCAAGAAAAAAAAGGTCTATGAATAAGGGAAATATTTTAAGGCCGCGAAAGGTGACTGAACTAAGGGAGTGTTCTTATTCTTTTTCTTCATTTTCTTTCCTTTTATTTATTTTCAAGGTTGCTGCTTGTGTTGGTTTAGCTTGGTGGGGGGTGGGGGTGAGGGGTGGGGGGAAGGGGGGGAGGTGGTGTTTGTTTGATTGTCGTGGTGTGAAGGGACTGAATGAGTTTTTTGGGGGGTATTATTTTTCTTCATTGTTTTCCTTTCTTTTATATTTTATTTGGTTCTGCTGCTGCTTTTGTTATTATTGTTGTTGCTCTTGTTGGTGGTGTTGGTGGTGGTGACGGTGGTGGAGTTGGTGTTACTACTACTACTACTACTACTACTACTACTACTATTACTACTATTACTACTACTACGTATCATTTATTTAGTTGTTTTCAAATTTTGTTTTCACCAGTATGTTACATTTTCATCTTTTCTTTTCTTTTTTTTAAAGATCGTGTTGGGGAATTTATTTCTTCTTATATTCCTTATGAGTTTCCATTTTTTTTATACTCTGATGTTTAATTTTTACTTTTTTGCTCTCGTTCTTTTTATGTGTGTTGATGGAAGAGGAAAAAAATAACCACTCCTCGATGACTTCATTTTCTAGGTATACTTCGAAGTTGCTTTTTTTCCCTTTTTTTAGTTTTTTTCTTTTTCGTCTTTTTCATTTAGTTCTCTGAGAATCTTGATTTCGAAATATTATTACCGTCCTTGATTATTTTTGTGTGTTGAAGAAGTAGTAGTAGTAGTAGTAGTAGTAGTAGTAGTAGCAGGAGGAGTAGGAGTAACAGTAGGCATACACGAACTAGGCCTAAGTGACGCGTACTGTCTGCTCCTACTAATTCATAACTCCTCCAGTAAGTCTTTCCTTCTTCCTCCCCACACGCACTGCTCTGCCTCTAAGCCTCTTCCAGTCAATACGGAAAGAGGAGGAGGAGGAGGAGGAGGGGAAAGAAGAAGAGGAGCAGAAGGAGGAGGAGAAAGAAGAGGAGGAGGAGGAGAGATTAGGTTTCAAAAGTTCAAAGGCATTGGTTGATAACGTGTGTGTGTGTGTGTGTGTGTGTGTGTGTGTGTGTGTGTGTGTGTGTCGCCATGCGTGTCTGTCGACTTCTCGTGACATTTTGTTGTAATGAGATGAAAGAGAAAGCTGGGCCCTGCGTGAGAGGAGGAGGAGGAGGAGGAGGAGGAGGAGGAGGAGGAGGTGAAGGAGGGGGAGGAGGAGAAGGAGGAGGAGGAAGTGGAGGTGAAGGAGGACGAGGAAATATAAAAGAAGCTTGTAAAAAATGAGAGCGTAAGAGAAAGTAAAAGTGCAAAGAAAACATTAGGTAAGAAGTGAAAAAGGGAAAGAATCTGATATAAAATGAAAATAAAAAGAAGAGGAAGAAGAAAAAGAAAAGAAGAAGAAGAAGAAGAGAGATATCGGCGAGAAGTAACAAAGGAGAAAGGGATGGTGAATGAGAAGGAGAGGAAAGGAGGAGGTAGAGAACGAAGGACAGAAGGAAGAAGGGTGGAAGGAAGGAAGGAAGAAAAAACGAAAAAACAGGAATTGAGAAAGAAAGGAAATAAAAAAAGGAAGAATAGCAGAGGAGGAAAGAAAAAAAACGTGGTACGGGAGGTTGAACTAAAAACAGGCTGAACAGGTAAGGACAAGGAGGAGGAAGAGGTGGAGGAGGAAGAAGAAGAGGAGGAGAAGGAGGAGGAGGAGTAGGTGGAGGAGGAAATGCTAGTGGTGGTGGTGGTGGTGGTGATGGCAGTGTCCAGGTAAAATTCCCATGAGGTGTTTAGCGCAGGTGAGGTAAGCGGCGGCAAGGCAGGCCAGGCAGGTAAAACGTCAATTAGTCAGCAGGTGTGTGAGGCAACGACCCCCGCGTGTGATGCTCATGAATAGGGAACAGAAAACGGAACGAGGGATGAGACACACGATGGGGAAGGGGGAAGAAGGGGAGGAGGGGGGGTGAGAAGGAAGGGGAAGAGAAAGGGGGGAGTAAGGTGGACAGGAGAAAAGGGAAGGAGAGGGGGCGTGAAGAAATTAAGGGGAAGAAGGTTGAGAAGTAAGGGAAGGGAAGTAAGGGAAATGAAGGAGGTGGAAGCATAAAGGGAGGGAAGAAAGGAGAAAAGGATAGGAAAGACGAGGCAACTAGGAATAGGGGAATGGGAGGAGACCTTGAGGAGAAAGAATGGGGAAATGTAATTGGGTGGGAGGAAAAGAAAAAGAAAAAATGGGATGAGAAAAAGGAAAAAAAAAAGAAGAAATGGTAAGGGCAGGGGAGATGAGAAACAGCCGGAAGGAAGGGAAAGAAGGGAAAGGAAAGGAAGGGAAGGGGAGGGTAAGGGCAGGATAGTAATGAAAGGGAATAGAGTGCAGTGTTATCAGTGTGACGCGACATTCAGCGTGATAAGAAACAGGAAGTGGAGAGTGCAAGTGAAAACGTATGAAAAAAAAACAGGTCAGAACGAGAGAGAGAGAGAGAGAGAGAGAGAGAGAGAGAGAGAGATTGTAGTAGTAGTAGTAGTTGTGGTAGTAGTTGTTGTTGTTGTTGTTGTGTTGCCTTGGGTGTTGCTAAACGTATGTCTTGTTTTGCAGTGTTTGAAGAGAGAAACACCAACATCACCCCCATCTGCATACCTCTCCCCCTCCCCACCTTTAACTCCTTCTTCCTCCCCTCCCAGCCCCCCTCCCTCTTCTTCCTCTCCCCGCCTTTACACCTCATCCCTCCCCTCCCCGTCTTTATCTTCCACCCTCCCTCCTCTTCCTTCTACACTCTCATGCAATCTCCTACTTCTCCTCCCCTCCCACCCATCTTCCTCTCCTTTCTCCACCCCCCTTCCACCCTTCCACCTATCTACCTCCCCCCTCCCCCCTCCATTCCCCCCTTACCTTCACCTCTACACCCTTCCAAACATAACCTTCAAACACACACACACACACACACACACACACACACACACACACACACACACACACACTTTCTTCCCCTCAGCATGGTTCTATCTGACCTTCACTTCCCTTCTTTTTGTTCCCTTCAGTCACCCCCCCCCCCTTCCCCTTAAAACATGCTACTTTTATGTTATTGTTTTCCATCTTTCCTCCTTTCCTTTTTCTTGTCTTGCTTTTTTTTGGTTCTTATCTCTTTCTTTTACTGCCAACTTTCACTTTTGTTTTCACTTTCCTTTTTTTTTTGCATTCATCTTTTCCACGCTTTTCTTTTTCTTTTCCTTTTCTTTTTCTTTCCTTTCGTTTTAGCTTTCACTCATTTTTTCTGTATATCTTAACGTCATTTTTTTTTGTTTTTCTACCAAACTAATTAACCCTCCTCCTTCTCCTCTTCCTCTTTTTGTTATCCTCATCCACTCATTCATCCTTCTTTTTTATACTGTTATTCCCCTGCTTCTGTCTTTTATCATTATATTCTTTCTTCCTTTTCTTCTCTCCTTCATTTTCTTTCTACACTTTCAAATACTTCAGTTAGATTTCCTCCTCTTCTTCCTCTTTCTCCTCCTTTTTTTTTTTTTACCTTTCTCGTCAATTCCTTTAACCTTCTCTCAAGACTATTTTTCCTCTGTCTCTATCTTTTATCATTATTATCTTTCTTCCTTTTCTTCTTTCCCTCATTCTCTTTCAACATATTTAAATACTTCCGTTAGGTCACCATTCACTCTACGCCTTTCTTTATATATATGCAAATTAGGAGTCTGATTTCTCTCTGTATGTCTCTCAGCTCCAGAATCTATCTAATCTTTCATCTCGTCAAAGAATCACAGAACTCTAATTCCTCTCCGTGATAAGGGGGATTAAGAGAGAACAGTAGAATCAAGGTATTGTCTTAACAGCGCCGGATAAAATAAAAAGGATAACGCCAATGCTTCTGTTAATAACGCTTCTGGTTACGTTTATATAACCTGAGCCTGTTGGCGCGGTGTATTATTTTTCTCTATTTTTTTTCTTTTATGCCCTTGAAGTACCTCCTTTGTTGTATGTATAAAAAAGAAACATGAACGTGGTGTGTCTGGCGGCCATGCAGTGAAGTTCAGAACCCTTAATAATGTCCGCCCTAGTCTCTTTCGTAGTTTAAGTGGTCTTGATTAATATTATGTTTAGTGTTGGTTTATTATGGGGGTAATTTATTCCTTTTAAATAACCCACCCTCCCCTATTTCCCTTTCCCTCCCGCTTTCCCACAACTCTTTCCTTCCTCTCCTCTCCTCTCTCTCTTCATTAATCTTCTTCGATCTCCCCATCTAAACCCATTCGTTCCCTCTTCTCCTTTACTTCTCCCCTCTTCTATCTCATATCTCCCCTTTCCTCCCTCTCTCTCTCTCTCTTTTCTCTTCCCATTACTAATATTTCTCCGCCTCCCTCCCTCCTCACATCTCTCCGTCACAGTTTAATCCTCCTCCCCTTTTCCTCTATATCTCTGCTATACTATCTCCCCCTCCCCCTTACCTGCCCCCCACCCCCTCTCTCAAGACTATTACAGTGATGTGACGCAGCCGCTCCACGTTATCACCTCCCTCTTACCTTTCTTATCAGCTTCCTCCTCCTCCTCCTCCTCCTCCCTCTCTCTCCCTCCCTCTCTCTCCTCTTTCCTCCTCTACCCTCATCCCCTCCCATCTCGCTTACGCCGGCCGGTCCGTGATAAGAGGGAGCCCCATGTGTGTGTGTGTGTGTGTGTGTGTGTGTGTGTGTGTGTGCTGAGTTAGTGTGAGTGAAGGAAAAATGGAATACGAGAAAGTGTTTTAGAATGAAAGCGAACTGTAATGAGTGAGTGAGTGAGTGAGTGAGAAAAACCAGTCAAGTGTAAAAGGCAAAAAAGAACAGGATGAGAGCGCGTGATTGAGTGTGTGATTGGGTTAGTGAGTGAGTGAGTGACTGAGTGCATGTCGGAGTGATGAAAAGTTTAGGAGATAAAGAATGGGCTAGAATGAGTAAATTGGTGAGTGAGAGTAAAGGAGAGAGAAAAACAAAAGGTATATACACACAATTAACTCACTGATTAATTAACAAGTCCGTGTGTGTGTGTGTGTGTGTGTGTGTGTGTGTGTGTGTGTGTGTGTGTGTGTGTGTGTGTGTGTGTGTGTGACATGTGCTCATTATCGCTTTACCTGTAGGGCGGGTGCACCTGGAAATACCAGCCCGGCACTCCTCCTCCTCCTCCTCCTACTCCTCCTCCTCCTCCTTAGCATCCCACTTACCTGAAAAAGATAAAACAGAGATAAGATTTCCGGGAGGCACAAAATATCTGACACTGAAATAATAATAATAATAATAATAATAATAATAATAATAATAATAATAATAATAATAATAATAATAATAATAATAATAATAGATATAATAGTGAAATCATCTTAAGGCCATATATCAAGACTAATATTATGGTTTAAAACGCGGTCAAGGAGGAGGGAAAAAAGCCATGAAAGAAGTCTTGTTGTGGCTATTCATTTCACTTTCTTCCTCGACTTTCTTTCCTCCTCCCCCTCCCCCTCCTCCTCCTCCTCCATAATTGCAAGTAATGGAGAAGCAAAGTCGTCCAACGAGTGTTCAAGTGTGTGTGTGTGTGTGTGTGTGTGTGTGTGTGTGTGTGTGTGTAATTCACCACCACGGTCTGATAACGTGTTGGACTCGTAATCGCCGGCAGGTACTCTCCCGACATGAGCAGTGCTCCTTATTGTCGATCAACGGGTACTGCCAGAACCTCACACACCGGCCTGAGCGGGCTCGAACCGCCGCCCTGTCAGACCATGAAGCCTGGCAGCGCAACGCCAGTTGCGCCAGGGAGTGGTTTGTGTGTGTGTGTGTGTGAGAGAGAGAGAGAGAGAGAGAGAGAGAGAGAGAGAGAGAGAGAGAGAGAGAGAGAGAGAGAGAGAGAGAGAGAGAGAGAGAGAGTGTGTCTGTGTGTGTGTGTGTGTGTGTGTGTGTGTGTGTGTGTGTGTGTGTGTGTGTGTGTGTGTGTGTGTGTGTGTGTGTGTGTGTGTGTGTGTGTGTGTGTGTGTGTGTGTGTGTGTGTTTCAGGTAATACATCACGAACACTATTGCAACCTACACCCCCCCCTCCCCCACACACACGCCGCTGCCAACCAATGTCAACTCTCTCTCTCTCTCTCTCTCGTGGTGGTCGTAGAAGAGTTGGTAGTAGTAGTAGGAGTAGTCGTAGTGGTAGTATTAGTATTAGTAGTGTTAATAGTAGTAAATATTTTCGTAGCAGTAATGTCAGAAGTTGTTATATGATTATGGTTAGGAAGACACAGGTGCTGGTGATGGTGGTTGAAACGGTAGTGGTGATGGTGGTGGTAGTGGTGTTGGTGATGGAAGTTGTGGTGGTGGTGGTGGTATTGCTGGTGGCGGTGGAGGTGACAGAAGTGGTGTATTGACCATATTAGTCTTGATAACATACTGGTGGAATATAGATCACACACACACACACACACACACACACATAATGAGAAAGAGTGAGAGAGTATATATAAGCTATGGTTGAGAAGGGACAGGGAAGGAAGGGAAAGGAAGAGGTAGGGAGAGAATAGGAAGAGGAAGGTAAGGTCCAGTTCCCACAAGTTATAATTGGTCCTGGCCTACATCATAAACTGATTCCTCTCTTCCCTTCGTTTTTTAGTAAGTTTGTAATTGTTAGGTTCTCTCTCTCTCTCTCTCTCTCTCTCTCTCTCTCTCTCTCTCTCTCTCTCTCTCTCAAATTAAATACGTGAGAAACGATAAAAAACGTTGAAGATTAGTTGAGGTGATAACGGTGTGTGTGTGTGTGTGTGTGTGTGTGTGTGTGTGTGTGTGTGTGTGTGTGTGTGTGTGATATGAAGCAATAAAATGACTACAAAAGAAAAGCGAAGAACTGGTATCTGCTGACAAACAAATTATTTTCCTTCTCTCAACTCGGAGCGATAAACTAAAAAAGAAAAAAGAAAAAAAAGACAGACATACTCAGTGCTATCTATACTCTCTCTCTCTCTCTCTCTCTCTCGTTGAACAGGAGTGCATGATCATGATATTACGATGCTGTTTTTTTTTTCTACTCCAATCTTTTGTTATTGATGCTTTGTACTTTATTTTTTTCTAGTCTTCTCTAATTTTTATGTCTATCCTTTGTGTATCTATCTATCTATTTATTTACCTATCTATCTTTCTGTAGGAGGGATATGGCAATGTAAAGGAAAGGATGTGAAGAAGCAAGAAGAATTATGAGGATAGGCAAAGCGTATGAGGTAGAAGGGAAAGAGAGGGTAATGATGAGGGAGTAAAGGAAGGAGTGTAGAAAGGATACTGGAGAAATGAGGAAGGAGTGAAAGAGAGAAGGAAGCAAGGAAAGGAAAGGGATGGAAATGAATAAGAAATGAATAAGTAAGGTATAGAAGGGAATGAAAAAAGAAGATGGGATGAAGGAGTGAAGAAGGAGGAGTTAGAGGAATGAGTGAAGAGAAAAAAAAAAAAAAAAAAAAAAAGAGAAGTTCAGTGCAAAAGGAAAGGGATGGAAATGAATAAGAAATGAATAAGTAAGGTATAGAAGGGAATAAAAAGGTGGTGAAGATGGGGTGAAGGAGGGAGTGAAGAAAGGAGGTTAGGAATGAGGGAGTGAAAGAGAAAAGGAAAAAAAATGGAACGAAAAGAGAAGTTGATTGCAGATGGAAAGGAGATGGTATTAAAGAAGGAGTTGCGGAGAGAGTATTGAAGAAGGGACTGAAGAAGGGGTGAAGGAGGGGGTGAAGGAGGAACTGAAGGACAAAGGTGACTTGCGTTATGGTTCTTTTCGTATTTAAGGGCGACTAGTTCTTTCTTAGGCCTCAGAGGCGGATTTTTGTGGACAGGAAGACAGGACTCACCACCACCACCACCACTATAACACCACCATCTGTTCCACCACCACCACCACAACCACCACTATTACGTCTGGCTAGCTTCTTATTTGCGTATATTAACGGTGTCTTCATCGTCATCATCATCATCATCATCATTTAGTTCGTTCTATTGAAGTCAAATTACGATTAATCTTTATTGTTATGTCATCACCTTTTTTTCCTCCTCAGAACATTTGATTTCACTCTCAGCAATATCACTGTTAATCAAGTCATCATAAACATCATCGTCACCATTGTTACCTTCTACACTACCGTCTCTGTCAATATTAATACCAATAGCTACTACTACTACTACTCCTATACTGCACTACTAAACTACTAACACTACTACTATTACTACTAAACACCCTCCCCCCCAACCCAGACACACACAGCTGAATATTACATTTATAGTCAGATAGCAGATGTGTGTGTGTGTGTGTGTGTGTGTGTGTGTGTGTGTGTGTGTGTGTGTGTGTGTGTGTTATCCCATTACAAGCGTCTTCCGTCCCATCTTCCGGGTCTTCCTAAGACTGTTGGGCTTCACGTCCGGTCGTCAGGTTTAGCAGTACATAATGGTGGTAGTAGTAGTAGTAGTAGTAGTAGTAGTAGTAGTAGTAGTAGTAATAGCACTGATACTACTAATACTACTACTACTAATAATAATAATAATAATAACAATAACGATAATAATAACACCTGATGACACGGGTGACGTCACCTGTGGATTAGCTCAGTGTGCCCCGCCCACCAGTGGGAAGGTCCCAATGGTCACGACCCGCGCTGACCCTGACCTTCTCTCTCTCTCTCTCTCTCTCTCTCTCTCTCTCTCTCTCTCTCTCTCTCTCTCTCTCTCTCAAACACACACACACACACACACACACACAAACAAACACACCGCTTTTTCACTCTTGTCTCCTCTTCCCACAATTTTTCCTCTTTCTTTTCTTTCTTATTTTTCTTTTTTGAATACATTAATATTTGATTCCCTCTTCTCCAGCTCTTTTTTTTTTATTTCTCCTACCCTTCATCTCTTTTTTTCACTTTCCTCCTCCTCCTCCTCCTCCTCCTCATACATCCGTTCGCCTCTCCCATCCTTCTCCCTCTTTCAAGGAAGCACAAAAGGAAATAACATGAGATAAGAAATGATAGAAAAAAACGGAAAGCCACGCCGTGTGTTGTACCGTGAGAAACAGATAAGGACGGAGAAGAAAAGAATGGAAGGAAAGAAATAAAGGAAGATACTGAGAGGGTGAAAAATTAACTAGCATCATTTTAATATTTAGCAGTTCTTCTCCTCGTTCTTCTCCTTCTCCTTTTTATTATTATCCCTCTTCTTTTATTGTTATTATTGTTTTTTTATTGTGGCTGTTACTATACCTACTACTACTACATCTACTACTACTACTACTACTACTACTACTACTACTATCGCCTCCTTCCCCATTATGTAGCCGTCAATCAAGAATCAATAGGGTCGATGGTGGTGATGATGATGATAGTGATTGAGATAATTGTGGTGGTGATGGTGATGCGAAGGAGGATGTGATGCGTAGGAGGAGAAGGAGGAGAAGGAGGAGGAGGAGCAAAAAATTAGGAACAAGAGGAAGAGGAGGAAGAGTGTGATTGGGTAAAGGATAAAAAGTTAGCGACAGTGTGGAGGAGGAGGAGGAGAAGGAAGAGGAGGAGGAAGAGGAAGATGTGGAGGAGGAGGAACAAGAATAAGAGGTGGAGAAAGAGTGTGATTGTATGAAGCATGAAAGTTAGCGACTGTGTGTGTGTGTGTGTGTGTGTGTGTGTGTGTGTGTGTGTGTGTGTGTGTGTGTGTGTGTGTGTGTTTGATCAAGGGCAAGTTGGTGTCCGTGGCGACATTGTGATCACACACACACAAACACACACACACACACACACACACACACACACACACACACACACACACACACACACACTATTGACGCTAAAAGAATCATAACAACACAAGATGACCAAGGACGAGAGAGAGAGAGAGAGAGAGAGAGAGAGAGAGAGAGAGAGAGAGAGAGAGAGAGAGAGAGAGAGAATGAGGGGAGATGAAAGATAAAAGAGGGAGAGATAGAAGGGTTTGAGAGGGGAGAGTAAGCGAAATAGTAGGGATGGGAAGGAAAGGAATGGAAAGGGGAAGAGTTAACGTGAAGTTGAGGAAAGGGAAAATAATGGAAAGAAAAATAAAGGGGATGGTTCAGAAGAAAAGGAAAGAGACAGAAGGGAAGGGAATGGAAAGTAATTGAGTGAAAATTGGAAGTAGGAGAAAAAGAGAGCATGGAGGGCAAAGAAAGAAAAAGCAAGGTAGATGGAAGAGAAACAAAAGGAAGGAAGAAGCGAGGAGGGATCGAGGGAAGGGATGGAAAGGGAAGAAGTGGGTGAGAAAAGAAAAGAAGAGGAAAATATGAAAAAAGGAAAAGGAAGGAGAGACTGAAGGAAGGGAAGGAAAGGGAAGGAGGGGGTGAAAAAAGAAAAGAAGGGGGAAAAAATGACAAGAAAGCAAAAGGAAGGATAGATTGAGGGAAGGGAAGGAAAGGGAAGGAGTGGGTGAGGAAAGAAAAGAAGGGGGAAAAATGAAAAGAAAGCAAAAGGAAGTAGAAACTGAAGGAAGGGAAGGAAAGGGAAGGAGGGGGTGAGAAAAGAAAAGAAGGGGGAAAAAAGGAAAAGAAAGGAAAAGGAAGGAGAGATTGAGGGAAGGGAAGGAAAGGGAAGGGATGGGTAAGATAAGTGTGGAATAGAGTGAGGGAGAGTGTGTTTTTATTTACTTATTACCATGGAAACTTGCCCACCACCACCATCACCACCACCACCACCACCACCGCCACTACTTTCAATACCATTATCACTATTGCTATCTATACGTTATCTCATGTTCCTACACTATTATTATATTACTATTTCTCTATTTGTCTATCAACTTATATATCAGTTGCTATCGTTTTTTTTATCTCCCTTTCTCTCTCTTTCTCCTCTTCCATAACCTTTTTTTTATTCTTTTCTGCTCTATTTCTCTCTTGCCACTTCTGATTCCTCCTCCATCATCTGTTTTTTTCCCTTCTCCTTCTTCCGTTTCTTCCTCCTTCACCAACTTTTTTATATTCCTTCCTCCTCCACTTTTGTCCCTTCTCCAACACCTTTTTCAACACCAATAACAACAACATTACCAGTTTTCCCATCTCTTATACATTCATCACCATCACCACCACCACCACCACCATCACCACTTCGAACCCCGTCACCCACACCACCACCGGAACACCACTTCTGTCACCACCATCATCATCATCATCATCATTACCGCTGTTAACTACCCCAATAATGTCTACCCCGTATTTCACTAAGTTGTTGTTGTTATTATCATTATTACTGTTATTATTACTTTCACTCTCATTCTCGTTATTGTTGTCATCTGTTATTGTTGATCCATATGTTATTGTTATTGATTTCCATGCTCGTATCTAGGTCAGTCAGTCCTCACACACACACACACACACACACACACACACACATACACACATACACACACACACACACACACACACAAGGCCAATCAGCAACAAGTCCCATACACAGGAAGACACACATAAAGAAAAACAAAACACGCGATAGTATTGTTTACAAGTGTCAAATCGATGGGCCCCGTTAGCAACCAATGGCTCGCCCTCTTAGTGATGACGTCAGCTGATACCTCGCGCTGATTGGCCCTCGAGGGGGAAGGGGATGACCGGGGGAGTACCATGTGGATCAGCTGACGGAGTGTAAACAAGGCGACGAGAATAGACCCTTAAGAAGCAGTACTAGTGTCGGCCGCGGGGAAGGGAGTGAATGGAGGAGGCAGCTTTTAACACAATACCACGTGTGTGCTTCATTAAGTTCAATTGTTAGTTTATCAAAAGAAGATCTAGTGAGCTCGATCATGAGAGAGATTATAAATGCTAAGGAAGATTACGATTAGGACAAAAGTTATACGTGTTTGAGAATACATCGAGTAATACATATACATTTTTATCTTTCAAGCTGCAACCATGAATGTTTATCACGCTCCGAAAACATGATCACACACACATACACACACACACACACACACACACACATACAAACGTCCCTCAGGAGCTAATCACTCACCCGGGTCACTCATTACCACGTGTCAGAGTGTGTCACGCTAAAAATAATGAAGATGAGTAACTAACGCAATGACGCCTGACTGAAAAAAAAATATCACAGAGGAGAATCACGAAACACCTGGAATGGAATCTGATCCCTTTTTTGGGGCATCTAATATTCTCTTTGTAGGATTAGTTCATTCCTAGCATCTTTTTAATCATTTATATTTGCTTGTTCAGCCATTGGTCTTGCTTGAGTTAAAAAAAATACATACATACAAGGAAAAGAAATGCGAATATACATGTTGATTTTTTTTCAGGAATTGGTATTTGAAAGTCAATGTAGTACAGCTGTGGGGCATAAAAATAGATGGAAGAATTTATCATTTTTTCAGCTCCATTAATCGTGGTGTCAGTGGTGGTGGTGTTGGGTGGGGTGGGTGGTGGTGATGGTGGTGGTGGGTGGGATGGGGTGGGTGGTGATATTGGTGGTGGTGTTGAGTGGGATGGGGTGGGTGGTGGTGGTGGTGGTGGGTGGGATGGGGTGGGTGGTGGTATTGGTGGTGGTGTTGGGTGGGATGGGGTGGTGGTGGTGGTGGTGAAAATGATATACATGGTTTTCGTCCACTATCCAAAATATTTCACATGCTCATTTTAAATTTTTGGTGAACGTCATTTATCTCACTATTCTACAAGTGTTTAGCGTTGTAGACACGTGCCATTACGACTGCCTCCATACTCGTCATCGTCATCATCATCATCACAACCATAATCTGCATTCTCCTCCTCTGCTCGTTATCAATTGTATTCATTTTCTCATCAATCATCATCGTCATCATTTTCATTATCGTCTTCATTATCATTATTATTATTATTATTATTATTATTATTATTATTATTATTA
>NC_066543.1:10251228-10333728 GCF_024679095.1 Eriocheir sinensis
TTTTTTTTTTTTTTTACTGATTGTGAGTCTTTTGTTCTTGTTTGTGATGTTGGTGATTTGTGTGATGACTGTTCTAGGCTTTTTTTTTAACTAATGATAAGTGTTTTGTTCTTGTTGGGAGTTTGTGTGATAACTTTTCTACCTTTTTTATTTTACTGATTATGAGTGTTTTTTTTTATTTTTATTTATCAAGTGTAAGTAGTGTGGTAACTTTTCTAGCTTTTCTTTAGTTATTATGAGCGTTTTTATTCTTGTGTTTTAAATGCTGGGAATTTGTGTGATAACTTTTCTTTTTTTTTTTTTTACTGATTATGAGTGTTATTTTTTTATCAAGTGTAAGTAGTATGGCTACTTTTCTTGCTTTTCTTTAGTTATTATGAGTGTTTTTTATTGTTGTGTTTTAAATGCTGGGAATTTGTGTGATAACTTCTCTATATTTTTAAGAAAACATAAGAACATGAAAAGTCTGCAAGAGGCCGGTAGACCTATACAAGGCAGCTCCTGTAAAAAAAAAATGAACACAGGATTCAGAAATATCAAAGCCGAGGGGTTGAAAGTGGTGTCTATAAGTTTGAGGAAGGGAAAAACAGACAGAAGAAAAGTATTTAGTTTTAGGAAATTTGTAATGTTTTATTTTTCTTCGACTAAAAAAAATCCTCATTGTCAAATTTTTCAGTTTCTTTTTTTTTTCGTGGTTTGTTTTGTTTGGTTGTAAATGTCATTGTGAAGGTTTGTTAGTATAGGCCTTGTTTTTGTGTAGGTTTGTTAGTATAGGCCTTGTTTTTGTGTAGGTTTGTTAGTATAGGCCTTGTTTTTGTGAAGGTTTGTTAGTATAGGCCTTGTTTTTGTGTAGGTTTGTTAGTATAGGCCTTGTTTTTGTGTAGGTTTGTTAGTATAGGCCTTGTTTTTGTAGGTTTGTTAGTATAGGCCTTGTTTTTGTGTAGGTTTGTTAGTATAGGCCTTGTTTTTGTGTAGGTTTGTTAGTATAGGCCTTGTTTTTGTGTAGGTTTGTTAGTATAGGCCTTGTTTTTGTGTAGGTTTGTTAGTATAGGCCTTGTTTTTGTGTAGTTTGTTAGTATAGGCCTTGTTTTTGTGTAGGTTTGTTAGTATAGGCCTTGTTTTTGTGTAGTTTGTTAGTATAGGCCTTGTTTTTGTGTAGTTTGTTAGTATAGGCCTTGTTTTTGTGTAGTTTGTTAGTATAGGCCTTGTTTTTGTGTAGGTTTGTTAGTATAGGCCTTGTTTTTGTGTAGGTTTGTTAGTATAGGCCTTGTTTTTGTGTAGGTTTGTTAGTATAGGCCTTGTTTTTGTGTAGGTTTGTTAGTATAGGCCTTGTTTTTGTGTAGGTTTGTTAGTATAGGCCTTGTTTTTGTGTAGGTTTGTTAGTATAGGCCTGAGTTAATTCGGTGTTAGTGTGTGTTTGTTTGTTTCATTATTTTGTTGTTTCTTAAGTTCTTTGCTGAGTGTGTTGATTCCTTTTCCATGAAACTTTGTCTGTGAACTTTTGTGACCTTCAAACTTAGTAAAACTCTCCCAATACCGCAGAAACTAAATGAATCTTGCATCGCGCACTATCGGAGAGAGAGAGAGAGAGAGAGAGAGAGAGAGAGAGAGAGAGAGAGAAAAAACGTTAACACAGAGCATCACTTGGCTCTCCCAACACCGCAGAAACTAAATGAATCTTGCATCGCGCACTATCGAAGAGAGAGAGAGAGAGAGAGAGAGAGAGAGAGAGAGAGAGAGAGAGAGAGAGAGAGAAAACGTTAACACAGAGCATCACTTGGCCGGTGGGACATTTGACGGATAAAATTGTGTGTAATCAATTCCTTAACCCTAAAAGTCCACGTAGAGATATTTTCGAATCGGCAGAAATATTGAACGATTTGCTTTACGTTTCTCAATAGTGAAAAGAGAAAGACGAGGAAAATATAGACGACCATTTGACCCTTGAAATGATACGTAATAATCCAGGTTGTCGTCAACGGGCAGACGTCCGACTCCTTGCCAGTGGAGGCATCAGTGCCACAGGGCTCAGTGCTAGGGCCAGTTCTGTGGAACATATATGTGGACGACCTTCTCCGGCAGCTGCCAGCAGTCTCAGCTTACGCTGATGACTGCACTCTCTCCTGCACCTACCCCAGACAAGACTGTGGGCGAGCTGCTGACGAGGTCAATCAGCAGCTGAAGGTGCTACAGGAGTGGGGTGCCCGCAGGCAGGTGACCTTTGCCCCAGAGAAGACCCAGGCAATGGTGGTCTCTCGATCCCCCACTGCCGGGCCAGCGGTGGAGGGGAAGTTAAGCTTTGGTGGCGTCCCCCTCCCACTCCAGGAATCCGTCAAGATTCTGGGAGTGGAAGTGGATCGAGGGCTACGGTTTGACAGCCACATCAAACACATTGCCCAAAATGCCTCCCACAGAGTCTCCTGCCTGCGAAGAGTGGCCAGCTTCCTCGACAAAAAAGGGAGGCTGTTGCTCTACAAGGCCCAGATACGGCCTTACCTGGAGTACGCTGCCCTCTCTTGGATGTCGTGTGCTGCCTCGCACAGCGGGAGACTCGACGCCATCCAGGGACGGGCACTGCGACTGGTGGATGCGGCAGACCCCCCAACCGGGCAGGAAACTTTCAGCTCCGTCGACTCATTGGAACACCGCAGGGACGTAGCTGCTCTTGTGGTGTTTCACAAGGCACAAGTGCAGGGAGTGCCACATCTGGTGGGCTTACGCCAACCTCCGAGAGTCACCACGCGGGACACGAGAACGGTGCTATCCCGTGGTGACGCAGTGGAGGTGCCGTGTTCCCGTACCAGCTAGCACCAGCGCACCTTTTCGGGAAGAGTCTCCCGGATGTGGAACATGTTCACGGCCTGTGTACCAAACATTCGGGAGATGAACACCCAAAAAATAAAAACTGTCAGCCCACCACTGGAGGGTCTCACTCCCCACTCCACTGACACTCGTGGTGGAGCAGTGACACGAGTGTAGTGTGCAGTGCGTTCACATATATTCTGTATTGTATGTGTTTTTTTTTATAGTATATATATTTTTTATAGTTTATGTAGTTATTTTTTATATAGACTTTATTCTGCCCTTTGAATAGGCAGCACACGACAGTGCACCTTTGGGTATGTAAATAGTATACATGTGCCTATGTTTAAATAAAAGAGAGAGAGAGAGAGAGAGAGAGAGAGAGAGAGAGAGAGAGAGAGAGAGAGAGAGAGAGAGAGAGAGAGAGAGAGAGAGAGAGAGAGAGAGAGAGAGAGAGAGAGAGAGAGAGATTGAGATTGAGATTGAGATTTCCATGTCGCTAGAAGTTATACAAATTATGAATTATTTGACTCTGAAAAATGAGAGATATTTCCAAAATCGATAGAAATTGGGTATGATTTTCGCTTATTACTACCACTTATCAGAACTGAATAGAACCAAGCAGTAAGGGCACACAGGCGACCACTTCCAACACAACGCTGGGGAGGCAGATTCTTGTTTTTTTTTTTAATGTAAACGCCGTATTTATCATTTTTTTACCTGTTTTTTTTTTCAAGGCGGGTTTAGTTAGATTTATTGATTTTTTTATATCACTTTTCACGACTGAGTTTGTAATACATCGACTTAATTATTTACATTTTTTACCTGTTTTTCAAGGCGGGTTTAGTGGATTTATTGATTTTTTCTATATCACTTTTCACGACTGAGTTTGTAATACATCGACTTAATTATTTACATTTTTTACCTGTTTTTCAAGGCGGGTTTAATGGATTTTATTGATTTTTTTCTGTCTCTTCTAACGGTTGAGTCTGCAATACCTCGACTTAACTCCGTCCCCAGAAATGGAAGTAAAAAGCCAAAGTAATTCCATGACTTTAAAGATGAACTAATGTGACGTTTAAGCAATCTGGCAACCGTGTGGAGTGACGCGTGGGAGGGAAGTCATTACGCGGGACGCAGGTTTTTTTTTTTTTTTTTCGTCAATGTTTTCTGTTTAAAATTTTCTCTCTCCACACCGCCATTTAAATACCACCTGAGGACCTTGAGTGAAGGGAGAAAGAGAGGGAAAGGGGGAGGAAAGAATGAAGAGGAGGAGAAGGAGGGAATGGAGAAGAGGGAAGGGGAGGAGAAATGGAGGAGAGAGGGAGGGGGAGAGAATAGAAGGGGGAAGGAGAGGGCATGTTGGAGGAGAAAGGGAGGGAATGGAGAGAGGGAGGAGAAGGAATGGAAAGGTGGGAGGGAGGGAATGGAAGGGGGGGAGGGAGGGAGGGGAAATGGAAGGGTGAGAGAAGGAGGGAATAGAGGGGGGAGGGGGAAGGGAATTGAGAGGGGAACGGGGAGGGAAAGGGAATGAAGAAAGAAGGGGAGGGAATGGATGGGGGGGAGGGGGAGGGGGAGGTAATAGGGGAGAGGGGGAGGGAGGGCTTTTACGTCATCGTTTCGTATGATTGACGTCATCCCATCTTTTCTATTTCTCCTTTTTAATCTTTTTTTCTTAATTTTTTTCTATTTTCGCTTCATCCTTCGTCATTTCTTATTTTTTTTTCTTCCTGTTTTTTCTTTTAATTTATCCCTCTTCCTTTCTTTTCTTTTAATTCCTTGTTTCTCTTATTTTTTTACTTATTTTTCACTTTTATTTTTTTTCCTTTTCTTCTTTCCTCTCATCTTTCCTTTCATTTTTTTTTATTCCTGCTTTATCTTATTTTATTCTTACTCCCCTTGTGCTTTTCTTTTCTCTAGTTCCTTCCTTCCTCTCCATTATTTTCTCTTTCTGTCACTTCCTTCCTTTTCTTTCCTTTCTTCCCCTTTCGTATCCTTTCTTTACTCTTTTCTCTTTCCTTCTCGTGTTTTCTTTCTTTTTCGTTCTTCCTTTCCTCCTCCGTATTCTTTATCCGTTGTTTACTGATTTCCTTTTTCCTTTTCTCTAGATTTCTTCCTAATTCATCCTTCCTTTCCTCTTCCGTATTCTTTTCCGTTCTTTACTCTTTTTTTCTTTTAGTTTCTACCTTCTACGTCCTTCCTTTCTTCTTCCTCTTTTTTTTCTATAATTATTTTTCCTTTAATCTTAATTTCTCCCTTCTTCATCCTTCCTTCCCTCTTAAATATTTTTCCTTTCTTTACTCTTTTTCTTTATCCTTTTCTCTTAATATCTATCTTCTCCGTCCGTCCTTTCTTCTTCCTCTTTTTTTCTTCTTTTACTATTTTCCTTTAATCTTAATTGCGCCCGTCTTCATCCCTCCTTCCCTCTTCAGAATTTTTCCTCTCTTTACTCTTTTTCTTTATCCTTTTCTCTTACTTTCTACCTTCTTCGTCCTGCCTTTCTTCTTCCTCTTTTTTTTCTTCTATTATTTTCTCCCTTCTTCATTCTTCCTTCTCTCTTAATTATTTTTTCCTCTCTTTACTCTTTCTCTTTATCCTTTTCTCTTAATTTCTACCTTCTTCGTCTGTTCTTTCCTCCTCCTTCGTAATTTTGCTTTCCTCCTCTATCTTTCCTCTACTTTTTCTGCTTCGTCTCAGTTCTAACATTTTCTTAACATCTGTCGGTTCACAATTTCGTTCTTGAAGGTCATAGTATTATATTCTCCCTCCCTCTCCCTCTCCCTCTCTCTCTCCCTCCCTCTCTCTCTCTCTCTCTCTCTCTCTCTCTCTCTCTCTCTCTCTCTCTCTCGAAAAGGCAATGAGAGGATGAGTGGACAGGAATAGAAGAAAACTTGGACAGTAAAGAAGAAAACGAGAGGAGAGGAGAGGAAGCGGATGGAAGGAGATAAAAGAGAGAGAAGGAAAGATTACACCAGAGGAGAGTGGGCAGTAAAAGAGAAAATGGGAGTGGAGGAGAGGAGGTGGATGAGAGAAAAGGAGATTAGAGAAGAGAAAAGAGGAGAAGAGAAGAAATGAGAAGAGAAAAGAAAAGGAGAGAAGAAAGGAGAAGAGAAAAAAAGAGAAGAGAAGGAAAGATTTTAGAGCAGAGGTGAAAGAACAGTAAAAGAGAAGAGGATCATGAACAGTAAAGGAGAAAATGAGGGTAGAGTAGAGGAAGTGGATATGAGAAAAGGAGGTTAGAGAAGAGAAGTAAAGATTAGAGAAGAAGAGATTAGCGAGCAAGCAAGGAGGATAGATAAGAAGATAAGATAAGAGAAGACAAGAAAATTGAAGAGATGAGAAGAGAAGGAAGGAAAGATTAGAGAAGAGATTACCAAGCAAGCAGGATAGATTAGAGGAGGAGAGAAGAGAAGGAAAGAGAGAAGAAGAGAGGAGAACTGAAGGAAAGATTAGAGATTAGCATGCAAGTAAGTAGGATAGATTAGAGGAGGAGAGAAGAGAAAGAAAGAGTAGAGAAGAGAAGCGAACGAAAGATTAGAGAGGAAGAGATTAGCAAGCAAGCGAGGAGGATAAATCAGAGGAGGAGAGAAGAGAAGAAAAGAGAAGAGAAGAGAAGAGAAAAGAGAAGAGAAGAGAAGAGATGAGAGGATTAGAGGAGAGGAGTTCAGTAACCAACCAAGCAAGCGTCTCCCATTTTCTAAGCGGGTCAGGTTGCATCCACGATTAGCTTGAACTCTTATCAGGCATTGCCTTCCGCCTGTTGAACTTTTATTATCAGACAGATGCGGAGAGATTCATGTAAGCGCCGGGAGATAAACGTATAGAGATTTTTGTGTTAGTATTTCATTTTTTTTTTTTTTAATCGTCCTCGCTCCGTCTCATTTATTACCTTGAAAATATAGGGAAAGGAACATTTTGCTATGATTGTTGCTTAAGTGAAAAGGATTGGCAAGCAAGATTGAGACGTATATCGGAGAGCAGGAAGAAGGGGTACGAGAGAGAGAGAGAGAGAGAGAGAGAGAGAGAGAGAGAGAGAGAGAGAGAGAGAGAGAGAGAGAATAACAAGACGAGCAGGAGAATAGAAGGAAAAGAACAAGTAGGTGAAGAGAGGAGAGATAAGCAGAAGGAAGAATGAAAGAGAGAGAGGAAAGAATGCGTGAATGAACAAGCAGAACATAAAACCAATATACAACACCTAACACTGCATTACTTGAAGACTTTGGTCCTTAATTTGCATGCATAAAGGACCCTCTACGCACACAACCATTCAAGTGTGTGTGTGTGTGTGTGTGTGTGTGAGGAACGTTACTATATAAACCAAGATTTTTTTTAAGCATCATCATTGTATTGCTTGTCGCGACTTTTCTTTCTTGCTCCTGTTATCGAAATTCGTGACAGTCGAGATTACAAGCGCTTGGGTACGTTTTAATCTTCTGGTTTCCACTCTAGATATGTCATTCGTCACCCCATTCTCCTCCTTCTCTCCATGCACATTCCTCATCTTCCCCTCCCCCTCTTTTCTCTCCCTCTCGTCCCTCATTCTCCTTTTCTTCGCTTCTCTCCTTCCATTTATCGTCTCCCTCCCCTCTATTCCCTCCATCACGTCCCTCATCCTCCTTTCCTTCGCTTCTCTCCTTCCATTTATCGTCTCCCTCCCCTCTTTCCTCTCCCTTACGTCCTCCATCCCCCCCTTCCATTCCTCATCTCCCTCCCCTCTATTCCCTCCATCACATCCCTCATCCTTCTTTCCTTCCCTTCTCTCCTTCAATTCCTCAACTCCCTCCCCCTCTATTCCCTCCATCACGTCCCTCCTTCCCCTTCCCTTCGTTGCTCTCCTTCCATTCCTCGTCTCATTCCCCTCTATTCCCTCCATCCCCTCCTCCCCCTTCCCTCCGTTGCTCTCCTTCTATTCCTCAGCTCCCTCCCCCTCTTTTCTCTCCATTACGTTCCCCTCCCCCTTCCCTTCGTTGCCCTCCTTCCATTCCTCAACTCCCCCCCCCCCCCCTCTTTTCTCTCCATTACGTTCTCCTCCCCCTTCCCTTCGTTGCTCTCCTTCCATTCCTCAACTCCCTCCCCCTTTTTTATCTCCATTACGTTCCCATCCCCCTTCTATTCTCGCCTCTCCCTCCACCTATCTACTCATTCTTCCCTCCGTCATTCCAGCTTCCTTTCCTTCCGCTCTGATGTCCGTCTCTCCCTTCATCCTCTTCATCTCTCCTCTCCTTCCCTCTCTCCCTCAAGTCCTTCTCTTCTTTCCTTCTTTTCACTTCTACCTCCTAAAGAGAGTCGTTTTTGTTTTCTCTTTTTTTTTGGCATTTTTTATCCACAACAAAGATAAGTTTCAAGATTTAAACCGTAATATATTTTCATTTTCGTCTTTCATTCAGCATCTCTTTCGCAATTAGCAAAGAGGGCAGTTATTTCCACCACGATACAGATAAAAGTTTCCTGAATCGAAACCCCACACAAGTTTATCAAGCGAAAAGAAGGCAGAGTTTTGAGCATTCCCCGCAGTATCTCCCCCGCTTACATGAGTCACGGCTTGCACTGAAACCTGAGGAGGCGGCTGTTTGTTGACACAGATGACACTCCTCGGCTGGGAAAGTAGGCCGTCTCCAGCGCTGTATGGCCTACTGTGCCTGTCCTGGGGCCGTGGGGGAGCTGGGGCGTGGCTGTGGGACGGTCTAGCGTATCGTGTGACTGTTTAGGGCGACTGTGCGACTGTGTAGGGCATTAAAGTGACACTTCTTAGGTGGGTGAGTGACTGTGTGGAGTGTTGTGTGACTTGGCTGATGTGTGGCTGTACGTGTGGGTGGGTGTGGGTGTAGTGTCGTTAATCATGTATACGCAAGTGTTCTGTATGGCCGTGCTGGTGTGATTCAAGTGTAAGGTGAAGTTTAGAGCGTACGCTATAGCTACGTGTGGCCTCAGTGCTCATCTCCGTTACATAAACCCTTGAGCCTGTGATGAGTAATGTTAATAAAAAGCATTGTAGAGTCTGTTTATCTTAGGGGCTAGTATTAGGGTGTTTGTGGTGGCATGTGTGTTGGGGTGTGCTACTATGCGTTTCAGGCGCCATGTCACACAGGTTTTCGAATATAACATTTTAACAAAGCGTCGGACAAGGATGGTATTTTGGAAGACGATGATTGAGACCCCGACCTAATTGCTAAAAATAGGCTTAGGTGCCAAATATGGATGATTACGGCACTTGTAGGAGTAACTTTAAGGTAAACTTCACTAAAATATACAGGCACGGGTAGCGAGAGGTGTATTTCGGGGTGTAGAAGCGAAGAGTGTAGAGTGATGATGTTTATATAAGGGGGAAGTGTAAGGGTGTTTTGGGCGGTGTGTGTCTTGGGTGCAGCATGGGGTGGGGTGTACCAGGGAGGGGGGTGTATGT
The DNA here is from genome assembly GCF_024679095.1 of Eriocheir sinensis. Taxonomy (NCBI): domain Eukaryota; kingdom Metazoa; phylum Arthropoda; class Malacostraca; order Decapoda; family Varunidae; genus Eriocheir; species Eriocheir sinensis. The sequence goes on from NC_066543.1 coordinate 10,260,434, forward strand.
GAGGTGAATTTCGGGGTGTAGGAGTTGAGAGTGTAGAGGGTTGTTATTTATATGAGGGGGGTAGTGTAGGGGTGTTTGTGGCGGTGTGTGTTGGGTACAGCATGGGTGGGGTGTACCAGGGGTGTATCTGAGGTGTTTTTCTGGGTGTAGGTGCTCAGAGTGTAGACTGTAGACTGTAGAGTGTTGTATCTTATATAAGGGGACAGTGTAAGAGTGATTGTGGCTGCGAGTGTGTTGGGTGAAGCATGGTTGGGGGCTGTCTGGGATGTGTCTGGGGTGTTTTGCGGGGTGTAGGAGAGCAGTAGGCCGTGTAGGGTGTAGTGAGTGTAGCGACGCGGCCGAGCGGATCAAGATACACAAACCCGAGTCTAAGTTTCTAAGGTTTATCTTTGGGGTACAAATATTTAGTCTCCTCGTGTGAGAGAGAGAGAGAGAGAGAGAGAGAGAGAGAGAGAGAGAGAGAGAATAAACGGAAAAGAACAAGTGAAGAGAGGAGAGATAGGTAGGAGGAAGAATGTGAGAGAGAGATGAAAGAATGCGTAAATGAACAAGCAGACCAAAAACCAATACACAACGCCTAACACTACATTACTTGAAGACTTTAAAATTTTCGCCTTTAAGTCGTTTTTCTTCCATCTCAGCATCATTATTTCTTCCGTCATGCGCTGTGTTCATAATCCGTATTTTCCTTTTCTTTTTATTGCACTTTCCCTCCCTCCTTCCTATCCTCCCAACCTACATCTCTCCCTTCCTTCTCTCCGTATCTTATCCCTCCTTCCACCTTCCTCTTTCCATGTTCCTTCCTCCTTTCTCCCTCCTCTCCCCTCCTTTCGTATCCACCTCAATCCTTACCTTCCTTTTCCCTCTACCCCTCTCTCCTTTCGTCCACTTTCCCTTCTCCCTACACGTCCTTCTTCCCCTCTCTTTGCCTCTCCACCTCCCTCCGTCCCTCCCCCGTCCTTCCACCCTCTCTTCTTCTACCTTCTCTTCCTCCTTCCTTCCTCTCTCTCCTAATAAAACGGAGACACTTGCGACAGACAGGTGTGCCAATCACCTCATTAGGGCAGGTGTATAGGACTGCCATAGAGAGAGAGAGAGAGAGAGAGAGAGAGAGAGAGAATATGACTAATAGATATGTTAATGAATGTTTAAATCATGTTAATCAGACGATGAAAATAGTTAGACACACACACACACACACACACACACACACACACACACACACGCGCACACTGCCTCAATACATTAATTCCTTCGCATTAACCTTTATGGCTCTTTTATTTTAATTGGCTCAGATTTTCATTCCTTTGGCCAATCATTTATTTTTTTCCTTTTTATCATTCGTTCATTTTTCGTGGTGGAGTAGTTGAATGATCCCCTCGCCACGAATCAACAGGCCGGGGTTCGATTCCAGTTAGTGTCGACACCGTACTGCCCACCTATACGACGTTTTACCCTTCCTTTACGCGTTGTTCGATGAAAGGGTACCTGGGGAAGTCTGGGAAAGGTAAACTAAGGTAACCCGGCTGTCATACCTGCCCTTTATCCCGGGTTATGGTTATGTCCACCACAGGCTCAAGGACGAAGAGACGGAGATGAGTACTGACGCAACGAGCAGTTCAGCGTACGTATCCTCCTTACTAAGATTAACTTTTGCGTAACACTCTCTCTCTCTCTCTCTCTCTCTCTCTCTCTCTCTCTCTCTCTCTCTCTCTCTCTCCTCGGACATGGTAGGATCACGTGTTACCGTTCACCTCGTATCATTTTCCTTCTTATACCTGTACACCTTTCCTCCTCCAAGGCGTCGTGGCGGTGGCTGGCACGACACAGCTTCCTATCGCTTGGACGGATCCTGCGGAGGGGAGAGAGAGAGAGAGAGAGAGAGGAAACAGAATGGGATAAGGATAATAAGGGAGCGAGTGAGAGAGTGAGTGTCGCATTATAAGACATTTCGTCGCCCAAGAACACATATTTGACAAGGTTTTCGTAGGAGTTGAGGGCATTTCCAGGAGTAGTTTTATGACCCCGGTGGTAGTTTGACCCTTCTTCTGTACCATGAACCTGAGGAAACACTAATTAGAACCCGACTGACCCCCTCTTTGACCTTTAGAAATAGCTGATGTGAGAAGCGAAGGTGTCTTATTATACCAACCTTAGTGTCATCGATGCTTGGGAAAGAAGAGGGAACGCAGAGAGATTGAATACCTAGAATAGAGTTAATTTCTCTTCTTGTTTCCTTTCTTTTTATGTGCTGGCTATAGCGCCGGTAGGGTCTCTTAAGGGGCCACTTGTACAACCCCAGCCTGTTAGTGGAGCAGGCGAATTTAATTTATAGTGGCTACCGTGATTTATGACTCGTACTACGGACTAAGTATATTATGGGTTTTTTTTCTTCTGCGTTACTCTCACGACCTAATTGTAAGTCTGTTTAAGATTTCAAGAGCTATGTGACTCCCTCCGTTTGGTATTTAGAAGTCAATGCGTGTGTGAAGAAGGAGAGGCCCAGTGGATAGCGTGAATAGAGACCAGAGCAGTGGGGTGATCCGTACTCTGAGGAACCTTAGCTTAGACGCGCAGTTTAGACTTAGGAGGTGAAAAGTAGGAGGTGAGAAGTTGAAGGTTATGGGTAAAAAGGTTTGAGGCCTGAGCATTGAGAGTAAAAGAGTAAGATTGGGAGAGATGTTGACTGAGAAACGGAGAGATTGAAGGACACAAGGCTCTTTTTCGTTTGCCACATTGTGCAGGGCAAACTGATAAACTAACACACACACACACACACACACACACACACACACACATTGCAATTTCATTTCCTTCCTCTGGGAAATAATATTGATTTAAAAGAGAGAAAAAATACCCTCGTCATATATACCTACATGAAATATACAAGTGTGTGTGTGTGTGTGTGTGTGTGTGTGTGTGTGTGTGTGTGTGTGTGTGTGCCTCGGGGAAGAGTTTATATGCATAAAAGACACAGGTGTAGCGATGTATAGCCGCGCGACAGGTGTACCAAGGCATACGTCCTCGTAATAGCAGGACTGGCAGGTGATCAAGGAGAGGGGGGCAGGAGGGGGGGACGAGGGGGCGGGCGTGGACACCTGTGCTGGGTGGACATGGTGATCGGCGGGACATAAAAGGAAAAAAAAAATGATGTAGATGAATAACAGCTGCTACTACTGTTACAGCGACGAGAAACAATGGCGACGACAACAACAACAACAACAACAACAACAACAACAACAACAACAACAACAACAACAACAACAACAACAACAACAACAACAACAACAACAACAACAACAACAACAACAACAACAACAACAACAACAACAACAACAACAACAACAACAACAACAACAACAACAACAACTGTACTACTACTACTAATGCTACAATAATAATAATGATAACAATAATAATAATAATAATAATAATAATAATAATAATAATAATAATAATAATAATAATAATAATAATAACAACAATGATAATTATTTCAAAAAACAAAAATACGAGTACGCAAAAGGAGAAGCTGGAGTAAAGGAAATAAGAGGAGGAGGAGGAGGAGGAGGAGGAGGAGGAGGAAGAGTGTTATGAAAGGAGGAGTGTCCATGAGGTTCTTCCCTCCACCCACCCCCAAACTCTTCTGTCTTTCTCTCTCTCTCTCTCTCTCTCTCTCTCTCTCTCTCTCTCTCTCTCTCTCTCTCCTCTCTCTCTCTCTCTCTCTGAGTCTCTCTCTCTCTCTCTCTCTCTGAACTCTCTCTCTCTCCTCTCTCTCTCTCTCTCTCTCCTCTCTCTCTCTCTCTCTCTCTCTCTCTCTCTCTCTCTCTCTCTCTCTCTCTCTCTCTCTCTCTCTCTCTCTCTCTCTCTCTCTCTCTCTCTCTCTCTCTCTCTCTCTCTCTCTCTCTCTCTCTCTCTCTCTCTCTCTCTCTCTCTCTCTCTCTCTCTCTCTCTCTCTCTCTGAAGCAGTGGGGAAAAGGGAGAAGAGGGGAAGGGATGGAAGAGAGGGGAGAAGTAGAAGGTGATTAAAAGAGAAAGGCAACGAGTATGGAAGGGAAAGAAATGAAAATGGAAGAGAAGTAATGGAAGAAAGAAGAAAGGCAGCATGGAAAGATGGGAGAAGGGAGATGAAAAGTGAGTAAAAGAGAGAGAAAGGAATAAAGGAGAGGCATAAGGAAACAGAGGGGAAGAGAAAGATGTGTGAAAAGAGCAGAAAAAAACTGAGAAAAGGGATGGAAGGGAAAAGAAGGAAGAGCAGAGGAGGGCAGGAGAGAGGGATATTTTGATGAGGAAGGAATAGAGATCGTTCAGCAAGGAAAGTTAAAAGGAAGAGGCAGAAGGGGAGGAGATGGAACAGGAGGAGGAGGAGGGAAGGGACGAGAGTGAACTGAAAGAGGGAAGAGTGAAGAGGGTGATCAGAGGCCTTTGTTGACCTTTTATTTGTTTGTCTATGTCCACCCTTCCCTTCTTTTTTAGTATGTTATTTTAGTATATATATTTTTTCGGTAGCTTCTCTTTCCTTCCCTTTCTTCTCTTATATATTTATCGACTCTCTTTCCTCAGTCATTACCTCTTCATTCACTCCTTCATGCATTCTTTTATATTTTCACTTATCCTTCATACTTAATTCATATTCTGATCCTAATATTTATCCTTCATTTCTCCTTTCTTCTTCTTTCTTCCCCTTTTCCCTTCCCTATTTACTATTATTATTATCTCTCTCTCTCTCTCTCTCTCTCTCTCTCTCTCTCTCTCTCTCTCTCTCTCTCTCTCTCTCTCTCTCTCTCTCTCTCTCTCTCTCTCTCTCTCTCTCTCATTAAACATTACAAATTCTACTTCTTAATGTGGGTACGTTCGGATCAGTAGGTGGAGAGGAAGGTGTGTGTGTGTGTGTGTGTGTGTGTGTGTGTTGCTGATGTCACCTTGTTTAACGTTTGGAGATGATTCTGTTGTGTTCTTCGTGATGGCGGTGGTGGTGATGGTGATGGCGGTGGTGGTGATGGTGATGGCGGTGGTGGTGATGGTGATGGCGGTGGTGGTGATGGTGATGGTGGTGGTGATGGGGATAAGAGAGTGGAAGAAAGGGAAAGGATTATCTTGGCCTTTCTTAGATAAAGACAGCGTGGAACCAGTTACTGTGCTATCAAGATAAACGTTCTGATAGGCCTAGAACCCGGCTTTTATTATCATTGTTATTATTATTTTTACTGTTGTTATTATTTCATCACTAAAACGGCTTTGAGCATCCAGCCTCACCACCCACCATTATCAGTGCCTTTTTATCCTCCTCATCCTCCCTCGTTTTTTATCTCCCTTCCTCTCTTTCGCTTCCTCGTCCCGCTAACTCGTTACACAACACCCAACACTAATCATATCGATAGCACGGATCACCTACTACTACTACTACTACTACTACTACTACTACTACTACTACTTCTACTACTACTACTGCTACTACTTCAACACCGCCACTACCACTTTTTCTTTGCTTAGTCATGCGTGAACCTACCTCAATCCTTGCCACCACCACCACCACCACCACGTGAGAGATGGTTCAGTGGTGTTGTGTCCAGTCAGCTCATTTACACAGGTACAGAATCGGAGAGAGAGAGAGAGAGAGAGAGAGAGAGAGAGAGAGAGAGAGAGATTCATCCCTCTCATGGTTCGTAGTCGTGAATTTACAGTCTCTCTCTCTCTCTCTCTCTCTCTCTCTCTCTCTCTCTCTCTCTCACACACAAACACACAGAAATGCTATCTCATTTCGTTCCTGTTCTATAATTCATAAACGAACACACACACACACACACACACACACACACACACACACACACACACACACACACACACACACACACACACACACTCATTTCTTTACTGTTGTATAATTCATAAACGAGCACACACACACACACACACACACACACACACACACACACACACACACACACACACAAAGTGACATTTATTTCCTCTTGATACATCCCTTCCAAGCCTGTGCACACACAAACCCCCCACACACACACACACACTCATTTCTTTCCTGTTGTATAATTCATAAAAGAGCACACACACACACACACACACACACACACACACACACACACACACACACACACACACACACACACAAAGTGACATTTAGTTTCTCCTGTTACATCCTTTCCAAGCTTGTGCACACACACACACACACACACACACACACACACACACACACACACACACACACACACACACACACACACACACACACACACACACACACACACACATGATCCCATCCCTTTCCTGTGCTGTATCCTTTCCAATTCTACACACAAAAAATAACAATCTTATACAATGCCGATTGTTTGACCTTAACAAAACCGACTCGTACGGACAAGCACTCCTGAAGGGCAGAATGACAAACATACAACCAAGCAAACAAACAAATGCATGAACAAAAAGACACACAAATGGATGGATTATTGTCACGTACGTTGTGTTTTGCATGAATCCCGGAAGAAGAAAATTAGAACACACACACACACACACACACACACACACACACACACACACACACACACTCGACCCTTGCCCTCGTGAGTGACAGATGAACACGTGGTCGTGAGAGACATAGCGAAAGAGAATGTGATGGTGATTATGGTGACTGTAGTAGTAGTAGTAGTAGTAGTAGTAGTAGTAGTAGTAGTAGTGGTGGTAGTAGTAGTAGTAGTAGTAGTAGTAGTAGTAGTAGTAGTAGTAGTAATTCTCGTGGTAGAAACTAATATAACCCCTTAGAGAGAGAGAGAGAGAGAGAGAGAGAGAGAGAGAGAGAGAGAGAAATGCATGCAGGCAGGCAGACTAACTATAAACCCCAGCCGGCAAAGATGAGGGAAAGGCGGCGGTGGTGCTTCTTGTCACGTCTTGAGTAACACAACAACGCGACTGTGATTCTGGGCTGTCACGGAACATTATGACAACAGAGAGAGAGAGAGAGAGAGAGAGAGAGAGAGAGAGAGAGAGAAGGGGGGTTGAGGGTTCTGGGAAGTGGGTGTGAGCGCGGACACTTGCTCATGATAAGATAACACCGCGTAACATGGTATGATGACACACACACACACACACACACACACACACACACACACACGCAAAACACCGCACGCAACAAGCTCCTCGTGGACACTCACCGCATAGTAGTCGGATTCCCAGAGTTCCTTCAGATCATTCTCCGCGAAGTCCGCCAAAGTGCTGTCGATTATATCCATGTTTTCTTCTTTTGTCCTTCGCTCCTTCCTCTCTTATAGTCCTAAATTTCCCCTTTTTCCCCACTCAGCCTGTCAGTCAGTCGGTCTGGGACTGGATGGCTTTTTGCAGAGGGGCTGGTGCTTGTTTACGTGTCCTTGCGATGGGGTTAGGGTGGTGAGGTTAAGGCAACGTTGAGTTCGAAGAGTTCACAACCGATCACAACCACACACTCAAACCGACTGGAGTCCACGTTGGGGCAGGTGTCATGGGCTGGCGGAGAGGTAATCGATACGCCCTCTCTCTCCCGTTCCCTGCGTGTGACTGAGAAGATTGGCTTTACACAGGCTAGCGCTGCTCTCTCGGCTGACTCTCGCACCCACGACCCCTCCCACCACCGGCACCACCACCACCGCCTCCTTTGCCTTGCACTCTCTTCCCCTGCGAGCAATGGCAACTCCGCCGACAACAGGTGCCCGGTCGACCCTCGCGTTACGGCAGACGGACCGCCAAATGACAGGAGACACTTGTGCCGGCCGGGGTTATACACAGGGCTTACAGCTATATGATCGGAGCTTAGGATCGGAGACTCGCTATTATCCACACCACAATTGATCCACAAGTCTTTGATATAGTAAAACGCACACATATACCCACCCAAGACTGCTCACTGGATCCCCTCTTCTTGATAATAACAGAACTAAGTACCAGACAGGATGTATTACAATCGTCAAAAAAAAAAGTGTCAAGCATCACTAGATCGATAGAATTAACGTTGGACGAAATTTATAGAGATGGTGTTGTATTGGTTAGGTGTGTAGCGAGGTCCAGAGACTTCATTTGCCGACAGTGCATAGTTTTTAGTTCTGTATATAGCGAGGTTTGGAAAAGTGTCGTGAGGGTAAAGTGCTTGGAATTAAAACCTGAACCGCTGTGTGAAAAGTTTTTGCGCTTCCCGAGACGGTACTAATTAAAAGGTGATTGAAGGGGTGAAGGGGTTTAATTCTTGACTAGCTGGTTGTCTGGCTGCGTGTCTGGTCAAGGAGGAGAAAAGGGCATCTGTTCAAGGGTATCTGCTCAAGGGTGAAAGGAAAGAGTGTCTTCAATCAGGAGCAAATAATGGGAGTCTGTGCAAGGGTGTCTGTTCAAGGGTAAGGAAAGGGTGTCTGTTCAAGGGTAAGGAAAGGGTGTCTGTTCAAGGGTAAGGAAAGGGTGTCTGTTCAATCACAAGACGTCTCGGAAACTAAACCATTGACTGCCATACGGGAAAGCAACGTGTAACTGATTTGTAGAGGAGTGAATGAATCTGTGTCTGTCTCTTTGTGTCTATCTCTCTGTCTATCTCACTCTCACTCTCCCCACCTGGTCCTCTGTCCGGTGTTTGTGGGAAAGATTAAGGAAAATGAGTAAATGAGATGAGAATGCTAAAGTGGGAGAATAAATAGGTGTAAAAGGAAATTGATAAGAAGGGAGAGGAAAGTGAGGTGAATAAAGGAAAGGAGTGAAGGGAGGTGGTGGGTAAGTGAAGGGGAAAGTACAGTAAAGAAGGGAGAGGAGAGAAAGATGAAAGGAAAATATGGAAGCAAATAGGGGAGACAAAGGAAAATGAGGGAGTGTCCGGGGATTAGGGAAGGATAACGGGAACGATGAAGAAAGAGGGAAGGTGAGGAAAGGTGAGAAGAAGGGGAGGAAAGGTTAATAGGGGATAGGATAAAAAAGGAATTTGTAGAGGGAGAAAGAGAACGGAAATTAGGTAGAGAATATGGAAGTGGGAATCGAGGGACAGGATGAAGAAGGAGGGAAAGAATAAGAATGAGGGAAAGGAAAAAGGTAAAAAGGAGAAAGTGAAGACAGAAAAAGAAAGGAATCTGTAGAGGGAGAAAGAGAAAGAGAGGATAAAGAGGGCGAAAGAGAAAGACAGGATGAAGAGAGAGATAAAGAATAAAAATGAGGGAAAGAAAAAAGCTAAAATAAAGGAGAACTTGGAAGACAGAAAAAGAAAGGAATACGTAGAGGGAGAAAGAGAAAGAGAGAGAACGAGAGAATATGGACTCGAGGGACAGGATGGAGATGGAGGTGAAGAGTAAGAATGAGGGAAAGGTAGAAGCTCAAAAAGTAGCAAGTGGAGGAAAGAAAAAAAATCATTACCTTCCGTCTCTTCATATTCATCTTCGGACCTAAGCTCGTATTTTGAACCTTATCGGCGCCCCATCTCGCCTGTCTGAAAAGCCTCTCGTAGAAGTTGCCGGGTGTTTCATGGACTGTTTTGGGATGCACGTGATAGTTTTGCCCAACTTCAGCACCTTGATCGGGAAAACACCACCCATGAAAACCCAGTTAATCTTCTCTGTGGCCTTGGGAAACAGTCCTGATGGGAGTTCGATGCGTTTAAAAATATGGACCTTACTTTTAGACGGTGCCGCTCCTCCATCATTCTGTGCAAGTCTACCTTCGCACCATCCAGTTACACCATCGGCAAGTCTGAGACGCCTGCCCTGAATCTTATTGTGTCCTACTCTAGCTTTTTCATAACTACCAGACTGCAATGTACTTCTGCGAGACTGCAAGTTTTGTGCGCGTGGTGAAGGGCCTGCTGCCCGCTGAGGCGGAGCTGGAGGCGCCGACCACGGCCAACTTCGACAAATGTAACGTCCTAAAAAATAATTTACAGCCTTTAGAAAAACGTAGACAGCGTGGGGATATAGTTGACTTTTTAATACATTCATGGGATCAATACGGGCGATTTAGATGAAGTACATATATTTATCAAAAGTGAGAACAGGCAGCAACGGGTACAGGTTAGATAAATACAAGTTCAGAAAAGAAAGGGTTCATGAACAGGCTGGGGGGATGAGTGAACAAACTGAGCAGGTGTTTAGTTAAAGGCAAACACAGTTGAGAGCTTTAAATGGAGGTTGGATGTATCAATGGGTGGGAAGGGAATATAGTTAGTAACCCACTCTCAGGAGCTGCCCTGTGTAGGCGTCTGGTCTCTTGAAGTCTCTTTATGTCCTTGTGTTTCCTTGTGTCTGTGTCTGTTCAAGGGCGAGGAGAGGGTGTCCTTTCTAACAAGGGCAAAAAATAGGAATCTCTTCAAGGGTGTCTGTTCAAGTGAGGAAAGGGTGCACTTGTCTTCAAGGGCGACGAAAGGAATAAGCAAAGTACCACAGTGAAAATGGAACGGCCGGGTAGACTACACTATTTCTGGCGCTTTTCATGCTGCTCTTGCGTATGCTCTGAGGGGGAGCATAACACACACACACACACACACACACACACACACACACACACACGCACACAACTGGTTAGAGCGCTGCGCTCCAGGCTTCACAGCCTTACAGGGCGACGGTTCGAGCCCGCTCAGGCCGGATTCTTTCCGTTGACTAGGAGTGGTTACTGTCATTGCCGTCTCGATATTCATATCGAGACGGCAATGTTACTGTCCCCTCTTGAGCAAGGGGGATGGGGTGTGTGGTGTGTGAGGTCCTGCCAGTACCCAGAGATCGACTAAAAAGAGCAATTGCTCATGTCGGGAGGGTACCTGCCGGCGATTACGAGGCCAACTCGTGATCAGGCCGTGGTGAATTACACACACACACACACACACACACACACACACACACACACACACACACACACACACATACGCGCGCGCGCGCACACATGTCACCGCTATCTCTGGGCGTGTCATTTCCCCGTCGAGTGTAAATTTCATCGCGAGAGTCCAAATCAAATTGTTAGGCGGCGCAGAGCTCCATATAGAACGAGAGAGAGAGAGAGAGAGAGAGAGAGAGAGAGAGAGAGAGAGAGAGAGAGAGAGAGAGAGAGAGAGAGAGAGAGAGAGAGAGAGAGAGAGAGAGAGAGAGAGAGAGAGAGAGAGAGAGAGAGAGGTCACATTGTGTTCTGCATCTCAATTATTATTCTTTCTTCGGTTAAGATTCGTTTTAGGTCCGTGCCAGTATCTCATTACCTACCTTATGAAACATCAGTATCTCTTCATATATCTTTTCTACAAACCTTCAACAGTCATGGAAACGCTTTGAAAATCCAATGCAAGGACTTTTTTTTTTTTTACTCTTGAAAATAGGGGATAATGTTTACGGAAGCGCGTCGCCTCCTCTGGCGACGGTGCAACCGGTGTTGCGAGAAATACCTCCTCGCTGAAATAAGTCACATATATATGTGGGGGGGGTCCAGGGGGGGCGTAGCCCCCTTGGTTAGAAAGGGGAGTCGAGGGGGGCGCAGCCTCCCCGTTAGAAGGTCGTAAAGTTCGGTTGGAGTAACTTAAATATGCTCCCCGACCCTAAACCCTCTGCGAGCTATTTTGCGGCTGCGGCGGCTGCAGCGTCGCCGCAGCCGCCGCCAGAGCAGGCGACGCGCTTTCGTAAACATTATTCCCTATTTTCAAGAGTAAAAAAAAAGGTCTTGAATTGGATTTTCAAAGCGTTTCCATGACTGTTGAAGGTTTTTAGAAAATATATATGAAGAGATGGTGATGTTTCCTAAGGTAGGTAATGAGATACTGGCACGGTCCTAAAACGAATCTTTACTTTTTCTTCCTTTGCGGTTCCTTATTTTCTATTTGTAGTTTCTCTTGATGTTCATTTGTGGGTTTACTTAATTTCTTCTTTTACTTTTTCTTCCATTTCTTTCTCTCTATTTTTCTTTCCTTTTCCATCTTTCGAGCGGGACAGGCACGGACAGACAGATAGACAGACGGACAGACAGACAAATAGACAGATAGATACAGACAGATAGGCAGACAGGCGCACAGACAGGCAGACAGACATAATGAGAGATTGAGGCTGAGATAAACATGCAAACAGATTAAGACAGGCAAGCGAGGAATTACTGTAGGTCTACAAACAAACATAGGCATACTGACAAATAAATACAAACAGACAGATAGGTAGGTTGGCTGGCAAACAGATAGACAGACAGGCAGACAGATATACAGACAGGCAGGCAGACAGAGGGTGAGTTTGAATAATTCTGTACCTTTTTGTTTGATTATATGAAGGTCATTTTCGAGCTGATGCCTCCAAGTGTTGTATTAGAGAGTGTAATGACGAAGAGTAAGCAGAGAGGCGTGTACTGGGATCGTTAAGTCTCTCTCTCTCTCTCTCTCTCTCTCTCTCTCTCTCTCTCTCTCTCTCTCTCTCTCTCTCTCTCTCGTCACGGTATCAGTGCTCAGATAACATTTTTCTCGTTATTTCTTGGGTATGTTTTTCTTCCCTCGCACAAATTCACACGTACAAGCAGCGATGCCAGATTGTCGTACTTAGAACATTGTATTTATCAGTACCAGGCCGTAAAACGATCTCCTCCGCCCCAGTAACTAGATTAATTTATAGGTATCCTTGAAATGGTTGATTATTGATGTCATTTCATAATAGCCAAGTGTCAAAAAACGGTATATGCAATGAGGTGAATACGATAATTTGCCAACGTTGATACGCGAGATAACCAAGCCTCACTTCTACACGTTTCTCCTATTTCGAAGCCACTGTTGAGTCTCCCTGGATGCCACTAACAAAGGCCTCAGACTAACCAATTAACAAAGTATTCATGTGTTTAACCATCCCCCAAAAAAGGCAGATAGATATATAAACAAATGACATTCTCTATTATTTTTCAAGGGGGAGGAAAAAAGATGGAGAGAAAGATGCAGATGACAGTAACTTTTGGGCATAACTTTTGGGATATAGAAATAGATAGATAGATAGATAGATAGATAGAGTGGTAGAGGGAAAAGATGGACAGAAAGATACAGATGACAGTAACTTTTGGGCATAACTTTTAGAATATAGAAATAGATAGATAGATAGATAGATAGATAGAGTAACCAGACAATCACACATCACACATACAACAAATGAAGCAAAAACAAACAGTCGTATAACAAAACAAAAAAAAATCTTAGGCCTACATTCTCATACACTTTCGACACTCACATCAAATATTTTCAAAGGCCACAAAGGAGATTAGTCGAATTCTCATGATTGGTTATTTTTTCTTCACATCTATGGTGCAGAAGCCTGGTCAACCTAATACTCGGCTAACAAAAACTACCCTTGAAAATACCCTTATAGCCTCTACGACAGCCTTATCAAATGGGGTTTTTTTTTTTACAGCAAAGGAGACAGCACAAGGGCACACACAAAAAAAGGAAACAACAACAACAAAAAAAAAGCCCGCTACTCGCAGCTCCTGTAAAGAATCCGAAGAGGTGGCCGAAAGAGCAGTTCAATTATGTGTGTGTGTGTGTGTGTGTGTGTGTGTGTGTGTGTGTGTGTGTGTGTGTGTGTGTGTGTAGGTTCCGAAATGTTTGAGAAGATGGTCATTAAGCTCTTCGACTCTCCTAAAACACAAACATTCAACATATATAGATCAAGAGAGACAAAAATAAAGGGACTGATAGAGAGGGAAAGAAGAGGAGGAGAACAACTGAAAGGGAAAGGAAAGACAGAGAAGAGTAGAGAATAGAGATTGAAAAGGGTAGGTAATAGAAAAGAACAGAGAAGGTTAGAGAATTATAGAGGAGGAAGGATAATAGAGATAGAGAAGGATAGAGAATAGAGGATAGGATAGAGAAGGATAGAGGAGAGAGAAGTAGAGAGGAGGAAGGAAAAAAGATTAAGAAAAAGAAAACAGAGAACAAAAATTAAAAGAGAGAGACCATGAGAGAGAGAGAGAGGAGGAGGAGATCTCTCTCTCTCTCTCTCTCTCTCTCTCTCTCTCTCTCTCTCTCTCTCTCTCTACTCTCGATCCGAACAAAACGAAAAGTCACCCCTCGTCCCACCCCACCCGTGTAAATAGACGCCGCAATAGAACAAATACCGTAACCATGTGATCCCGAGTACACCACCTCCCTATTACCAAGCCCTAAGATAACTTAAAAAAATCCTACTTTTTTAATACGCGTAGCCTAAGAAACAAATTTGATGAACTGAGATGTCTTGCTTAAAAGAAAATTTTGACATAAATTGCTATAACCGAAACATTTATCGACACCACAAATATTGATTTAAGTTCCGAATACAACATAGATGGCTACAGACTCTTCAACAAAGATCGTTAGGCGTAGGCGTGGTGGCGTTATGTCAAAAAAAGCTATTTGCAACACACTGACAAAACACGGGAAACCGAGGTGGTGGTGGTCGCCCTTATGTCAAAAGTATTTGCAACCCACTGACAAAACACTGGGAAACAGTAACGTTGAACATTTGTGCGTGCGAGTAAACATTGCAAAAGTCAGTCAATATATCTGTCACCTACAGACCTCCCGGGCAATCACTCGATGACGACCTTGATGTACAGCGCGTTAAGGCAGTCACTTAATAACAGCGATTCACTGATATTAGGACTTTAAACCTCCCCCCATATCGACTGGGCGACACTGTCAGGTACAGAAGGCGAGTCACATAGAATGATCGAATTTCTAGAAGAAAATTATCTAAGCCAAATGGTTTCTGAGCCAACTCGACAAAATAATATACTCGACCTTGTTATAACGACCCAAGATAACCTAATCAGTAGTGTCACGGTAGGAGAACACCTCGGTTCTTGCGATCATAAATTAGTGCGCGTCGACATTAAAGCTCAATCATCAGTGACTGAAAAAAAGTAAAGGTGCCCAATTTCAAAAGAGCTAACTCGTAGAAAACCGACAAAACTAACAGAAATACAACTGTCAGATGACGCAATGTAGAGGAAGCCTGGCTAAGCCTTAAAAATAAATTACTCACTCAGCAGAACACATTCGTTCCCTTGTGCGAGAAGCGAATTAACACTAATAAAAGCCCACCGTGGTTTAATAGCGAAATTAAACAATCAGTCAATGAGAGAAAATTGTTTTACAGGTTAAAGAAAGAACAAAGCACGCCCGAAAACATTAGACTTTATAATGATGCCAGGCGACGAGTAAAAAGACTAGTAGGTCAGGCAAAGCGTAGATACGAAGAAAATATTGCAGCCAACTGTAAAAATAATCCGAAATCTTTTCAGTTACATAAACAACAGAAAGGCGATCAAAAGTGGTATTGGACCTTTAACAAACAGCGACGGTGCACTAGTGACTGACAGCCAACACATTGCAAACCTCTTAAACAATTACTTTTCCTCGGTGTTTAATACTAACAGTCTTCCTCTCGCTACCACCAACACCAGTACTATTGTAAATCTCGAGCATGCATTGCCTAATTTTGAAATAACAACCGATGAAGTCCTTAAAGCTCTCCATTCACTTAAAACAAATAAAAGTCCTGGACCTGACAAAGTATATCCAACTCTGCTGAAAGAAACAAAGGCGAAATACTCTCCTCCCTCACAACCGTATTCAATATGTCCTTGCGACAAGGCATCGTCCCTTCAGATTGGAAAAGGCTAACGTGACACCGATTTTCAAGAAAGGAGACAAAAAGTACCAGGTAATTACAGGCCCATTAGTCTAACTTCGGTTGTAGGTAAGCCTTGAGGGGGCATAATTAGACAAAATTGTGAATTACCTTGAAAGCCACTCATTGATTGGGGACTAACACAACATGGCTTCGAAACAAAAGATCTGCCTATCAAACCTATTAACCTTTTATAACGACCTCTTCACTGTTTATGACGTAACCAAATCACTGGACGTAGTCTATCTTGATTTAGAAAGCGTTTGATAAAGTCCCGCATCATAAATTACTTTACAAATTAAAGCAAATATGGTATTGACGGTCAAGTAAACCAATGGATCGCGAATTGGTTGAGCAACAGACAACAAAGAGTAGTGATTGACGGATTTAACTCAGAGTGGGCGCCTGTCACTTTAGTGGCGTCCCGGGCTCGCTCCCTGGCCCAGTGCTCTTCATTATTTACATCAACGACGTGGATGTTGGACTCAATAACCGCATTAGTAAATTTGCAGACGACACAAGATTGGCAACTCGGTTCTCACTGACGAAGACAGGCAAAGCCTCCAAGAGGATTTGCACAAAATTTCAGCTTGGTCGGATAGATGGGAGATGCCCTTAACGTAGACAAGTGCCAGGTCCTTCAAGTTGGAACGAGGAATAAGAAGTTCGAATACGAAATGCGCGGCGTTAAACTCAAAAGCGTTCAATGCGTCAAAGACTTGGGGGTCAAAATCGCGTCAAACCTCAAATTCTCACAGCAATGCATCGATGCAGCAAATAAAGCGAACAGAATGTTGGGCTTCATTAAAAGAAACTTTGTATTCAAGAATAAAGATGTAATACCGCTCTACAACAGTTTAGTCAGACCCCACTTGGAATATGCGGTACAGTTTTGGTCTCCCCACCATGCAAAGGATATTGCTAAATTAGAAGGTGTTCAGCGTCGGGCAACGAAAATGATCCTTCCTTGCGCAACAAATCCTACGAAGAAAGGCTTTCTACCCTTAACATGTTCTCTCTTGAGAAACGTCGCCTCAGGAAAACTGATCGAATGTTTTAAAATACTTAATGGTTTCACGAATGTAGACAGATCAACATTGTTTATGATCGATGACACTTTGCGCACGAGGAACAATGGCGTAAAACTCAGATGTAGACAAGTAAATTCAGACTGCACCAAATTTTTCTTCACCAACGTTGTAGTGCGAGAATGGAATAAGCTTCCACCGTCAGTGGTCCAGTGTAACACGATTGACTCCTTCAAAAATAAGCTCGACCGTCACTTCCTTCAACTTAATATCAACTAGAGTAGAAATGCAACGTTTTGGAGTCTTCTGATTAATGTAAAATCACTTAGGTTTAAGGACAGACCACCAAGTCTGGACCATGGGGTCTGTGTGGTCTGATTTTCTATGTAAATCTAAATCTCTCTCTCTCTCTCTCTCTCTCTCTCTCTGTGTCGAAAAGAAGAGAAAAGAAGAGAAGAGAAGAGAAAGAAGTGAAAAGAGAAGCAAAAATTTAGTGAGGGAAGAGAAGAGAAGAGAAGAGAAAATGAAACCAAGGAAAAGATAACAAAAGAAAACAAATGAAAAAAAAAATAATAATAATAAAAGGGAAGAAGTAACTATTATAATCAGCACCAACATCAGGGCACGGAGATTTAACAAGTGATGACAAGATGATAACAAGACTGAGACAATGCTTCGTTTATGTGGCGTGAGGGGGGGGGGGGGGGCGCGGGGAAGAGGGGGGGGACGAGTGGGATGAGGGGGGACGCGATGACGATGACGACGACGAGAAAGCAGAGAAAGAGAGGGAGAGAGAGAGATGACCTTACGTGCGGAGATGAGGAACGAGGAAGTATTATTTATGAAGTATTGATGAGATGATGACTTGGCCCCCCTTGGTGTGTGTGTGTGTGTGTGTGTGTGTGTGTGTGTGTGTGTGTGTGTGTGTGTGTGTGTGTGTTGGCATAGATGAGGGTCAAAGGGTGAGGGATGCTGCTGGTGCTGTTGTGATGATAATGATAATGATGATGATGATGATGATGATGATGGTGATGATGATGGTGATGGATTGTGTCTGCTTGGCCCTCACTTTATTTACTTCCCATTTCATTGTGGTTTTTTTATTCTTTTTGTTTCTCCTTTAATTCTTTTCATTCCCTTTTTATTGTCTTTTATTCCTTATTCGTCTTTTTTTTATTTGCTGTTTTTCAATTCTCTCTTTTTTTCTCTTTCACTTTTTCTTTTTCCTTCTCCCTCTTTCATATTTTTTCCTCCTCTGTTTCTTCCGAACGTCCTTTTCTTTTCTTTTCTTCTTTTCCTTGTTATCTTTCTTCCCTTCTTTCTTCCACTCATTCAGTCTCTCATGTTTGCTCTCTCTCTCTCTCTCTCTCTCTCTCTCTCTCTCTCTCTCTCTCTCTCTCTCTCTCTCTCTCTCTCTCTCTCTCTCTCTCTCTCTCTCTCTCTCTCTCTCTCTCTCTCTCTCTCTCTCTCTCTCTTTTTTTTTCTTCCTTTTTTAGTCTTTCTTTTCCATTCCCTCTTCATTCCTTTTCAACTCTTACTGAATGGCGACGGAAATTCTAACAAACCACAACTAACACATACACTTTTTTCCCTGTCATTTCTTCTCCTTTATTCCCTCTTTTACCCCGTCCCCTTCTTTTTCCCACTCGCTTTTTCCTCCCCTTTCCCTTCCCTCCCCCTTCCGAACATTTGCATGAGAGGCGATGGCTGAAGGTTCCAATTTGAAGGTTATGATTGCACATGATTATATTTTTACGTCCTCATGGCTCTTTAAATTCCTTCTTCTCTGTTTTCTTTCTGCCTTTTCTCTTTTCTATTTCTTTCTCTCTTACCCTTTTTCCTTGCAGTCACCCTTCGCTCTCGTCTTCGTCACTTTTCTCTCCTCTGTCTGTCTCTGTCCTTTCCCTTTAATTTCCCTTCTCTCTCTCTCTCTCCTTTTCCTTTTTCTTTCTCTCCTTCCTTTCTTCTCTCTATATTTCTTTACCTTCCAGCCTCCCCTTTTTTCTTCTTTCCCATGCCTTGTGTTTTCGGTATTTCTCCCTTTTTTTATCAATTTTTATCTCCCTTCTTTTCGTGTCTCTTCCTATATAATTTTCTCATTTTCTCCTCTTCTCTCCATTTATCTTTTAATATTACTGAAACTCCTTCCTTCCTTTCCTCCTCTTCCTCATTTTTTTTCATTTTCTGGTTTCCTCCTTTTTTTCATCTTCGTTTTATAATTGAAAGTCTTTGCCTCTCTTCGTCTTTCTTTTTCTTTCTCCTCTCATTTTCATCTCCATTTGCCTCTTTTCCTCTTACATTTCTCACTTTTCCTTCTCTCCTCTTTTTACCTTCCATTTCCCCCTAATATCACTGACATCCTTTCAGTCCTTCTTCCTCTTCATCCTCTTTTTTTCTTCATCTTCTCTTACTTTTCATTTGTATTTAGCATTAAAGTAACTCTTCTGACGTTCCTTCCTCTTTTTTTCCCATTTTCTTTCCTCTTTCTTCCTCTTCTCATACTTGCCATTTGTCTCTTAATATCACTGACACTTTCTACGTCCCTTTCTTTTTCTGACTCTTCCAAAGTTCTTTTCTCTCTCTTCATCTTCCCTCTTCCTTTCCATTTTCTTCCTCTTTCAGCGTTCCTTCCTCTTTCTCTTCCAGCGTCCCTTCCATTTCTTCCTCTTCCAAAGCTCCTTCCTCTCTCTTCATCTTTCCTCTTCCTTTCCATTTTCTTCCTTTTCCAGCGTTCCTTCCTCTTTCTCTTCCAGCGTTCCTTCCTCTTTCTCTTCCAGCGTTCCTTCCATTTTTTCCTCTTCCACAGTTCCTTCCTCTCTCTTCCTCTCCCCACGTTCCTTCCTCTTCCTTCCTCTTTCCATTTTCTTCCTTTTCCAGCGTTCCTTCCTCTTTCTCTTCCAGCGTCCCTTCCATTTCTTCCTCTTCCAAAGTTCCTTCCTCTCTCTTCCTCTTCCCACGTTCCTTCCTCTTCCTTCCTCTTTCCATTTTCTTCCTTTTCCAGCATTCCTTCCTCTTTCTCTTCCAGCGTCCCTTCCATTTCTTCCTCTTCCAAAGTTCCTTCCTCTCTCTTCCTCTTCCCACATTCCTTCCTCTTCCTTCCTCTTTCCATTTTCTTCCTTTTCCAGCGTTCCTTCCTCATTCTCTTCCCCTGTCCCTTCCTCTTCCTTCCTCTTCTCATTCACGTTCTTCCCATTTTCTTCCTCTTCCAAAGTTCCTTCCTCTCTTTTTCTTCCCACGTCTCTTCCTCTTCTTCCTCTCCTCCTCTGTCTTCCCTTCCCTCCGTGCCCGGTAGCCCTGAGAGCACACCTGCCCTTTCTCGGGTCATTGCAAGGTGACGTCAAGAAAAAAAATCGCACATACTCGAATGCGACGCGGCATTTCCGAGTCTGTTTGGGAGATTGTTTATATTTTTTTTCTTTTCTTAGTCTGTAGCAACGATTAATTTCAAGGTTAGCTATTTGTGTCTATTTTGCTAGTTTTTTTTATTAATATTTTGCTTTTTTTGTTTTGTTTTTAGTTTTCGTTAAGAGAACCATCGTCTCAGGGGACACCTGTGGATTTCAGGTGGGGGTTTTTTTTCGGTTTTTTTTTTTTTTGTCATTATAGAGTAACACTTGAGGCACGTTACTGTATTCATCGTTCATTATATACTATTATCTATTAAATAGTTTGTGTATATGCATTCTCTCTCTCTCTCTCTCTCTCTCTCTCTCTCTCTCTCTCTCTCTCTCTCTCTCTCTCTCTCTCTCTCTCTCTCTCTCTCTCTCTCTCTCTCTCTCTCTCTCTCTCTCTCTCTCTCTCTCTCTCTCTCTCTCTCTCTCTCTCTCTCTCTCTCACACACACACACACACACACACACACACACACACACTTTTCTTTATTTTCATTTCGTTTGTGTACGTGTGGGGGTTAGGCAGGCGGAGGGAGGGGGGGGGGGGGTCTCGTCTCGTTCCCATAACAACAACCCTTGCCTGAGTAACATGACAGTCGTGTATCGCTTTATCTGTTGTTGTAGGTAATGTTGAGAAATGTGTTTGGTTTCATTATCGAGGGTGAGCTATTTTCAGGGTATTAATCTAAACTTACTACTGGGCTTCCGCTAAGTGACTGCTGTGTCGCTCCAGTGCTGCCCCGCGGTGTCGAGGGTGGCGAGGGCGTAGGTGGGTGGGTATGGCGATGTGGAGGGTGGACGGATGGACGCTTGATGAGATATAATGTGGATGGTTGGTGGAATGTCACACGAATCTCAGGTGTCGTGCCGCTGTGTTAGGAAAGATAGGGTGGGTATGGTGATGTGGAGGGTGGACGGATGGACGCTTGATGAGATATAATGTGGATGGTTGGTGGAATGTCACACGAATCTCAGGTGTCGTGCCGCTGTGTTAGGAAAGATAGGGTGTTTGTGGCAGTGTGGAGGGTGGACGAACGCTTGGTGAGATATTATGTGGATGGTTGGTGGAATGTCGCACGAATCTCAGGTGTCGCCCCGCTGTGCTAGGCAGGACGGGGTGTTTGTGGCTATCTTGATGATCACTGGAAGAGTCTAACGATATCTGGTATTTATGGCAGTGTGGAGGGAGGACGGACGCTTGGTAAGACAATATATGGATGGTTGGAAGAATGTCACACGAATCTCAGGTGTTGTGTGTCAGGATGGACGGAGAGGAGGACGGTATGTGTCTGTAGGAAGGTGGAAGCTGTTTCGGAGGCACAGGAGAAGAAAAGGAGGAGCAAGGTGAACAAATGATTTCGAGATAGGGGTTATGTGTTTTTATAGATATGAATATGTTTTGTAGTAAAAAGGAGGAATTAGGAAGTGTGTCTGTAGGGAGGAATGCTGGAGGAGGAGGAGGCGGCCTATGTGTCTTCTGGAGGGTGGAAGGCGGCAGTGGAGGAGAAAGAAGAGGAAAACAAAAAAGGAGGGGAGAGTGCGTATATAGAAAGAAAATAGAAAAAAAGGAGTGTAAGAAAGCGGATTGGATGGTTAATTGTGGATGATTGGCAGAATTAAGATAGGTAATTTTAAACACTTTCACCTCTCACATAACTATCTCCAACGGCCGAAAAGGAGGTTATTCGAGTTTTACTTAATATTTTCTTAGGTTCATGGTGCAGAAGAAGGACTAACCTACCAAAAGGGTGATAAAACTACCCCAGGAAATGCCCATAACCCCAACGAAAGCCTTGTCAAATATGTATCGTTAAAAGTTCGATACGTTTAAGAATATGGACCTAAGTGTCACTCAATGGAACTAGGAGCAACGGAGAGGGTGAGGGGGTGTATTTTTTTATAGTATAGCGAGGATGGTGGATGGGTGGGCGGATACCGAAGCGTTGCACAACCTTATCGGAGACGTGAGAGAACCTTTCTTTCCCCGAAGCCCGACGCAGCCAGATGAAGGGGGGACGCTTATCAGTGAGGGATTTGCCGTGCCAGTTACGCACTATGGAGCTGAATCACTATGAGGTGTATGCGGTGTGAATGATAGGCGCACGGTGAAGTGTTGGCTTGTAAAAGAAATAGCGTTACACAATTGTCTTATCGTTTAGGCTATGCTGCTTCGGAAACGGTCGCGGCTTTTTATTTCAGGAATACGAACCGGCAGCCTTGTGTATCTCTTTATTAATTTCGTTAGTGGTTTACTTTTCAGACAAGTCGGGAATGAAGAAAAGTATCAATAATGCTCACAACTCACTGCTTCAATATAAAAGAGAGGAAAATGCTAAAACACAGTGATTGATTTTAGCTCAGGAGATATTTAATTATTCCACTAAACACAAACCACCCAGTTTATTTATCTATTAATTTGTTTACTTGTTTACTTTTACATACAAGTGGAGAATAAACAAAAATATCAACAATGCTCACACCGTACTGCTTCTATACAAAAAAACAGGTACATTCCAAAAGACAATCATTTTATCTCAGGGGATGTCTTAAAATTCCCCCATTGAAAGTTTGCCGAAGAGAAAGTCCTAACACTATATGCAGAAAAGACCACGCGCTAAATCATACCTTCGAAACTGCAATGAGCCGAGATGATGCAGGGAAGACTCGCAGTGTTTGTGTTGGTAAATGTTAATGAGGGGATTGCGAAAGGAGTGGAAAGTAAAGAATGGAAATGAAAAAGATATACGTACGGGCATGCAAATTCATTAAGTCGAGTGGCGGGCTCAAGGCGAGGGGTTAAGGGCGTGAGTACAGAAGCGACTTGTATCATTAATCAATACACGGAGAGTCTCGAGATGAGTTTACATTCTAACCGTTACGTCACTTGGAATGTATATATATATTTTCCCGGATGAAGCCAATGAACTCTTTATGCTGAGGGAATATTGGAAAAGAAGCGAGTGGTTTATTTAGGCAAGTTTACCTTTCTCTGCGCTTGTGTTTGTTTACCTGAATATAACAAACATGGGAAGATTTATATACAAAACAGGGAGAGAATACATGCAAGGAATTAATGCACGAAAGCCGAGGGGAGTAACCCGCCATAAATCAGACAGACTGCCTAACAGGTGTGGCAGGAGGCGAAAACATGAAAAAAAAGAATATTTGCTTATGTTTCCGTTTGTTTGTTGTGTTGGTGAGAGGGTAATGTCCCGAGATCTTCGAATAAACACTTTTACTTGCAATATGCGGAGTAGGGAAGTTCGGATCACGGCCAACGGAACAAGGTATTATGATTGTCGTTTCTATAAGCCCGTGCAGTACCTGTGGCCCGAGGAAGGCAATCAGTAAGTCACCTTCCTCGCCCACTTTTTCTTCTCCATTATAACAGGATGGCAGAGATAGACAGGGAGAGTATGGCTGCCTCCCTTTCAATCAGTTAGTCAGTCAGTCACCTTTTTAAGCAGCACTGTGATCGCTGGGGCTTGTTTTGTCGTGTTTAGTGGTCTCTGTGATTAAGTTCGTCTAAGTAGGTTTGTCCGCGGTCCGCCACCACTGATGTCTGACGGGGTGGGTTCTTCGTAGACAGCACGGTGACTAAAGTACAGAGGAAGACTTCACACTAGAGTCCCTCCCCTGAACATCTTGCTCGCTTCATTCTCAACCCTCCAAACTTCTCCTTATCTCTCGCTAATAGTAAGTATCATCATCCTAGTTAGCCACACTCCCCCAAGGCTCGTAAAAGAGGGTAAAGCCATTGCTAACAGGAGAAAGCAGGGGCAGCAGGTATAATCATCCCCTTTTACAGACTGTTTCCTTTTATCTTTTACTGTTGTTTTCATGCTAACTGCTCTCCTTAACTTCCTCTCTGCAGCATCCCTTTCATACATAGGACAAGCAGAGATCAAGGCAAGGGAGGAAGGAAGGAAAGATAAAAACTGTATATTCAAAGTTTATTAAGAAATATTTGTACCACACGAGCAGTCTGTCTGGCCGCTCCTCTCCAGCGTCTTTCTATTTCATTTATACAGAGAACAGAGGTCAAGGGAAGGAAGGCAAACTTATAATTATACATTCTGGAAAAGAGTGAGAGATCCTGAGGAGTTATTTCAGTTTGCATGGCGAACAGATATGATGGAGGAAGGAAGGAAAATTAAGAAAATAAGGAAGGGAAGATCTATATGTATACGTTCCAGAAAAGACATATTTTCACCCAAGGAACTCGCGTGATGAAGCTTCATTGTTCTTATGATGTGACGAGTGTGACATGATTCGAGACCTTGCATCTCTACACATTACTTCTGCACAAGTGATGACATGTATACCTCCAGACCTCATACCCATACACTTTACTTCCCCAAGAGAGACATGACCTCGCACTTTATTTATGCAAGACTAATGACATGACTCTAGAGACCTCACATCCTTGCACACTTACAAACGCAAGACTGACTGGCATCTGACTCGAGAAGTACAAGACTAAGGCCCGGCACCCTCACACACCTCATTGCCGCACGACACAGATGAACACACATGCCGGGGTGAACAATTTGAGCGTCCATAAGCCTTGTTACCAGTCTTGCCTACATACAATCTTACACATCTATTATAGCTATTCTTTGTTATTATTCAGGTACACTGCAGGTAGTTATGGTCCCTTGATGCTGTTGTTGTATATGCTTCACATTGGATAATGGAGTCCTGGGGAAGGCTTGGGTTGTGTTTATATCTTAGCACTGGGTGACAAGAACTATGAACTGTAATGTCTAAGTTATACTCAGATGAAGAGAAGGAATGTTGAGCTAGTAAATTATGTCTAAGAGATAGAGAAAGGAGTGGACAGTAAGGAAAGGGGAAATAGGTGCTAAACAATGCAAAATTAGCTGAGTTGAGGGCTGGGGTACAAGACAAGGGGTTAAGGCTCCTATAAGCACACCTCTTGCCTTCAACCCCAGCTGATGGTTTGACAACACTCCACCTCACTGTTCAGCCAAATGATGTGACAAGTGCCAGGTAGCGTATCACTTCTGCTACAGATTGTCGAGACATCGCACACACAAACCTTGCACAATGAATTACTTCTATTTTACTGAAAACAATTCAATGATAAAAGGCCAATAAACTTTTTTAATTAGAAATAAAATTCATGTCATTATTTCACAAAAAATTATAATCATATTATTAAAAGTAGAAAAAAAAAATGAGGACAAGAGCCTCATAAGTGTCCCTTTAAAATTTAAAAAAATTACATGTATTGTCTTCTTCAAAAAAGAAAGTGTGAACAATTTTGTTTGAAATAATAAAAAGTAAAAGTACATTTTAACTAATCAGTAATTTACTTATCACAGAACTTAATTGCCTCTACAGTTAGTTGTTGCTGCGACACACGTCCTGCAGCACAAACACAGGTGTTGCTACGACCCCTTTGGTGACTAGTATAATGAAACTCGCTAATAAGCAGATAATGACATCCACAGATATAGTATGTACAAAGTGAAATCAACGAACTAAGGTGATGATTATACATGAAACATTTGATTACCAAGTTTATGTACAAATTGAAATTAGCAAATAAGAGGAAGATGATATAAAAGGAACTAATTTGATTATGGAGTTTGTACTGGTGACTGGAGATCCCAAGCACTGTCTTGTTCCTCTCACTCCCCATCAGGGGGTGGGGCAACCCTTCCTCCCAGGAGGAGACAACACACACACACTTTGAGCTTGGCAAGTATTCTTGCTTCAGTCATCACCATGCAGTGTGAAGCATAAGTCCTCCAGCTACTCATGGAAGATGTACGTACTTGGATATTGCAAAGTCAAGCAATCTCATATCTGTAATTATGTTAAAGATCATTCTTTCCCCAAGTCTGCCTATGCACAAAACTGATATACCATTGAAAAAAGTCCAACTGTGAGCAAGTCATGTACAAATGCTCCTTAATTCCTATGTGTCATGTGTCACTTATAAAAACACTTTGCTAAAATATTATGTTGTTACTGAGTAGCCCAGTACTCCAGTAGAGGTTTTCAAACATGAATGAAGTGGCAGGCCAGTTCATGCAGCCAGAGTATTAGGAACAGAGGGCCAATCCAGCCAGCAAGGTATTGTGGCGAGACTCTCATGTAGCGAGGCTGCTGGATGGCCAGCTAAGATACCTGTGTAGTATTGTTTTTGTGGATCACAAAGAACAAAAATTTGAAGAGGCTGGTACATTGATCATGAATGTCACACACAGACTTGTATGTTCAATGTGCTGCTAAGTCTGCATCATGATATTTGAATTGATCTGGCAAGTTGCACTGACAGAGCTCTGCTTCATCAAGTTGCCTCAATCAACATTACAAGTCCATGCCAATGAACTCATTGTTTAGGACTTCTCTGTCTTAGCATATTGAAATTTCTTTCAATTTACCTGAATAATCCAGGGGTGTCACACAATACCCAAATCACCCAATCTACTATAGACCTTTGAATACTAAGAAAAGTATACATCATGAAATAGAGAAATATCAACAGCATTTCTTACTAGTAGCATATGGTATGCTTTAAAGGTCAACAGTGTTACTAGCAGATTAAGTGTAGACAATTACCACAAGGCAGCTGGTTTCCTCTCCCTGATGCTCAAAACATGCCCAAACAGTGTGCCTGCAACAGGGTTGATGACATAATGGATGTGATTGTCCTATTGAGGTACACTTAAAAATGCAAGAACAATAATAATAGCAGTATTTAAATCACAGTGGGGTCCTTTATAACGTTCTTATGGCACACTGTCAAATTCATAGTACGACACCTTGCAGGGCAAAAATCAAGGTTTGTAGAATGTTACGAAACCCAAGCACCAACACGCAAGCACAACTATCACTCTCTCCCTACACCCGGTACTTGCACGGCTCA
This sequence comes from Eriocheir sinensis, assembly GCF_024679095.1. NCBI lineage: Eukaryota > Metazoa > Arthropoda > Malacostraca > Decapoda > Varunidae > Eriocheir > Eriocheir sinensis. Next base: position 10,287,371 of record NC_066543.1, read on the forward strand.
CTCTCTTGCCCTTTCTCTTTCTCTCTCACCCTCCTCTCATATGCCACCCATGCAAGATTTGAACCTCTTGCCTCCCACCTAAGTCAAAGCTCATTTCATGCACCCCCGCAGCTCAGCAATTACAACACATTTTCCAACACTGTCCTCATTGTTCAACTAGACGCCAAGAATTTCTTGTGATGACCCATGGTTATCATGTTATTCTTGCCATTCGCAGCACTTATCAACTGAACAGAAAACAGAAGCCTTTTAACTCATCATGCCTAGCCAGAAGAATACAAGGCAATTATGCCACAGATGAAGAAGGAAATTTATTCAAATCATTCCAAAGTATTTTTTTTCTTTTTAGGATAGATATAAGGTAAAGGTGGGTGCATATGCTATAGCTGTGCATGGCTGTGGTGTTTATCTCCAATCCATTAACAATTTGAGCCTGTGGTAGGTAAGACCCAGTTACCCCAGAATACGAGCCAGTGTGAAATCCGGTACTGCCACAGTTTACCTTCCCGAAGTTTCCCCAGGTATCCATGTATTGACCAGCCCGAAAGGGAGGATGTACAGCTGGGCGAGCTGTAGGTTGACTGTCTAGGCCAGGATTCAATCCTGGGCACGTGGAGTAGTAGTCAGGCACGCTGACCACAAGACCACAGAGGCGTTAGGAATGGACAGGTTTAGATTAAATTTTCTCCATAATAACTTCAGTTCCTACAATGTTATGAATAACATTACGCCTTTTAGAACAAATCAGTGACGTTGTAGAGTACCCCACTGCATCATTACCATTGCATTACACTAAGATTGTAAGAGGTCAATAAGAAATGTTTTGCCTATCTACTGCACGTCATATCAAGTCTGGTTAGGGATGATGCTGAGGTGTGTGAGGTGGTTGGAGGCAAGCTGAGACTCCTCCAGGGTGGCCTCATGCCCCAGCTGACCATCATGCAGGTGGCTGTTGGTGAGTGCAGACGCATCCACCAGCTGTGTTGTGCTGTCCCCGGCTTGCTGGGCCGTGGCAGAGCTGTAAATCACCTGTAGATCTGAAGAACTCTTCAGTATGGTGGTTTCCAGGGAGTCAACAGTATTGGGACCTACCAGAGGCATCATGGTGCCATTGCCCACCAGCAGAGAGGATGTGGTACCATCCAGGGTGATCGTGGGGCCCCCCTCCAGCATCTCCCCAGAGATGGTGGTGGTGTCATCTTCACTTGACATGGCTCTCATGATCTCAGCCTGAAAGGGTCGGGATAAGGGGAGGGAGAAGGGGATGTAGATTATCTCCACATTCTGGGTGTCTCCCTCCATGTCAGCCTCCCCCACTGGCAGGTCCAGCAGATGCTCCTCCACCTCCACCTCATCTGGGGAGTGAGATTGCTTCACTATCTCCACCTCATGAGTGTTTTCCTTCATCTCTTCGCCAACTGACAAGCTCAACATGTGCTCCTGCACCTCCTGAGCTGAGGCCAGGGACTCCTTCACCATATCCTCCTCCATGTGCTCCTGTTCCACCTGCTCCTGCTCATGGTGTATGTGGGGGCTGTCATCCTGCTGTTCAGGCTGCTGATGGTCTGTCTGCCTGGAGTTAGTCAGCCCTCCCCGTTTCCTCCGGCCGTTCCGCCGCATGATGGGCAGCTCCCGGGCGCGCCTCACCACAGCCTGCCTCAGAGGCCTGGCCCGCCCTGAGCTGCCCATCATGCCGTGCTCCTCCCCCTCCTCACTCGCACTCTCCCTGCTTGGATCACTCTTCAACACCACACACTGGTGGCTGTCCTCCTCAGCCGACTCCACAACCTGAGGGCAAAGGGTGTGTTGCTTACAAGTGACGGAGGATCGTGAGTTGTATTAGCACCAATCTATGCCCTGGAGGCAGAGGATGTGAACTTTGCAATTGATGTAGGATTGTATATTAACATCATAAATCTGTCCTCAACATTTAGAAAGACAAAAAAAATTCAAATTTTGGCCTAAATATATAAAAAATTGACAATTTGGAGTAAACTAGGTTCCAAGATCAATACAAGTTTTCTTGGGCATATGTAAATGCTTAAGGAAATGTTAATAGGATCATACCTTGAGTTTGGCATCCATGTTTTTTCTAAAAAAATGTAAAATAAAAAAAATGAAGTAATGATTACTTAGCTCATGAAACATTCTGTTCCTACCTGATCACAGGAGGAGCACCTCACTTCTTCTTGCGCTGTGGCCTCCGCCTTGTTCCTCTCCCCTCGCCCAGATGAGGCGGAGCCTCGGCCCCGCCCTCGGCCCCGCTTGCCCCGCCCCCCAACGTGGGTCATCATATGGAGACGGAGTTTATCTGTCAAATATTTTTCTCATTAAGAGACCTATAAAGACAATAATGGAGATTTGTAAAGTTGGCTTCAGAAAAAGTGATCTATTTGTGGAACATAATCAACTGTCCTGCCAGCCACCTCGAGTGATCCTGTAACACATGAGGAATATGATGGGACTCTGGCCCTCTCATGACTGGTGATGTGAGAAGCCTCACATGTTTCCTTAGTACAAGAGGATGAGGAATGGCATTGGAAATTCAATTTCCTCATGACTTTTCTACCATTAAAGGTCAGTCTCAAAATGGAATCCAAGGCCTCTCCAGGATTGGCGTGTGGACTTGTGGCCAAATGAGTCTAAAATGAGTAATGCAGTCTAATTCAAAAGCCAGTCTCTGCTCCTCTGATTGCAACTATATCCTGATATCTTGAGCCTGCATCTCCATACTCTGGTTGAGACAGGAAATGGCATGACAGTAATGAGGCAAGCAGAGACAATGCACTTAGGCAAGTTGGCAGCATTTCCCACTGTCTCCAGCAATGCTCAAGTTGCTCAGCCAACCAAGAATCTAAGAAGTGTTACATCAAGTTGAAAGAGCCCACTCTATTTTCTTATGATAATCATTTTGATCTCAATAAATATATACTAATATTTCAACATGTATGTGGTTGCGACTCCCCTGTCACCAAAGTCATACAGATCTCTCAGAATAGCAGAACACAATAAGAAAAATGGATCTTTCTCCAATCTCTGCTTTGCTGCTCATTCCCATTGGTAGACAGAAGGTTAGACTGAATGAGAGAAACATATAGGAGATAAAAAACAAGAATGGTCTCTTGTCACCTGGTCGGCTGAATTCCTTAAGGCAGCCGAAGGGACACTGGAACTTTTTTGGCTCGTGTATCAGCATGTGCCGCTTGAGCTTGTCCCTACGGTTGAAGGCGGTCTGGCAGAGGGGGCAGTCAAACGGCTTCTCCCCCGTGTGGATCAGCTGGTGGAGCTTAAGGGAATACTCGGACTTGAATTCCTTGGAGCATTCCTGCAAAAGAGAAATGACCACCATTACCAAGGAATGTCTCCCGTTTACCTCACTAAAGGCATGGTAAAGAATCATAATATTGCCAAGGAACCTCCTCCTTGTTTGATTCACCTTACAATTTATTTCCCCACCATTGGTGATGTATAAGAGACCCACTAATAGAAGAAGAAACCTTTCTTTTTTTTATAGGAATTTTTAAAAATCAAGTTTAAAAATAGAAATTTCTGAGTATAAAATGAAATGAAATGAAGAAAAGGGATAAATGATAAGCTTCATGTGAATGTAAGTGTTTCAAAATAAATGCAATGAAAGTTAATTTAAAAAAAAAAAAAATTGAGGAATTGTCAGCCCCCACAGTACCTGTTATGTAATCACACAAATATTACATGACCCTGGGCAACACTCACACTGCAAGGGAAGAGGTTGACAGTGCCGTGGATGTGCAAGTGTCGCCGCAGTAGCCGCTCCGAGGTGAACACTTTGCCACACTGCTTGCAAGGGTAGTGGTGAGAGGAGGTGCGCAGGTGGTGCTCCAAGGCCTCCGCACTTGCATACTTGTTCATGCATTTTGTACACCGGAAGTAACTGTTGAGGAGGAGACAAGGATGGTCTTAAGTGTGCAAGAAATTTTTGTGTAACGGATGGTAAAGTTAGGTCATGGTTGATCCTCGTTATTAAAAGTTATCATAGAAAGCAAAGACAATAATTATATCTGCTGTTATCCATATCAGAAAAATAAGAACATATAATGCGGCAAGAATCTAGACTTAGAGAAAAATGTACTGACTTGCACTAATGTCTCCCTGTTTATATAAAAATACGGAAGGGCCAATGCATGGTGGCTGGTGTGTACCTCGGCCCCACAGTCTTCTTGGCCTGAGGGTAGGTGGAGTGCTGCTCGTGCTGGTGGAGGCTCAGCTTGTCCAAGGCGTTGAACACTTTGGAGCAGAAGTGGCAGCGGTACTGGAGGTCTCGGTCCTGGTCGTGGGTGTGGATGTGCTCCAGGAAGGAGTCTTGGTCAGCAAAGGCCAACTCACAGTTCTTCTGGATACACTTGTACACCTGAAGCACAACACAAAATGATATTCTAAAACTATTTCACACTATACTACAATATCTACTAAAAATTTATAAAGTAATAGAAATGTGCACTACAGCACTGCAATGGCTGACTACCTTTTGGTTGGCGTGGGTCTTCATGTGTGTGCGCAGCTTGACGTAGCTTTGTACAGAGTAGTCCTCACAGAACTGGCACTTGTAGGAGTCATCCACCAGGACCTCCTCCTTCACAACAACCTCTTCCGTATGCTCCATTGGAGGGTCCACCTAAAATAAAACACGACATATTGGTTTCATGCAAAGTGTCAAAAATACTGATAGCAAGTATGAATGGTGTTATTTGTTCCATCACACTGATAGCACTCACATCCAGGGAGTCGGAGGGCATGACAAGCTTCTTAATGATGGGGTCCTTGGGCAATGTGTCGCTGAGGGAGCCTGAGGGCCAAACTTTGTGCGTGGCCATGTGCTTCTTCACGTTGCTCTTCTGGGTGAACGCACGCCCACAGACGATGCACTGGAACGGTTTCTCACCAGTGTGGGAACGAACGTGTTGCCGCAGGTCAAAATTCTTGCTGAACTCCTTGCTGCAGTAGTTACATTTGTGCTTTGCCTGTTGGGTGATAGGGAGGAGGGTGTATCAGGGTCTGTATTGCTAGACTGCTCATGAGCACCAACCTATTCCAGTCTGCTCATAGGGTTTCACTAACCAACAATCTAGTGTAAACCTTGCTGCAGTAGTTTATATTGTTCTTTGGTTGTTTGTTGATGGAGAAGAATGTGTTAGTGGGCCTGTGCTGCTGCCACAACACTCATGTACTCTAATCATCATGTGTGTGCTTTTGGGATTGTACACAGCCATTTGGTTACATTCACCAAATTGTACACACCATTCCAATTAGTATTTGAGCAGGAAAAACAGTACTATGGAAAACTGAGCTAAGGTGTAGAAATAAGCCAAAATCAGGATATGTATATAACATTCAATATTTTGAAAAGTTAATATTCATATCTTAGGCTTTTTTTATTCCTGTTATAAGTACTAATTGTCATCATGTGTGTGATGTGACAAACATACCCTACTCCTCTACTCCTCTAAGACCCACCTTCAACTTTGTGGCTTCGTTTTTACTGGGGACCGTCTTGGCCATGCCACCGTGGAAGAATTCATGATTATAACAAGCTATGTCCCTCTCCTCCCCTGTCAGCTCTCTGTGGGTTGGTGCTCCCTCTCCCCCCTCCCCACCTCCACTGTCACTGCCTTCCGTCACCCCGGTAACCATGGTGCTGAGGGTCTGAGGGGAGGACAGGGTGGAGCAGACATCCTGTAAGGAGTTCCACTTTCAATGGATGGAAGAAACTTATAAATGGATATAAGTAGAGTACCAAGAGGACATATAATGACACAGCAGAAACAAACAGTATCGATGAAGATTTTGCCATATTGTGAATAGTTTTGTGACTTGATGGAACAGAGGAGAATGGCCAATTATGATACAAAAAAATTATGCAGACAGTGAGACCAGTACCCATCAAAGACTGAAAAAATTAGAACCTGGAGTAAACCACTTGAGTGTTAAGTGCAAGTGGGGAGAGCGAGGTAGCTAAACACGTACAAGAGGGGCGGTGACATTGGCGGTGGTGGTGAGGAGCGGCGACACGGTGGAGGTGAGGGTTTTGGCACCGCTTGACGCTGACACAGGCAGGAAGTTGGCAGTCTGGAGGCCGCCTGGCAGTGGTAACACCTGGCCGGGGGAGGAAGAGAGGGTGAGGTGTTTAAACTTAACACACATTGCATACGTGTTATTGGGCATTACTACCACCCTGGGGTTCACTACTTCCATGAGCTGATCAGGTGTTTCACTGGATGACTTTTCTGGGTTATGGGTGAGGTGCCTCTGAGCCTGGCACACACCACATACTTATACTTGCTACCACCCTTGGGCCTATACTACATATTTAATTCAGGTCAACTCAATTTCTCTATTCATTATTTATAAAAGATACATCTATCTATAGTCTGACACAATTATGAAGTCAGTTTGGGTGGGGTCTGCTCGGGCCCACAGCGCTGCCTAATCTACCCTCCAGGGTCAGGACGGCCATTGGAGTAGCTGGCATCGAGCATGGAGGTGAGGGAGGAAGTAACATGGTGTCTTGATCACTGACGTCAAAAATAAAAAATGTCATGTGTTATGGAATTTATACAATTCTTTGCCAATATTCTAAAAAGCAATATATTCATAGTACTATACAGACTTATTTAATGTATAGAGAATATCAAATACACAATTTCAAATAGAAAATAGCTGACATATGAGAAAGTGAAGTTTTGAGGGTGATGCAGCAGCACTGAGAAGTTTGGGCCAACCCAAACTGACCATACTTGTGTCAGACAATAGCAATTTCTCTGATGTCCCATCCCCTCACATCATCCCCTCACAAGAACCTTCCCCTCCCCCTAGGGGATGGCCACAGCAGAAATCTCCATTTAATGCCCTTTATGAATTAGTAGCCCTTTTATGAATAAGTCACATGGGGAAGGAGAATAGAGGAAGGGAAAGGCAGGGAGTGAGGGAATGAACTTGTGGGGAAGAAGAGGATATTTGCCATGCACAAAGGGGCCATCACATTGCAGTGTTTTGAATAGGGATGAGTTGAAAATTTTCTCTACAATTGTACATCCTGATGGGCCTCACCTGAGTAGTTTCTATAGTGAAGGGGAGCAGGTCACCCTCGTTAACAATGATGTGCTGGTTCATGCCGCCAGGTGAAGGGAGCCCAGAACTGCTGTAGCTCCCTGAGACCTGTGTGTGGACGTGGTTGGTTGATTGATTGGATGATTGATGAACTCAATGATTCTTGGCTTGGAGGATTAGTTGATTGTGTATTATGACTGAGAAGGCAGGTTTGTCATTAAAATAGATGCTGTGACAAATTATTACTGATCATGTAATTTGGTAGAAAAAAACAGCTGTTACTTACTGTGGCAAAAAAATATTTCCTTTATTTTATTGAACAAATAATATAGGTAGACAGTGCTTGTTTTATGCAAACCTAGGTTCATGGAAAGCTCATGAGGTGAGAATTTTGCAGTGAATATCAATGTCTCCCAGCAAGAGTTGGTGAGTGCATAAATTAACAAAGAAAGCCTTCAATGTGTTATATAGAAAGTCTATTAGTAAGGAAGAGTAAATATTTTTCTGAGTCAAGACACATGGTAACCGTTTGGTGTTTTCTTAGGTTAGGGTAAGTTTAGGAAATTTTCAAACACATGATATCCAGAAACCTATAGCATAAATTTACAAAGAAAGCCTTCACTGTGTTATATAGAGTCTCATTTAGTAAGGAAGAATAAATGATTTTTCTGAGTCAAGACTATAGTAACTGTTTGGGGTTTTGTTCGGCTAGGTTAGGTGAGGTTCAGTTTTCAGGAATTTTCAAACACATGATATCCAGAAACGTATAGCATAAATTAATAAATAAAGCCTTCACTGTGTTATAAAGAAAGTCTCATTGGTAAGGTAGCATAGATGAGTTTTTCTGAGTAAAGACATATGGTAACTTTTTGTGGTTTTGTTAGGTTAGTTTAAGTTTAGGGCATCTTCAAATACATGACAGCCAACAACTTGTAGCATGAATCAACAAAGAATGACTTCACTTTGTTGTATAGAAAATCTCATGAGTAAGGAGGCATATATGATTTTTCTGAGTCAAGACCTATAGTAACTGTTTGGGGTTTTGCTAGGTTTAGTTTAGGGCATCTTCAAAGACATGATAACCAGAACTGTCTGGTATAAATCATCAAAGAATGACCTCACTTTGTTGTATAGAAAATCTCGTGAGTAAGGAAGCACACATGATTTTTCTGAGTCAAGACCTATAGCAACTGTTAAGGGTTTTGTTAGGTTAGGTTAAGTTTAGGGTATCTTCAAACACATGATAGCCAGCACCTTATGGTATAAATCAACAAAGAATTACTTCACTCAGTTGTACAGAAACTCTCATTAGTAAGGAAGCACATATGAATTTTCTGAGTCAAGACCTATAGTAACTGCTTGGAGTTTTATTAGGTTAGGTTAGGTTAAGTTTAGGGTATCGTCAAACACATGATAGCCAGCACATTATGTTATAAATTAACAAAGAAAGCCTTCACTGTGTTATATAGAAAGTCTCGGGTTAGGTTAGGGTTTATGATGATATCCAGAAACCTATAGCACAAATTACCTAAGAAAATCTTCACTTTGTTATATAGAAAGACACCATAGACAAACAAATTTTTCTCAATTCTCAAAGTTCCCAAAAATTCATGAAAGGTCTCGAATATTCCCAAACTTCCCATGGAAAGTACCCCAGTTCTAAATTCCCAGTAATTTTCCAACCCTATGTGGAAGGGAAGTGAAACAATCCTTTCCATATGTGCTTGTGTGTGTGTGTGTGTGTGTGTGTGTGTGTGTGTGTCTAACTTACTGGCTGATTGGAAAATAAGTAAGAAATACTGTACGACTGAAGCAAATTACCTCCTTCTATCAAACTGAGATAATGTGTGGCATGACATCCATCCTTTTTTCATTCTGTTGATAACACCTACGGATATAAGGAGGCTACTAGAGGCCAGTTATCCAACGTATGACAGCTCTTGAGAAAGTTATTTATCATCTGTTCTCTCCATCTGTAATTCTATTGAACATACATTTGAAACTAAACTTTCAAGTGACTTCACATCAACTACACAGCTATTAAATTTGTTCTATTCCCGACTCTGGGAACTGAGGGAATAATACCTTTAAACTGATTATGCTTTTTTCATAAAGGGTTCTAATAAGCGTCTCTCCACTGTCTTACTTGACTCCCTCCATCCAGAACCTTTATTTACACTCACAGGTACTTGCTGGGGCTGAACCTGCATATGTATCTGGTTGGCGAGGGTGGCTTTGTCGTCCTCATAGGTGGCCTGTTCCCCCGTGGCTGTGGTGTGGTCCTGCAGGGCCTGTATGGTGCACAGGCCGCTGTTTTTCCCTGTGTGTGGAAAGAGCATAGCTGGGCATTATCGTGATACTTTATCGCTGATAACAAAATCGGGTTATCGGCCATCCGCTACTTATTTATACATATATCAGTATCTTCGTTACTTTTGTAACCAAACTAGCGATAATAGCTACTTTTTCCGCCTCTCTGAAAAAAAAAAAAAAAAACGTTTCCTCCCCACTGCACATGCGTGGCCCGGGCGCCTGGTGTATGAAAAAACTTTGGGGTGAAATATCTTCGGTGAAGAGATTTCATACTTAGATAATCAACATTAAAACACTACATTATTTTTTGTTAGACTCAAAAATCACTTTATCAGAGAGAAAATTCATTTAACTTTGCCCAAAAAATGATTATTCACTGCCTGAAATTTGTGATCCCGTTGTAAAGAGCGCAAACAGAAACCAGCGGCTTGTGTTATCACGTGGCGGTGTGACGCGCGGCCTCTCTGCTGTGTCTCGAGTGACGGAGTGAGTACCTGTGTTCCGGTTCCCAGTACTTCAGTGCTTCTTTACTTAAGTGACTGAAGTGACACAACACCGGTTCAGGCGTTTCTAGTGTATTACCGTCCATATGAACGCGTCAACGTGTGGTTTTCAGGTTTTGTAAGTTTTCTAAAATACAAATAATGAAAATTTGAATTCATCTATGTTTTTTTTATATTTGAAATATCACAATAGTATCATTTTCGCCTTGCGGACTTATCGCTAGCTAGTATCGGATTTGTGGATTTATATCGGGTATGGTTATCGCCTATATATATTCCATTTAACGAATATCAGTTATCAACGATAAGGATTTCCATTATCGGGTATCGGGAATAAGGTTTTCCGTTATCGTGCCCAGCTATGGGAAAGAGCTATGAATACTGATGTTTTAGTTTCAATATGAAAGTGATAATGACTTTGCTATTTCATCTTATTTAGTATTTGATAACTTTGATGATTATCTTTTCTCCATCCCTGAGAATCATGCTTAAGAAAATATGTCTGTAGTAGTGTTATAAAGCTATGACAAAAACTATTAGTATATCTAATGTTAACAGTGAGGCTGTAATTTAGTTTTGTAAAAAGGTCATGCACTGTGAATTTCTTGTATAATTTGAATTGATGTTTGAAGCAACCAAGAAACAAAACACTGCACTGTGGCAAATGTGAGACTGAGGATGCTCTGGCAGCTGTAACAGGGCATGTGGAACAGCGCCATACATCCCATAGTAGAATAATATTTCAGTATGGACCTAACTAGCTTTGTGCTATCCATGTAATGGTGACTGTTAGTGATGGGTGTTATTTTGGATGTAGGCACTGTAAATAAATGTAAAAATGAAAAAAGTATTAAGTACATATATATTTTCTATTTTGCAATAGGAAAGAAATCCTCCATTAGAAACATTCACCTGAGGCAAAATGTTTGGCCTCTTACAGGTGAGCTGAGGATCTTGACTCACCTGAGCATTGGTGGCGCTTGTGCACCATGAACAAGTCCAGCGAGGAGAACTGTTTCTTACAGCGACCACACTGGAACAAGTCATCCTCGTCCAGCGTGACTCCCTCGCCTGTCAACAACACACGGATGACATGACAAACTTGCTATGGGTCTGTGTGTGCATATAGAAGCATGGCAGCCATCAGGTGCAGCAAAACAGTGGCAAACAGTGTAAAGGACACATCTCAGCTTTGGATTGGTGAGTGTAATTAAACCTTGTGGTGAGCAGAGATTTATATAAATTAACAAAAGATTGACATGCATTATTGGTGGTTTCAAATTTTAATGCATTTTCGTTGCAGAACTGTCTTCCTCACACTGACAAGCCCTTCACAAGTCTATTCTTATCACCCCCCACAAACACATGGACATACACGAGTCTTCTTGACCTCAATAGCCTTCCTCACTTACTGATGATAGTGTTGGTGATCTGGGAACACTGGTGGCTGGATGGTGTGGCGGTGGAGGTGGGGGGCGGCGCTCCCCCGATGGTGATGGTGTTCTGGATGAGATCAGGGGACTCTAGGAACTGTTGGACTGTCAGGCTGCTGGAGCCCTCGAGGGTGACGCTGGGGAGGGGCCGGGCGGCACTCACTTCCGACTGACTCATGTCAGTCAGGAAGGTCATGTTGCTGTGCCCCTGAGCCCCTGTGAGGGAAGGCAGTGGTTAGTGGTCTGGCTACTCACCTGGTTGGCCTCTGCTCAACAGGCTATCAGAGGGAAAAGTCCAGAGTGAAAGAGGAGGGTCAACTTACTAGTTATAAACATTTTCCATTACTACATGTGAATGAGTCACTGAGGTTTTGCTGAAGGGAGTGCCATAAGCCTGTCAATCAAAAGCATGTAGTTAATTAGGGCTTCCACTAAGATTTATTCCCTTGGGATCCTAAACCCAGGACCATTTTCTTATAAGTTAAAGGTCATAGGCATTTGGGAACTTGTGAGAAAGGAGGAAAACATTGGCAGGTAAGTCTGTATATTAGTTTTGAACATTTCCCCCAAGACAAAGTACTACTAATAATGAACAGCAAAATTAATAGTTGTGTTAAAATGAAATTATGCTTATCCATCCTAGGGCAAATAAAGAATAATGAATAGTTGACAAATGTAATAAAGTAATACGGTATGTATTTGGGGATATAGTGAGAAGACATCCAGCCATTATGAGAGGTTTTATTTGCCTAATTCTAACCCTTTAATGACCTAAAACTTGAGGAGGGGGACAAAATAAAGAGCAATTGAGAGTTAGTGTGTTTGGGTGCAATTCAAGAGAAAAGACACATGGCACCACTGCTCGCCTCTGACATCTCACCATTACCACAGGTGAGGAAGAACTTTAATTTACCCTTCATAATAAGCTGTGGGAGATGAATAAAAGCATGAATAAGTATAGGTAGGTGAGTATGTGCAGAGGGGGAGGGCACCTTACAAAGGAACAAGAGTGGATAATATGAAAGTACCTAGGAAAAAGGAAAAATAAAGATAACGTTCATCTATATAGAACAGGGAAACAAATGAATAACATTAAGTAAAAAAGATTTTTTTAATGGTAGCTTTGGTTTGCTTCAAATAATTGGCATCTGTTTCTGTTGGAAACACCAGCTTTTTTTTTTTCTACCTCCCAGAGAGAGAGAGAGAGAGAGAGAGAGAGAGAGAGGGGGAAGTCGGCTGATGTTGAGGTGACAGTGGAGTGTTTCATTTTAAACTTACGCCGGGCCACACCACAAGTCAAAAAAGTTTAACAAACCTAATCTAACTTACCCTAACGTGACTTACTTAATGGGGGGGACTTCACCCCTTTCAACCCTTCTTGTTTTCACATTTCAACTGAGCATGCCGAGTAAATTTAAACTAACCTAACACAACAACCTACCTAATGGGGAGGGGACTTTGCCCCTTTCGATTCCCGTTTTCATATTTCATTTCAGCAAGTCAAATAAATTTAAACTAACCTAACCTAACCAAACTTAACCTAACGTAACATCCCTAACTGGGGGGCTTCGCCCCTCTCGACCCCCCATGTTTTCACATTTCATCTCGTCATGCCTTCTCTCCATACCTATGGTATATAATACTGAATGTCTGCTAATATCATTATTTTTATTACTATTATTGTTTTTATTTTATTATATTTATTTTATTATATACAATATATATGTTGTTTGCCCTTCCTTTTACTGAAGCATATCACCCTGCCCCCCCCCCCCCACCTGCCCTTCACAACACTGCCGTGGCGGTGGCGACAGACGTAAATATTTTGGGATAAATTTATATCTCGAGAACAAGTGGTTGGCGACGGCACAGCAATACGGCAGTGTATTGTATGGCCACAAAGTACTTCATACAGCCCCGAGGTGCTCCCTGCCGTGCGGCGGGGGGTGCTATGGAGCAGCACCCCGCCATGGCCAGGGGGAGGGCAGGCAGCACACCATGGCTTTTCCCGTCACCTTTCTTCCCCCCTCCACAACCACCTACAATCACTCCTCCACCGCGCCCACACCTCCCTGGCACCCACACCTCGCATGACACGCCCCGCCAGGCCCCCCACGCCCTCAAAACCCCTAAATATCGTCCAGTCCGCCTAGAGACATGGCCATTTACCCCTCCCTTGGCCTGTTAGCACCCAAGACAAGGAAGCCTCAGATTTTCGATATTTTCTCCCTTTTTTCACGCTACCTGTGGGTCTACAGCCACGCACAGGGTATTAAAGTTTCCGCTGAGTTTGATAAAGGTAGTTTGGGGTGTAAATTAGGCCTGTAAAGCGTGAAATACCTGGGAGAGCGTCGAAGATGGAGTGGGACATGATGGCGGGGTGGTGGGTGACGTCACGGTTTGGGTGGCTTGTATTTATAGTGGGTTTTTGGTGTGTTCTGGCCTTATTTAAGCTTATATATGATAATTAAAGTATTGTTTGAGTCATATTAGTTCATTTTGTATCGGTGTTTGGCTGCTAGTAACGGTGATAATGCGAGAATCGAGCTCCCAGAGGTATGACGTCATGGATGAGTACGTTTTTGGGGTGTTCTGTCTCTTTTAAATGTTATGTGTCAGGTTTTAGGTATTTTTGGAGTTGTTTTGGTCAGTTTTGTAAAGGTGTTTGGTTGCTTTTAACAGCAGTAATGCGAGAATCGAGCTCTTAAAAGGCATGACGTCACGGTTTAATTGGCTGCTCGGGGTATATTTATAGTAGGATTTGGGGGTGTTTCAGCCCTTTATAAGCTTATGTATCATGTTTAAGGTATTTTTAGTGTCTTTTTAGTTAGTTTTGTAATGGTATGATCCTGGTTTTAAGGGTGGTAATGCGAAATCGAGCTCCTAAAGGTATGACGTCAGAGCTGAGTGGGCGGGGCTTGGAGATGTCATGAATGGAACGTTTGAGAGTTAACGGATTTCTAGGCCATGAAGGAGCCAATAAGTCCTATTTTGGGTGTATTCTAAGTGTTATATGAGAATTTTTCACTCAGATTACTTATATCAACGTTAGTAAAGCCAATATCGAGCCAATAAAAGAGTGACATCATCGTTTAGTGGGCGGAGTTTAGTGACGTCACGGAGAGAACGTTTGTAAATTATGGCTTTTTAGGAGCTGGTGATGTGATGGAGCTTGTTTTGAATGTTTAATGTGAGTTTTTATCGTTTTTGTGCCGTTAGCTTGTTGGTTTGAAAGGTAGAAAGGCGATATTTGAGCTAATGAATGAATGGCGACGCGATGAAGTGTGCGGGCCATGAGGTGTCATGAAGGGAACGTTTGTGAGTTGATAATTGTGTTACTTTTCAGGCGTGGGTGAGGTGGTGAGGCTATTATGGGGTAATTATGCTGGTTTTAATTGGTTTTGCATTGTGTTATTTATTTCCCGGGTGGATAAACTGTACAGAGAGCGTCTTATCGTACGTAGAGTGGATATTTATTGATGACTGACACGGAGGACATTTGAGGTTGTGGTTAAGGCGATATGTCTTGGTTTTGTGGGTATTTTAATATGGATGTATTATTGTCGCTAGCCTGCAGGTGTTAATTATGGGTAGGCTATGTAGTTCAGAATAGAGTGAACCCATAATATCAGAGTTACCTCTAGGAGGGAATGTATATGCATCATGGTATTTTAAACCCGTGCAATAAGTCCTATAGAGCCTGATTATGTGTGTTCTTAGGGGTAGTCCGGTGTTCTGAAGGGAAGGTGAAGTGAGATAACTAATAATAAGTCAATGGAGCCGCGCCTAAGGTCATGAAAGCCTGTCTGGAGAACTTTTATGTGTTTTTAGTGATTTTTTTCTGCTAGTTAAGCGTCATTGTTATAATTAATGTTATTATTATTATTTTTTTTAACTGGACACCTGACATTAATTAAACACATTGAGTATGACACACTTGTGAGACCAACACTGGAATACTGCTCCACGGTGTGGGATCCTTACACACACAGAAACATTGATAGGTTAGAACAAATCAACACCAAGGCGGCAGGTTCATTACAAACAATTACACTCGAACGCCTGGAATCATAACACGGATCAAACAACAGATGAACATGGAACCTCTTCACATACGCAGACAAGCACACAGACTTACACTTATGTACAAGATCACTAACACTCACATTGACATTGATCCACATACACACTTACACAACGCAAACAGTCAACGTACACGTAACACACACATCCATAAACACCAAACATATCACACAAACACTGACGCATACAGACATTCAAACTTTCCACGCACCGTACGTGAATGGAACAGCCTCCCTCAACAGATTTTAGACTGCGGTACAATAGACTCATTCAGAAAACAAATACACACTCACTTGTCACCACAACACACCAACACTAACAATTACACTTGATTCACTTCCCTCCCCTGCACACTCGGCTTCCCCGTCCCCCCAACAGCCAACACAAATATTCGTGTTATGCACCTGAAAAGTGCCCTGCGCATTATGTATCCAGATCCAGATCCAGAAGAGGCAAATCAAGCACAGAGGGAGGCATACGGACACTATTATAAGCTGCCTGTTCAAGAGCCCCCCAAAGCACCTGTTGAGACGTCTATAGAAAGAGAAAATAGAAGTGAAGGCAAAGAGAGAAAGAGAAAGGGTGAGATAACACAGAACCTCTTATTATGCTTCTTGTTGTTTTCTTTGATTGGAGCAGCGTTGAGCGAACCTTTTTGATCCTCTATTTTGTTTTCTGCCCTTGATCTGCTTCCCTTGCTGCAAAGAAAGAGAAAAACAAGAATAGGAAGCTGACGTGATGTGACCAATGTGGTAAGTCGATGGAGGTGACGTCACGGCTAATAAGGTGGGCGGGGCGTAGTGATGTGACGGAGGGCCAAGGGGGCGGGGATTATTGGTGACGTCACGAGGGGCGGGGATTTGAAACTTTCCCAAACTTGCCGTCAGAAGTGTGTTGGTGACTGTCAGGTGTGGACTGTGCCATGTGTCCGTGGGGCGCGTTGTGACTAGAGCAATCCATGTGCAATGTCGCGCAGGAAACAGAGTAACCCTAAGCCGCTTAAAAGTAAGTGTGTGGGGCTTCATGCTTGCTTTAGTGTGTGTGTTAAGAGTGTGTGATGGGAGAGCGGTTCTGCGTGTTTGCCCGTGTATGTCCGTGTGTGTGTGTGTGTGTGGACCAGTGAGTGTGTAACTGTACCACGTTTTTTGTATTCCCTTGTTTATCTATATTTGTTTTTGTTATTGCTTTTATCGATTTCGCGTGCACAGTCCACCCAACACCATGAATAAATAAAGAAATGAAGAAATAAAAATGGAGTGTATGTTACCATCCGCACGATATTTTTAGTCACGGTAATAGATATTTAAGCGTCTAATTGAGGATAATTAAGAGTTCGGGGAAGGAGGAACTGCGGAAGTGTGCGTGGCGGTGATAATGGTGGCGGTGGTGGGGTGTTGCTTTCCCGCCTCCCTTCCCCTCGCCCTCTCCCCATTCCTCCCTATCCTCTCCCCTCGTACATTATCTCGTCCCAGCCCTTCCTTATCGCCCCGTCCATCCGGTTGGGAGATCACTATCGGTCAGCAGGGAACGGGCCTCTCGCGATCGTTGTCTGGTCGTTCGCTTGTCCGTTCGTTAGGGTGCGGGGGAGGGGAAGGGGGCGGGGTGGTGGTGGTGGTGGTAATGCTACATAGCTATATCAAGGCCGCGCGGGGAACGAAAATGTCACGAAGTAGAGCGAAGCGTCCTGAAACATTCGCTAACTACTGTATATTCCACTACTTGCAAGAAGGCGAATTATTATCGTAGTTGTTGTTGTTGACATTCATAATTTAGGGAGTTGTAATAATGTTAGTGTATGAATTTAGTCGTTTATAATGTTTGAAAGTTTATGAATCTTATTGGTTGTGTGTTTAGGAGGCTATTTGACAGTTGTTGTTGGTTTTGAAATAGAAAGGGGAAGACGAGTTATTGTGTTGGGAAGTTATGTATTGTTATTATCTCTGTTGTTTCGTAGAAGGTTGACAGCTGTTGAGTTGTAAGCGGAGAACAAGTTATGGTAGTTTGGTAGTTATGTATTGTTAATTTTTCTCTATTGTTTCGTAGAAGGTTGACAGCTGTTGAGTTGTAAGCGGAGAACAAGTTATGGTAGTTTGGTAGTTATGTATTGTTATTATTTCTCTATTGTTTCGTTGAAGGTTGACTGCTGTTGAGTTGTTAGCGGAGAACGAGTTATGGCAGTTTGGTAGTTATGTATTGTTATTATTTCTCTATTGTTTCGTAGAAGGTTGACAGCTGTTGAATTGTTAGCGGAGAACGAGTCATGGCAGTTTGGTAGTTATGTATTTATTGTTATCACCTTTTCCGTGTCTTGTTTCGCAGGGGGTTGACAGCTGTTGAATTAATGGAGGTTGAGCTATGGTAGTTCGGCAGTCACTTATGTATTTATCACTTCTCCCCCCTGTCTTGTTTCGTTGGGGGTTGACAACTGTTGAATTTAATGTAGGATGAGGTTAGAACATTCGATATAGCTGCACGTGGCCTCGGTGCCCATCTCCGTTGCATTGCCTCTTGAGCCCATTACCCCAGGACATAATCATGGAGGAGCGGGGTGGGGGTGGGGGGGAGTAAACCGTTTGTCTAATGGTTAACTACGTATTGTGTTTTCTTTAATCATCAGGGGATTTGAGTCGTTACTTTTTAACTATCTTTTTCCTTCCGTTTCGTGATTGCTATTCGTAATGGGTTGACAGGTATTTCATTATCCAGTTGTATTATTGATAATCACGTGTTATTTTCATGCATATTTCAATTATTATTATCATCATCAGTATTGGTAGTGGTCGCAGTAGTAGGCTTTTTTTTATAGTAGTAGAGTGATAGTATGTATGAGGGTGTTTCTGGACACACACATACACACACACACACACTTACACTTCAATAACACACTTCAATAACACATTACAATAAAAGTTTGATAAGTCAGCGATGCTTGTATTTACCTTCGATTCCTTACCTTTCTAACCTTCCTTGGCCCTTTCTTTCCTTTTCCTCACCCCCCTCCCTTACCCTCCCTTCGTTCCCTTGTGCACACAAATAGTTACGTTAACAAAGTTTACGATAAAGAAATACTTTACACGTAGTATGATAATGTAGAGTTTTATGTATTTGATTTGATTTGGCCGCTTCTCGAGGTAAGAAAAAAAGGATAAATAAAACTGTGAAGAGCTTTTTTTCGACAAATGACGGAAAGAAAAGTGGCGCGTGTTATTTGTATCATAACAATGAATTCCTATTTTATGTGACATCCTGCTTTATAAAATACATTGAAAATAATTATGAACTGAGTGGTAACGAATCTTAAAGAGCAATATAGAGGAGGGTCGGTCTGTGAATTTGTTTCCTCATAATGGATTAAATAATGATAGTTAATAATAATAATAATAATAATAATAATAATAATAATAATATATAATAGTAATAATGATAATATTAATATCAATATTGTTATTAATGATATTAATAATAATGATAAAAAGGTCATGTGTATCGCAGCCCAAAGTGCCTCGTTATAAATTATATCAACGGATGAAATAGATAATTAAATCAAAATCTGCTTGCATATACCTTTATTTGTTTATTCAACACTATTGTATGTAGATTTGCATGACACTGAACATCAGTAGTAATGCCAGTAACATTACTAATTATTATTATTACTATATTATTATTATTATTATTATTATTATTATTATTATTATTATTTTTATTTTTATTTTTATTTTTATTTTTATTATTATTATTATCATTATCATCATCATCATCATCATCATCATCATCATCATTATTATTATTATTATTATTGTTACCCCTAACCAACCGCACCAGTGTGGTTTTGAGAAACCGACTAATGCGATTTTCAATCACTGATGATGGCAATAATTAAAGTCCTCTGATCATTAAATTACGACCATGATACTGATTAGTTTGTTATTATAGATGAATTAAAAAAAAACTGCCATATGTAAAGAAAATAAGATGTAGAGTTGATAGTTTACCATGTCATTTAATAATCAAATGTCGTTCATTTGCACGATGTAAGACAATCCTCATACTATTTAAACATTTTAAATTAGGAGAAAATGTAGGTGTTCCCTCCCCCCCCCCCCCTTCCTGCTTTCAGCCCCTCACCAGGTAACCTACAATAAACTAATTAAGGTAACCACACCTGAGAACCGCTGACCTGGCCCTCACCACACACCTGCAATCCCCACCCCCCACCCCCTCCCGGTCTTCCCCCCACACAAACGCTCTTCATCTTCGCCGCCACGCCGCCAAAGGATCACAGGTGTGGCGACCCTAATTAATTTGTCATCAGTTACCTGGCGGGGGACTGCTGGGGCTGGGTCTTGGGTACTGGGACTTTTTTTACTACAATTAATTGAGGAACATTTATCATTATTAATGACTAATATAGTCATTGGCTTATTTACGACAAGAGAAGGCAGACGAAGAGCAGGATACTGTTTTAAAAATGTATATTTATTACACATACTAGAACTATTTGTAAACTTTTTATACTCGCTTCGTTGGATTGCCAGTTAGCCAGTTAGTGTATCTTTGAAACAGTAGAAATTCATATATTGTAATGACGATTAAAAATTAACCGTAGTGTTGGTGGTGGTGGTGGTGGTGGTGGCCGTGGTGTTGATAGTTGATGGTGGTTCTGGTGGTGATGGTGATGGTTACGGTGACGGTGGTGAGCGTAGTTGTTATCGTGGCGGTGGTGATGATGATGATGAGGGTGGTAGTAGTTGTGTTATTGATGGTGATGGTTTATAAATTTTTCGTCGTTAAACTTCCTACCGAGAAGAAAAATAAATCGTTTAAAGGAAAAATGTGTAGCAATAATAATAATAATAATAATAATGATAATAATAATAATAATACTGAGTCATTATCGTTACTTAACATATAGCTAGATTATATTTCATCGGCAACGTATTTGAGTTAATTTTTTCTTACGTTTTCCCGTTAACCATATCTGCAAACCCGACCCAACGGACCTAAATTCCTCCCCATACCCTCTGCTATAATAATAATAATAATAATAATAATAATAATAATAATAATAACAAGTTTTATTTCACATTACTTGACTTTACCGTTCACCTCTCCTTACCCCTTTTGCCCCAAGTGTCCAAGCTTCCACCTCTACCCCTCCCCATCCCCTCCCTTCCCCATTCCCCCTAACAGTGACCAGCAGGAGGCGGACCAGTAGTGTCAAGAACCTAATACGGGACACCCTCAGATTCCCACTCCTACCTCCTCTTCCCCCCCTTTCCCCTCCCGACACGTGGCCTTCCCGTCTAGCACGTGTCCGGTATACCGCTCTTTTTCTTTCTCTCGCGTAGCTGTGTCTATATCTTCTATTTTTTTTAGACGTATCGGCGTGAGTGAAACAAGCAAGGAATTAAAGGACTAAGAAGCTGCGGGATGTATATTTGCGGTAACTTTTTTTTTATTTTTTTTTTATTTTTATTTTTTTAGTATTACCTCTGAGTGAGTTTTGGGAGCATCGGATATTAATTTTGGATCGCTTCCTATCACCGTTGCCAGATTGTCGTACTCAGAGCATAGTATTTACCGGTTTCTGACGCCTGACTATTGCCAAGAAACATCAGGATCTAACTCTTTTAACGATAACTATAAATGAGTTTCGTTATTGGAGCCCAGAAGACAGTTTAGGGGTAGGAAGTCGGGAAATATAAGCGGCTGAGTACGACAATCTGGCAACGTTGCTTCCTATACGCCTGTCTCACTTTTTATCCGTTTTTTATCAATATTTCTTAACGTGTTTTTTTTTTTTTTTTTTTTTTTTTAGGAGCAGCGACTATTTGGATCACTATAATTACGTCTCTTTATTTAATTATTTTTTTATTAATATTTTTAGTTGGAGTTTTAGTAGTGGCGAATTTATTTGGAAAACTTTCTACACTCCTGTCTTTCTGTTTTTATCACTTTTTATTAATTCTTCTTAGCGTGAGTTTTTTTTTATTACTTTCTATGCCTCTGTCTCTTCGTTTATCACTTTGCATCAGTATTTCTTAGCGTGAGTTTATAGAGTAGCGAAAATTTGGATTACCTTCTATACTTGTCTTCCTGTTTTTCTTTTTCTTTTAACATTTCTTAGTGTGGGTTTTAGGAGCGACGAATATTTTGATAATTTTCTATACTAATGCGTTTTTGTTCATCCTATTTTATTTATCAATATTTCTTTGCCTGATTTTTTTGAGCAGCGAATATTCGGATCAGCTTCTACTTCTGCTTCCGTTTAATCCTTTTCTTACCAATATTTCTTAGCGTGTCTTTTCTGGAGTAGCGAGTATTTGGATCACTTTCTATGCTTCTGCCTCACTGTTCATACCTTGCTCTGTTAATTAAGGCAGATAGCAGAGAGAGAAATATATATAGGATCAGGGAAGTTAAAAGAAGCAAAGTGCATTAACATTTACATCTACCTTTACCTCTCCTTAGCGGGGATATAGGATCACTTTCTATATACTCCTGTCGCTCTTTTTGAACTTCATTGCGTATTGGCGGGTCAGCGTGAGACAGGACAGGAGAGGAGGAAGTGAAGGAGAGTCGGTACATCTATATTCACGGTCGCTTATTGGGGGAGTTTGCACGTAGTTATTATAGGTGAAGTGAGCTTGGTGGCGGCGGTGGTGGTGGTGATGATGGTGGTTGGTGGTGGTTGAGGTGGTGGCTGGTGTGCACTTATTATTTACTTATTCACCATCCACATTATTTTTTCCTTCTATCTCTACCTATCATACGTTCTTCTCGAGTCAAGTTCAAACTCCACATTTTCCTCATTAAATTACTCTTCACGGTCTCGATGCAAAAAATAAACAAACGAATAAGTTAATAAAATAAGGATAAGGTAAGGCGAAGGGATGGGAGACTAGGGATGAGTTCAAGGGATGAGGAGACGGAAAAGCGGGCAACAATATCGGGAAATGGGGAATATCGGGCGGCGGCTGGGGTTCGATTCCCTGAGATATATAGTTACATGGGTTGGCGCAAAATTGACCATGCAGACTTCCGTGTATTACATTTTATTTCTTTTTTCTTCAGGACAAACTTGAGGGTATTATTTTCCCGGTATTTCCTGAATCAATATTGTTTTTGTTCCCTTTTTTTATTTTTCTCCCAACTTTATACTGTCATTGCTTCATTTATTGTATTTTTTTATGTTCTTGTCTGCTCATCAATAGGACTCTTGTTTGGGTTCATATCGTTTTTATTTATTATTATTATCCCTTTGATGTCCTTTTAAAGATCGCAGCAATAATATTAATAACTAATAATAATAATAATAATAATAATAATAATAATAATAATAATAATAATAATAATAATAGCTAATGATGATAACAATAATAATAATAATAATAATAATAATAATAATAATGATAATAATGATAGCGTTTTGAGGTTAGGTTTGGAAGTTTTCGAAGTATTTAGGAAAACAACATCGAGACTCGCGTGCAACACTTATCCATCCAACCACTTATCTATCTCTTTATCTATCTACCTATCTGCCTATCTATATCTATTTTACTATCTATCTAGCTATCTATTTTTTACATATTTATATATATTTATTCATCTACTTATCTCTTTATATACATTCAGCAAGTTGAAGTCCTTTGGTTAGCACAGAATCCAGCCAATCCCCGCTCATTACTTTTTTTTTTTCTTTTTACCTTTTGGACTGATGATGAGGGCTCAAGTGTAGCCGCTCAGGTGTGCCCGCTCAGGTGTGCCAAGTCGTCTGTCCTCTCACTCTTAACAGCCGTACGTATCGATCTCGGTGACATTCTTGACCTGGATCCGAGCAGGTAATGACGGGATCACCTGCGCGGGGCCCATACAGGTGTTCCGGCGCTCACCTTTCCTTTTTAAGTCATGCCGGTGAACGATATTTACGAGACACGTCAATTGACCTCTCTTTTGGCTACTCTACTAAGCTTTTTTTATAGGGGCAGTGATTAGTGGGCTTTTTTTTCGTATTAGTGTTTTTTTTTTTTTTTTTTTTTTTTGCCTTTGAGCTGCTTCCTTTACTGTAAAAAGAAAAGAAATATTTCATCTTCACCTTTACCTTCTTTCCTTCCTTTTATTTTCTTTACTTTCTTATTCATCAGTTCGTTTCTTATTCGTCCGTTTTATTATATAGATTCTTATTTGTTTGACTTTCTCTAATTAGTGTATCATGATTGTGCAAATAAATAATGATTAAAAAGGTGGAAGACCGTCTTCTATATCTCCCTCCAGCATCAATTTGTATAGTATGTGTTTTCTATGTAGTCTGTTTTCTTTTATTTTTCGTTTTCTTTCCGTCCTTTCTTCTTAATTCCTTATATTTTCCTTTATTTACTTACTTAATTCCCTATTCGTCTGTTTCATTATACACGTTCTCCTTAGTTTTCCTTTCTTACGTTCTTGTACATCATTTAGTTCTCTCTTCGTCCGTTTCATTATATCATGTTCTTACCTGTTTTACGTTTTCTAATCAGTGTCGTAAGGTGGTTGACGATCGTATCTTCACCAGCATCAATCAGTCTCTGCAGGGAGATGAGAAAGACGCGAGATGAATGTCAGATATTGCAATTCTAGACCTCCCGTTCGCCCGTACCCCTCCTTCCTCCCCTCCTCCTACCCTACCCTATTCCTCCCCTCCCCTCTTCCTCCCCTCTTCCTTCCCTCTTCCTTCCCTCCCCTCTTCCTCCCCTCTTCATCCCCTCTTCCTTCTTCCTTCCCTCCTCCTTCCCTCCCCTCTTCCTCCCTTCCCCTCTTCCTCCCCTCTTCCTTCCCTCCCCTCTTCCTCCCCTCCCCTCTTTCTCCCCTCCTTCCTCCCCTCTTCCCTCCCCTCTTCCCTCCCCTCTTCCTTCCCTTTTCCTCCCCTCTTCCTCCCCTTCCCTCTTCCTCCCCTATTCATCGCCTCTCATTTTCCCGATATTCCTGTCCGCTTCCATCTCCTCTTCCCTCATCTCACATCCCTTCACCTTACCTTATTCTTATTTTAATCACTTACTCGCTTGTTTGTTATTTTGTATCGAGATCATGGACATAAATTTGAAGCGGAGAATATGGAGTTTGATGTTTAGTAAGGGAGAACATAATAGCTGAAGCTCGAAATGAAAAAAATATAGATGGTGAATGAGTAAATGAAAAAAATACAGATGATGAATAACTGGCTTTCATTTTAAGGCGGAAAATAGGAATGATTGAGGTTTTACAAGTTGATGATGGAGGTGGATGCCGAAGTTGTGTGTGTGTGTGTGTGTGTTTGTGTGTGTGTGTGTGATGGCAGCTGCCCACGCCTTTCCGCAGACTGCTGTGACGTGCAACCTATGTCTTGGACAGAAATGTATGTGTGTGTGGGTGCGTGCGTGTGTGTATTTCGTTGGGAGTGGGAACTAAGGACCCGTGTTGATAGCAGCCGCGTTTCCGCGGACTACGGCCATGCCGATCCTCTGCCGGAGCCAGCAGGTCTCGCGCGGCTCTCCCGTCAGCTCCGTCATCCTGCGTCCTATTTCTTGGAGCAGCTTGGCGAATGCGGGGCCCAGGGTACCCATGGTCTCTATCGCTAGCGGCTCGAAGCGATAGCGCTGGGCAAGTTTGGCGTACCGATGTCGTTTCTGTTGTTCTGCCGATCGGGCGGCTGCTCCTGGATTGGTGGCGCTCTCCATAATGTGTGTGCTCCGGAACGTGTTCGTGCATATTACGTCCCATAGCAAGGATCGGCCGCCGCTGAATGGGTATATTGTCACCCCGTCCGGACTTCGCCCGTCACCCCGATCTAGTCCGCGTGGCTCCAGCAGTGCCGGTACTCCGGCTGCGGTCAGGCTGCTGGGGACGATATCGTTGAGGGCGGCGTGGCGAGGTAGTCTGCCTGGGTCGCGGTGGCAGGAGAGCTGATGATGGCCGAGGTTGTCCGCCATGTGACCACATCTGCACTGGTGTGGCAGGCAGACCGGCGCTCCGAGGCGGAGAGCCACACCGACGCGCACTGCCTCGTCGGGAAGTAGCAAGCCAAGGCTCTCCGCGGGAATGGTGTTGAGCCAGGCTCCACTGTGGGGGGCAGCTGTGTGTGGCAGTATGTGTGTGTGTGTG
The DNA here is from genome assembly GCF_024679095.1 of Eriocheir sinensis. Taxonomy (NCBI): domain Eukaryota; kingdom Metazoa; phylum Arthropoda; class Malacostraca; order Decapoda; family Varunidae; genus Eriocheir; species Eriocheir sinensis. The sequence continues at coordinate 10,312,905 of NC_066543.1, forward strand.
TGTGTGTGTGTGTGTGTGTGTGTGTCCGCGCAAACAGAACCCTTATGGATACACGTTGGGTAGAAAAACAGAATTATGAGGTGCGGCGGAGAGCGTGAATCAATTTAGCAAACGTGTGTTGGTTAAAACTAATATCTGCTCTCATGAGCCTTCTTCGCCGCCTCTTTTCCTCCTCCTCCCTTTCTCTTTTCCTTCTCTTTCACCTCCTACACCTCTCCCTCCTCCTACTCCTCTTCCATCTCTTCCATCTCACCCCCTTTCTCCTTCTCTTCCACCTCCACCTTTATTCTTCATTCTCCTCCTCCTCTTCCTCTTCTTTTTCCTTCTTCTTTTTCTTCTTTTTCTTTTTCTTTCTTCTTCTTCTTCTTCTTCTTCTTCTTCTTCTTCTTCTTCTTCTTCTTCTTCTTCTTTTTTGTCTACTTCTTCTTCTTCTTCTTCTTCTTCTTCTTCTTCTTCTTCTTCTTCTTCTTCTTCTTCTCCTCCCTCCGCCTCCTCCTCCTCCTCCTCCTTCTCCTTCTCCTTCTCCTTCTCCGCCTCCTCCTCCTCCTCCTTCTTCTCCTCCTCCTCCTCCTGGTTTTCCTGCTCGTCCTCCCGCCGCGTCACGCCTCGCACCTGCACGGTCGCCAGGTAGTCGTTGTAATTAGTCGCCTCGCAGGTAATCGCCCTAATTAATCAGCTCTTTGGTCGCCCCTCAGGCGGATTTTGTCCGCGGGTTATCGCTGCTGACCCGGCTTATTATTATTATTATTATTATTGTTATTGTTATTGTTATTGTTGTTGTTGTTGTTGTTGTTTTTGCGGATTATTTAACGTATTATTCTTGTCTTTGTTTTCATTTACATTTACTTCCCTCTTTATATATTTGTCTCTAAGTTTTGGGTTTACCGATGACTTATATTTCGTTTACAAAGATGAAATGGCAGAAAATTGTTCATGTTTTTAGTATGCGTCTTGTTTAGCACCTTTTTTTTTTTGTTTATCTCCACCCTCTCTTTCTGTCTCTCATTTTGCTTAGGCGGTCTATTTTCCAAAAGCTCGATCTCCACACTCCTTCCTTCTCTATTCTTCTTCTTTCTCTATTCTTTCCTCCTTCCCCTCCTCTGTTCCTCCCTTTCTTCTCTCCCTCCCTTCAGGGGCTATTACACTGGCCAAATTTTCCGTGGATCTTCAGTCATAAAATCGCGTATTTTTTGCCTTCGTGAACCTACTACCGTTGTCTTCCTGGCACACTTGCCTCGCACTCTCTCAGCGTATCGTGGTCTTGACCGACACATTTTCACAACAACAAGTATGGCTGGCGTCCAAGTTCGCACCCCCGTTTTCACTCTAAAGTGCCGTTGCTTTAGCTTTGGTGACACTCAGTTTACACAAGCAACGGAAAAATAAAAGAATGTGGAGGCGGCGATGGCTTACAAGAAGAGAGGAGCGCAGTGAAGTGATGCAGCTGTTGCAAGAACTACGACTAGAAGACTAGGAAGGCTACAGGCAGTGGATGAGTCAGCAAGGACCAATTTTATGATATATTGAGCCTTGTGCAACCATCTATAGCCAAGAAAGACACAAGGCTTAGGAAACCAGTGTCTGCTCTTCCTTTTATGCAGTTTTTTTGCATAAAAATCATGCCTGGGATCCCACAAAGCTGGCATGTCCCATAATTTCTCAATTAAAGTGGCCTCGGAGGCCTTGGTCCAGGCAACAACACTCATAGCTGTGCGAATGTAGGGACAGTAGGGTGTAGCTTCTTTCTCTTCTGCTTGTTTCTTGTTATTGCTGCTGATGATGATGATGGTGAGTAATACCGTCGTCCTTCGGTGAAATCTACCGTAGCTTTGGAAGATCGTGGACACGTCAGAAAACCACGGAAATGAAAACCACGCCAGAGGAAATCATGGTTTGTCTGGAAGATCCGCGGAAAACTTGCCCAGTGTAATAGCCCCTGAACCTTCCCTCTCTCCTTTCCCTCCCAGCACGGTAAAGATGATTGGAGAGTGAGCCATAATTTCTCCCACTATCAACTGTACTGAGAGAGAGAGAGAGAGAGAGAGAGAGAGAGAGAGAGAGAGAGAGAGAGAGAGAGAGAGAGAGAGAGAGAGTGCTTCCTAATCCAGAAATCTTGCGTTGATTCGAAATGTGAAAGATGAGAAGGAAAGAGGCTGTGTGTGTGTGTGTGTGTGTGTGTGTGTGTGTGTGTGTGTGTGTGTGTGTGTGTGTGTGTGTGTGTGTGTAAAAGAAGGAAAAATTTGGAAGCGAGAGAAGATAGGAGATGGGAAGGAAGAATTGGAGGGAAAAGGGGAAGGAGAAAATATATAAAACCAAAATAAAGATAGATAGATAAATAGATAGGTAGATAGAGAGAGAGAGGAAAAAATCGAAAGAATGAATGAAAGAATGAATGAATGAAGGATGAAATGGAAGAAGAGAGGAAGAAACAAAGGAAGGGAATGAGGGACAGGAAAGGTAGGCAGGTAGGAGAGGAAAGAAGGAAGAAATAGAGGAAGGAGAAAATGAATGAACGAAGGAAGGAATAGAAGAGAGGAAGGAAGGAAGATAGGAAAGCAAGGTTAGAAAAGAGAGAAGAAAAAAAAATGAAGGAAGGAATGGAAGAGAGGAAGGAAGGAAGATAGGAAAGCTAGGTATGAAAAGGCAGAAGAAGGGGAAATACAAGAAGAAAATGAATTAATGAAGGAAGGAATGGAAGAAGAGAGGAAGGAAGGAAGGAAGGGAAGGAAGGACAGGTAAGGTAAGGTGGGCAGGTAGGAGAGGTCGTTCCCCGCTCCTCATTTCCCCGTCGCCGCGTGTGTGTATTGCTTGGCGGCCCTGAAAGAGACCTGGCGGGAATCGGTCCTAAGTTCCTGCCCCAAAAATCCGTGTTGTAGCAATCAGTAATGGGAGAAGCTGGCTATCTGGGGCCGCCATCTCCGTCTCTCTCTCTCGCTCTCTCTCTGACACACACACACACACACACACACACACACACACACACACACATACACTTTCACGCACTTCATCTTTCTGCTCCTATGTATTCCTCCTTCTCCTCCTCCATATTATTATCATCATCATCATCATCATCATCATCATCGTCATTATCGTCCTCATCTCTATTGTACAGTACACACACACACACACACACACACACACACACACACACACACACACACGGACCGATGTGCGGGCCAGCGTGACTGATAGGACGAAGACTGTCTGCCTTAGAATTTGTGATGAAGCTTCTGTTTTTTTTTTTTGTGTGTGATTTTTCTCTTGTAATTAGTGAGCGGATGTGCAACAAAACATTGGTATTTATTTACTTTTTTTAGACTTAGCGAAGCAGTTCAAGGGCAAAATAGAAGGAGGAAACAAGCCTAGAAATCATCCCTCTCACAAACTTAGGACAGGAAGAGGTCAGGAAAAAAGGCGGCATTTTCCTAGTCTTCTCATCCTCCTCCTCTTTTTCCTTCTCTTCCTCATCCTCTTGTTCTTTTCCTCTTTTTTTCTCCTCCTCCTCTTCCTCGTCCACCTCTTTTTTTTCTCCTCTTCCTCCCCTTCCTCATTTTCTTAACTTTCTCTCCCTGTTCTTTTTCTTTGTCCTTTCCTCCTCCTCCTCCTCCTCCTCCTCCTCCTCCTCCTCTTCATTTGAGTTCAAGGCTAATAATTTTCCTGTTTGATCAAAGAATTCCCACGCAGATGATCATGACGTTAAGGAAAAAAAATATCAATTATAACAACGATAACGATAATACTACCACATTTACTTTTGCGACAGGAATGTAATAATTGTTTAGCAAGCTTCTACATCTGCTTAAATACCTCCGTCGTGTCGCCCTCGTCAAGAATGTAAATGAAGATGTTATTTTTTTTATTTTTACGTGTCCGCATGTATCGAAATTCTTGCCATTTAAATCGTTGTCATTCTTCTTCTTTGCTGGAACTCGGAAAAAAAAGTCCATTGTCAGTGTGTCTATAATCAAGGTGTCTTACTAAAGGGTTAAACTTCAGCTCTCTTTTTTTCTCTCTCTCGTAAGCATCAAGGAATGGTATTAAGGCTTTATTGTATTTGCGTGGTTTAGTGAAATTTTTTTTTACGGCAAAGGAAGCAGCTCAAGGACTTTTTTTCATTATTATTATTATTATTTTGCCCTTGAGCTGTTTCCTTTACTGTAAAAAAAAGAGGAGGGAAAAAACGGCCCGCTAATCGCATCTCCTGAAAAAGCAAATAGAAGTGGCCAGAAGAGAGGTCAGCATTGGAATGGAACCTGTGCACTTTATACCTAAAACTAAAACCTGTGTGACCGTGTGTGTGTGTGTGTGTGTGTGTGTGTGTGTGTGTGTGTGTGTGTGTGTGTGTGTGTGTGTGTGTGTGTGTGTGTGTGTGTGTGTGTCCATAAAAAGCCCGGGTCTAATCTAACACCTTCCAGACAATTTATATGTTTTACCGAGGGGACATTTAGCGCTAATCTCACCTGGCAGTCCTTCATCCTAATTAAGCCACAGGTGTGTGAGGCGGGTTTTATTGCCTGCAGAGTTTTGTTATCGCGCGGGTGGACGAAGTGGACGAGGCAGGGCTGGGGATAAGGTGGATCTTGAATGTTTTTTTTAATTTTTTAGTTGGCTGTAGTGGTGATAGTTATGGTGGAATGTTTTTGGCTGTATTGTTTTCTTCCTTATTTTTTCCTTGTTTATTTATTTATTTATTTATTTATTTGTTTTAGTTGGCTGTAGCGGTGATGGTTATGATGGTGTGTTTGGGGTTGTTTTGTTTTCTTCCTTATTTTTTCTTGTTTATTTATTATTATTTTTTTTTAGTTGGCTGTAGTGATGATGGTTATGGTGGTGTGTTGTTGGTTGTATTGTTTTCTTTCTTATTTTTTTCCTTTTTTATTTTTTCTTCGTCGCCACTATCACCCGTATTAATAATCCTCTCGGCGCCTCAGTTCGTAGTTTGAAAAGCCTCTCGTACGAGTTGCTGGGATTTTCTTGGACTGTTTTGTGATGAAGCTTCTGTTTTTTTGTGATTCTTCTCTTGTAATTAGCGAGCGGATGTGCTACGAAACATTGGTATTTTTGTGTATTTTTAGACTTAGGGAAACAGTTCAAGGGCAAAACAGAAAGAGGAAGCGAGCCTAGAAATCACCCCTCTCACAAACATGGACAGGAAGAGGTCAGGAAAAAAGGCGGTATTCTCTTACTCTTCTCATCTTCTCTTCTGCGTCTTGAACGGGTAAATCACACGTGAGAACCCAGCCTATCTTCTCTGTGGCCTTGGAAAATTGTCGCATGGTAGGTCGAGACGTTAAAAAAATATTGAATTATTTCCTAACACACAGACACCTTCCCTCCAAACACACGGCAACCCATAAAGATATACAGGCGCCATTTGTTTACGCTTCCTGTTTTTTTTTTTTTTGTTTTTTTACGTGTCAGCATGTATCAAAATTCTCTTGCCATTTAAATCGCTGTCATTCTTTGCTGGAACTTCGAAAAAAAAAAAACTGTCCATTCTGTCAAGGTGTCTATAATCAAGGTGTCTTACTAAAGGGTTAAACTTCAGCTCTTTTTTTTCTCTCTCTTAAGCCTCAAGGAATAGTACTAAGGCTTTATTGTATTTGCGAGGTTTAGTGAAAGTAACATCCTCACTGATACGCAATGCAGATACTTGGCTCTCAAAAAATCAGAAATCTGTCTCAGAAATAAGAGATATGGAGCATTTAAAACCTTCCAAATTTAAGTATTACAATCCTTAGTTGCGTTGAATAGCGTTACGGTGTGTGATGGCATTGTTTTGAAGAGATAAGTTGCTATTTATGAAGATTTTGGAGCCACACTAGTAAGCTGAGAGAGCCACATACCGCCCCGGATCCACAAGTTGCCGGCCAGTGCCCTGACCCATCATTATATTACTTTCCAAAAACCAGAGGAACTATCAAGCAAAAAACGGAAGGGTGGATAGAACAGCATACTCGCCCCTTCTCCCGTCTCTCTGCTCTCCTCTGTTCTCCCTTTTCACCTTCGCTTCGTATCTCCTTTGAACCCGGTAGTAATAATAGCAGAGTAGCAGCGAGGGGCTCCTTGGTACCTAATACTCCCTATGGTCAACAGTTGCAGGAATGAAGGGTCAGGGAGAGAGTGTGATCGGCTGCAGGGTTGGGTTAGCTACAAGGAAGGGGACGACACACACACACACACACACACACACACACACACACACACACACACACACGTACTCAAATATGGATGGTTGCAATACAGATAGCATAATGGTATATCTGCTAATCTGTGTGTGTGTGTGTGTGTGTGTGTGTGTGTGTGTGTGTGTGAGTGTGTGTGTGTGTGTTATTTGTGGCTTATTTTCCTCCTCCTCCTCCTCCTCCTCCTCCTCCTCCTCCGCTTCCTTCTCCTTCTCCTCCTCCTCCTCAAAAAAAAATGTTCCTTGTCTTGTAAGTATGTAAGTAGGCATTTTTGCTTTGATGGATGTGCGTATGCGTGTGCGTGTGTGAGTGTGTGCGTGCGTGGAGTGAAAATGGCTATAAGGTGTGGAGCGTGGAGTTAAGTGGTAGGGTGATGAGGTGGTGGTGATGGTGGTGGAGGTGGTGGTGGTGGTGGTGATGGTTGTAGTGGTTGTAGAGGTTTGTGTGTGTGTGTGTGTGTGTGTGTGTGTGTGTGTGTGTGTGTGTGTGTGTGTGTGTGTGTGTGTGTGTCTCTCTCTCTCTCTCTCTCTCTCTCTCTCTCTCTCTCTCTCTCTCTCTCTCACTCCCAAAACCCTTCCCCGATGACGGACTGGCCCGGCGAAGAGTAGGTTAGCGATGGATTGGAACTGATGGCGGTGATACGGGAGGCAGGAATGTGTGAACGGTGACGGGCGGACGGATGGAGGGCTGGCTGGCGTTTATATTCATGAATAAGAGGTTTGGTGTGGACCGCGCGGCGTGTCCTGTTTGCCCAACGCATCATTATTCCTGCCCACCAGAATCAGATTGGAAGACTGACGTTTCGCTAGCCTCATCCCCTCAATAATTCCTCTCTCTCTCTCTCTCTCTCTCTCCCTCCCTCTCCCTCTCTCTCTCTCTTGGCTGGCTGACTGGCTCTTCCTTCGTCCCCTCCTCCTCCTCCTCCTCCTCCTCCTCCTCCTCCTCCTATTCCTTCTACTTCTGCTCCATCCTATCCGTCAACATCTCCTTCTCTTCCTCCTATTCTCCCTGCTTCTGCTCCGTATCATCTTCTTCGCTCGTCTGTACCTTCCTATCCGTCAACATCTCCTCCTCCTCCTCCTCTTTCTCCTCCTCTGCTTTCCTCTTCATCGCCGCTCTCTCCTCCTCCTCCTCCACCTGTTCTTGCGTCTCCATCGTCGCCATCTTCGCCTCCTTGTTTTTTTTTTTTTTCTTCGTCTTCTCCGGCGCTATCTCCTCTTCCTTCTCCTCCTCCTCCACTTTCTTTTTTTATCGTTGCCATCTCTGCTGTTCCTCCTGTTCTTTTTTGTCTATCGTCGGGATCTTCGCCTTCTCTTCTCCATTCCTTCGCCTGCAGCCCGTAATAATTACAATAAGTCTATAGCGAGGCAAGTGTTGGAGTATTGTATAAGTCATGGAGGAGGTATTGTAAATGTCATTAGCTAACTGTGTCATTCCAACGAGAGGAGACGAAATTAGCTCCACAGAGTCAACATCGAAGAGGAGGAAGAGTTAATGGTCAGCCGTCGAGAGCCTGCGCTTACTGTGTTGTTCCATTATTAGACTTAGCTTATTGTGCTACTCCAATTCGAGAGGCCACGAGATTAGTTCCACACAGTCAGCCACGAAGAGGAGGAAGAGTTAATGGTCAGCCAAAGAGACCCTGCTTGTGTTATTCCATTATTAGACTTAGTTTACTGTGTTACTCCAATGAGACGAAACGAGATTAGTTGCACAGTCAGCCACGGAGAGGAGGAGGACTTAATGGTCAGCCGACGAGAGCCTCCTTACTGTGTTATTCCAATATTATAGTTAGCTTACTGTGTTACTCCCACGAGAGGAGACGAGATTAGTTCCACACAGGCAGCTGACAAGAACCGTGCAAGGTGTGTTCGCCGGGAGGGATGTTTCCTGAGGCCGCTGCGGCAGAACAAGTGGTGGTCGGCCCCAACTTGTACTGGCATGAGCGTTCCTGTTTGTTTTGGCGGTAGCTTTTGATGGCCCATACCGGCTTCTTGCGCTGGAGTTCACCGAAATCGCCGGAGGTTGGGTGTTTAGGTGACGTGTGGATGATTGATTGCTCCACTTGAGGTAGCGGGCTTCGTGGTGCTGTGGTTAGCACACTCAGCTTACAACCGAGAGAGCCTGGGTTCGATTCCCGGGTGGAGTGGAAAAATTTGGGCGGCTTTTCCGATACCCTACGCCCCTGTCCACCCAGCAGTGAATGGGTACCAGGTATTAATCGGGGGTTGCGTCCCGTCTCCTGAAATCTGTTCCCTTCTCCTATAATTCCTTCCCCTACTGTATCTCTCCGGCATATGACCACAGACGTTGCGCCGACTAAACGAAACTTATTTTTCCACTTGAGGTCATTAGAAAACTGAGCGCCACCGATGAGACTCGAACGTGTGACCAGGCAACTGTTCCTTTCTTAAGCTGGCCTCTCAGGTTAGATCAGGTTGAATTTCGGTAGATTTGCGTGATGTAGTTGGTATCTCTTCACAAGTTCAGCATCTTTGCACATGTCTATAATGTTATCCCCTTCTGAACACCATTATTCCCCTCCATCCACTCCGTTTCCAATCCTTTTTCCTCTTTCAATCTCTTATATTCCTGTTCGAAAAGCGCTGAAGACGACCCAGGGGCAGCGATGAGGCGTCTAGAGGCGGTAACAAGCATCATCAGCGCGCCAGGTAGAGGCCGGACGGCGGTGCTTGGGGTTGGCGGCTGGCGGGCGGCTGCATGGCGTCCGCGGACTCATCTCAACGGCTTGCGGGTGTTGCCTTATTCGCTAACGTTTCGTGCGGGCAATTAATCCGCCCCTTGACTCCTCCCTGTTCCCAGTTAGTCCTCAGCGGCGGGGAATCTTGAATAGTATAAATCATGACCTATCTGCGGATGCTTGCGTGTTGTGTCATCCGCCTGCCTGTTTGTACCCTCGGCCTGCAGTGTTTCTAGCGAGCAATTCATCCTCCCCCTCACCTGGTCTGTTACTGGCTAGTCCTTTTGAATAATGTAAATCTTGAAATATCTGTGAGTTAAGTTTATTTGTCGCTAACGGCCTGATCCTGCTACCCTCGGCCTGCAGTGTTTCTAGCGAGCAATTCATCCGCCCCCTCACCTGGTCTGTTACTGGCTAATCCTTTTGAATAATGTAAATCTTGAAATATCTGTGAGTTAAGTTAATTTGTCGCTAACTGCCTGATCTTGCTACCCTTGGCCGATGTTTCTAGCGAGCAATTCATCCGCCCCCTCACCTGGTCTGTTACTGGCTAGTCCTCTTGAATAATGTAAATCTTGAAATATCTGTGAGTTAAGTTTATTTGTCGCTAACTGCCTGACCCTGCTACCATTGGCCGGTGTTTCTTGTGATCAATTTATCTGCCCCGTCACCTGCATGGTCTCTATCCTTGGCTATAGTCCTCTTGAAAAATATAAATCTTGAAATATCTGTGAGTTAATTTACTTTGTCGCTAACGGCCTAATCTTGCTACCCTTGGACGGTGTTTATAGTGAGCTGTTAATCCACCCCGTCAACTGGTCTTTATTCCTATACAAACATCAGCGCTGGGGATAACTTATGTAGATCCTGAAATATCCTTAAGTTCATGTCGCTACCTGCCTGATACTGCTACCCTTTGCCGGCGTTTCTAGTGAACAATCAATACATTTCCTTAGTTTTCCTCCCCATCCTTGTTAGTTCTGTGTGAATCTCAACTGGTCTTTATTTCTATACAAACATTAGCGCTGGGGTTAACTTATGTATATCCTGAAATATCCTTAAGTTCATGTCGCTACCTGCCTGATACTGCTACCCTTTGCCGGCGTTTCTATAGTGAGCAATCAATACATTTCCTTCGTTTTCCTCCCCATCCTTGTTAGTTCTGTGCGAATCTTGAAGTGACTCGAGTTGCGTTCCTGTGTCACCCGCTGGTCCGCCCGAAGCCTTCCCGCCCGACGCTCGCTACCAATATCACCCGCTGGTCCTCCCGAAGCCTTCCCGCCCGACGCTCGCTACCAAGGCACTCTACCCTTGACTCTACCCTCCCCCGGCGTTTCCAGCGGGGAGATAACTCGCCCTCTTAACTCCCCTCCCTTCCTGGTTAGTCCTCAGCGCCGGGGAATCTTGAGCAGCATAAATCTTGAAATATCTGGAGTTGCGTTCATGTCGCCTGTTCAGTGTTCACCCACCCCGCCCACCTTCCTGCCCCTCGCCCTCCCCCCCTCCCCCACGCACCCTCCCATCTCATGAGCCAATTATATAAATAAATATTTTTGGTTGGCGGGATAAATGGAAACGCTTTATCAGAATATAAGCAAGACGGGATGGAAATGTGAGAAGCAGGACACGCTGGGCTGCCCTGATAACTGACCTCCTGCCGCGCCCCCTTCCTTACCCTGCCCCCGCCCTCCCCGCTACCCCCCCTCCTACCCCTTCCTGCCCCTACCCCGCCCCGACACGCCTGCCTCCCTCCGCCTCCCTCACTAGGACGGGCACGCTGCCTTTGGAATCTGATGAGGAGAGAAAGGAACTTGTTGGTTTATGTTCGTATTGATCGATGAGACGCTATTATTCACTTTGTTCCCAGCATTCAAAAATAACGTAACTCTTATGTCTAAACAGGAGTGAATATCATAATGAGGTGGAAACATGCAAGAAAAATAGCTGGACTAATTCTTATGTATTCGTAATCTGTGTAAAACGCCACCATTTCATATTATAATCAGGAGACATGGAAGAAAAATAAGTGAGTCAACCCTGAAACGATACATTATTATTATTTTTTTTACAGCAAAGGAGACAGCACAAGGGCACAAAAAAAAGGAAACAATAAAAAAAAGCCCGCTACTCGCTGCTCTTATCCCAGCACATGAAAACAGGAGCGACCGACTAACTAGCTGACCTTTCTGTATTGCTCTGAACTAACTGTACACAACATAACTTCACCTAATCGCTTATAACAGTGAAGGAACGCGGAGGAAGCCCAGTGAGTAACCCGACCCACCCTGCATGTGTTTAGTATCAGAAGCGCTCGGAACTCGTGTGACCGACCTTCACGCCGCGCAAAATATAGCCTCAGCGCATCGTATATAATAATGAGGAAGAAACGAGTAGGAAAGCCAGTAACCGGAGACTCGTGTTTATTATCTGGAGCGTTCGAACCCGGCGGAACAGCTCCATATATATTCCTAATCGTGCCATTGTCGATCACGTAATCTGACACCCACGGAAAAGTAAAGTATTGGCCTGAAACTGAACCCTCTGGACAGGTAGTGGAGGTGATGGTGGTGGAGGTGGTGGTGGTGGTGGTGGTGGTGGTGCCGCTGCGATAGCCCTGTGCCGAGCGAGGTCGTGTTAGGCGTGTGTCTGCCCGCACCTGTGATTCTGCGGCGGATTCTTGTGTTTGTTTGGGTGTTACAGATGCTGAAATACGTATGGGAAAAGGAGGAAGAAAATGATAGGTGAAGGGGAGGGTTAGGCAAAGAAAGAGAGTGAGGAAAGGAAGGGAAAATAAAAGAAATGTATCATAGAAGGGGCAGAAGAAAGGTAGGCAAAGTTTAGGTAAGGTAAAGGAGGAAAATGCAGGTTAAATAAGGAGGAAGAGGCAGGTGAAAGGAAGGTTAAGTAAAGGAAGAGATGGAGGAAAATGAGGTAAAAAAAAATCTATAGAAGAGGAAAGAGGAAAAGTAGGCGAAGTTAGAGTAGGAAAAGGGAGAGATGAGGACATAATGGCGGTGTAATTTTCTGTATTTATTTATTTATTTATTTATGAGGTACGGGTGGCAGGTTAGGGTGACAGGTAAAACTAAGCCATGGAAAAGAACGCCCCTCAATCCCCCCCCTGCCTACACGCCCCCTCCCCCCCCTGCCTACACGCCCCCTCCCCCCCCTGCCTACACGCCCCTCTCTCCCCCCCTAAAGACGAGTAGACAAAGAGACGCCTGGCGAGTGTATAAGACCAATTTTGTATCGAGAGGCGTCCTGACACTCACTCACTCGCTCACCATGTTGTTAATTTATGCGGGAGTCTCGAAACTGCATGACTTTTCCTCCTTTTTCTCTCTCTCTCTCTCTCTCTCTCTCTCTCTCTCTCTCTCTCTCTCTCTCTCTCTCTCTCTCTCTAACATGTTTTTTTGCTAGCTTTATGAAAAAATATGTATGTATGTTTTGAGTATTCCAATAACACACACACACACACACACACACACACACACACACACACACACACACACACACACTCACTCACTACAATGAAAAGATAACGAACGAAACGGAAACAAAGTAAAAAGAAAAGGAGTTGGTGATGATGGAGGATGAAATGACGCTAGAAATGATGAGGTTAATGGCGATGATGTTGATAAAGGGGAGGAGGAGGAGGAGGAGGAGGAGGAAGAGGCCACTTAGTAGGTCTTAATATCAAATCCACGTTGCACGGAACAGAAGGAGGAGGAGGAGGAGGAGGAGGAGGCTGATAAAAAAAGAGGCAGAAAAAGAGGAGGATGAAAGTGATAGATAAAGGATTGGAAGGGTAAAGGGAGAGAAAGGGAAATGAAGAGAGGGAGTTATGGTAGATGCAGGAGAAGGAAGAGGAATAGAAGATGAAGGGAAAATAATGAGAGAGAGAGAGAGAGAGAGAGAGAGAGAGAGAGAGAGAGAGAGAGAGAGAGAGAGAGAGAGAGAGAGAGAGAGAGAGAGAGGAGGGGGAATATGTGGTATGAGTGAGGGGAGAGAGAGAACATAGTGGTAGCTGAGGAGGAGGAGGAGGAGGAGGAAAAAAAAAAGACAAGATTAGAGGAAGAGGAGGAGGAGGAAAAGATGAGAAAACTATAGCAGAGGAGCAAGAGGAGGAGAAAAAAAAAGAGCAGAAGAAAACGAGTAGAAGAGGAGGAGGAGGAGGAGGAGGAAGAAGAGAAGTAGGAGAAAGAGGAGGAGGAAAAAGAACAGAAGACTAGACTAGACTAGAGATAGAAGAAGGAACAGGAGGGGGAGACTAGTGGAGGAGGAGGAGGAGAAGGGTATCGCAGTGGAGGAGGAGGAGGAGGGGGGGGGGGCTGGAGTGGAGGAGGAGGGGGAGGAGGTGTAATCAGATGGAGGAGAGGGTGATGGAGGTGATAATTAACATGAGGAGGTGACACCAGAGACCCTCCTAGATAAGAGAGGCCAGCAGACCCCTTCAGGAGGAGGAGGAGGAGGAGGAGGAGGAGGAGGAGGAGGGTGAAAGTGGAGTGGTGGAGATAACCTCTTCTCCCCTTCTGGTCCTGCTACTTCTACTAGTGACACGAGAGAGAGAGAGAGAGAGAGAGAGAGAGAGAGAGAGAGAGAGAGAGAGAGAGAGAGAGAGAGAGAGAGAGAGAGAGAGAGAGACTTCCATTTATGCATCGCCAGCCATTTCCTTTTGTCAGAATCTTAACGACCTTTGTATTTATATGTTCCGTAACCTATTATTACTATTACTGTTATTATTATTATTATTATTATTATTATTATTATTATTATTATTATTATTATTGTTATTGTTATTGTTGTTGTTGTTGTTGTTGTTGTTGTTGTTGGCGCTGTTGTTGTTGTACCATTTCTACTACTACTACTACTACTACTACTACTACTACTACTACTACTACTACTACTACTACTACTATCACCATCATCATCATCATTATCAGATCAAAGCATACCACATCATCTATACATACATTACCTCCCGGATACACACACACACACACACACACACACACACACACACACACACACACACACAGGTAGAGGGAATGAAGGACACGGTATACCTGTAGAAAATGATATGCATTCCACTCCATGCCCACCAGATGTCACTAGTAGAGAGAGAGAGAGAGAGAGAGAGAGAGAGAGAGAGAGAGAGAGGGGGGGGGGTGCAGAGTAGAACTGGAACATGGATGAAAGAGGAAGAGGGGGAAGGAAGGAAAGAAGTAGAAGGAAGAAAAAAATTAAGAAAGAATACGAAAGCGATGAATAATAATGAGTAAGAGAAGAAAGACAGACATAGATAATCGAGTAAATAGGAGAGAAAGAGAAAGGAGATGTTTAAAGAATGAAGGATGAAGACAAATGAGACTTATAAAAGGAAGGAGAAAGTGAGAAGGAGGAAAAAGAAAGGGAAATGAAAACAAGTGAGGTACTGAAGGATGAGGAAGAAGACAAAGAAAGAGAAGGTGTAGGAGGAGGAGGAGGAGGAGGAGGAAGATGGCGGGAGAATGAGGAGTCGAGGAAAGATAAAGGATGAAGAGGAAGAGGAGGAGGAGAAGGTATGGATGGTGGGAAGGAGATGAAGGATAAGGAAGAAGTTGGAGAAGAAGGCGAAGATTGGAAAGGATGATGAAGGGGTGAAAGATGTTGAAGAAACTAAAGAAGAAGAAAGAAAGAAAGAAAAGCGATACAAGAGCAGAGGACGAATGAAAGAGATAGAAGAGAATGAAAAGAAATTGTAATTCAAATCGACGAAATAAAAGGGAAAGAAGAAAAAGAGGAATTATGTAAGAAAAGAAGATGGGAGGATGGAGGAGGAGGAGAAGGAGTTGAAGAAAGAAACAATATGAAGACAAAATGAAGTAGAAATTGAAGAAGTGAAGGAAACCGAACGAACTGAGGAAAGAAGATGAAAAAGAAAGAAGAGTCGATATTAGCAAACACTAACAGCCTGAAGGAAGAAGATAAAGTCGATGGAAGATAGAAAATGAAAGAAGATAAGAGGAAGAAGGTAAAGGAATGAAAGAGAGAAGGAAGACTGGCTGGCTGGCTGGTGAGGATAAGAAAAAGGAGGAGGAAGAAGATAAGATATAGAAGTTTGAGAAATGAGAGAAAAATTGTAAGGAAACTGAAGGTAGAAGTTGAAGAGGAAATTGACAGAAGAAGAAAAGAGAAAATAAGTGAAGGAAGAAGATTTTGAAGAAGAATAAGGAGGAGGAGAGAGGAAGGGAGTGTGAGGAGTGAGAGAAGGAAGACTGGCTTGTTTGCAGATGAAGAAAGAAGATGATACGATATGGGGGAAGAATAAGTGAATGAAGAAAGAAACTGAGGAGGAAAGTTGAAGAAAGGAGAGAAGAGGAAGATGGGGAAGGAGGGAAGGAAAGGAAGTTGAAGTTGAAGGAAGAAGATGAAAAATAAATAATATGAGGGGAGACAAAACTAACAGGATGAAGGAAGAAGCTGATGATGCAAGTTGAAGGAAGACAATGAGGAGGAAAGGAACAAGGCGAAGGGGTGAAGGAGGGAGGGAAGGAAGACTGGCTGGTTGTTGAAGAAAGAGGATGGAAACGAACGAAGATACGATATGAGAGATAACTAACAGGCTGAAGAGGAAAACTGAAGGAAGAAAATGAAAAAGAAAGAAGAGAATGAAGGAGTGAAGGAGCGAAGGAGTGAGAGAGGGAAAGAAGAAAGACTGGGTGGCCGGCTGTTGAAGGAAGATGAAAAAGAAAGGAGACACGATATGAGAAAACTAACAGACTGAAGAGGAAAGATAAAGTAAGAAAATTAAGGAGAAATTAGACAATGAAGGAGCGAAGGAACGAAGGAGTGAGGGAGGGGAAGAAGAAAGACTGGCAGGCTGGCTGTTGAAGGAAGATGAAAAAGAATGAGAAAACGACATAAGAGAAAAGTAAAGAGGTTAAAGGAAGAAGCTGAAGAGGAAAATTGAAGGAAGAAAATTAAAAAGAAAGACAATGAAGGAGTGAAGGAGCGGAGGAGTGAGGGAGGGAAGGAAGACTGGCTGGCTGGCTGGCTGATACCCTTACGCAGAAGAGGCCAAGATGGGTTGTGGCTGATAAGAGTGTGAACGGCGGGCCCGGGATATCGCGGAGATGACGCCGATAGCTGTACACGCACACGCAACCCCGGGTGTGTGTGTGTGTGTGTGTGTGTGTGTGTGTTTTGAAGATACAAGTTGTAGTAGATTGTGTTAAGTTTATTATTATTATTATTTTTTATTATCAAACTTTTTTTCCTTTTGGTGTTAACAGGTCAGATATTTGTTCTTATCAATAACTAATAATAATAATAATAATAATAATAATAGTAATGACAATGAAAATGTAGTTCCTTACTTGCCAGCTCATCTTACACACACACACACACACACACACACCACGCGGCCGAACACGAGGGAGCCGAACGTAACATTCTGAAAAGCGCGAACACGATGCAAAAATCCCCATGAGACGACGCACCGCAAGCCCCGCCCCCTATCTGGTAACACTGCCCGGCACGCTGCATGGAGGCGGCGAGTGGGCGGGGCCTAAACCGACAACCAGGGACGTCCCGACAACGCCTACTGCTTCCCGATACGCTCTGCCGATTTATCAAAAGCTTATTAATACATGACCTTCCGCTCACTATCTAGGTTAGGGCGAAACAAGCGTGGATAGAGGGAAATAATGTAGCCTGGCGTGCGAATTCTTGCCCTGAGTTTAGTCCTCTGACGTCATCGATGTAAACACTGGCCCGTGGATTTTCTGTAAGGCTTCGTGTGTGTGGCGGGGCTGACCGACCGACCGACTTGTTGCTGCCGTAGCGGTGGTGGTCTAGGGGGAGGATGCATGGGTGATGTTGGGCTAGAAAAGTGGAGTGGGTTGAGGTGGTTGAGGAGCGTTAGTTAGGCTGGGGTTGGGTTGTTGTGGTTGTTATCGTGGTGGTGGTGAGGGGGGAGGGGAAAGGTTGCTGTGGTGAGGGAAGTGGAATGGGTTGAGGAAGGTTTGTTAGGTTGTTTGTTGATGGTGATGTTTTTGATGCGTCTGTTTTTGTTTTTGTTTTTTTAATGTGGAGAAACTATCGTGCTTTTGTTTTCGTGGTATGATATAGCGCGGTAATAATGTGGTAATACCTATAACGGATTTTATATTATTATTGTTATTATTATTATTATTATTATTATTATTATTATTATTATTATTATTATTATTATTACTGAAACCTCCAACTGTCCCTAGAAAACATACTAACGAAAGTTAAAAAGATAAATAAAGCTAATATGTCGTCTTCCACATCATCATCATCATCATCATCATCATCATCATCATCATTACGAGCAACAACCCAGTAACAGCGGCAATAACAACAACAACAACAGCTGCAGTGACATTATCAGTATAGCAGCGGCAAATACAGTTACAGCAGGAACGGCAGAAGCAGCAGCACTCGGTAGTAGTGGCAGCGGTAGCAGCAGCAGAACAGCAGGAGCAGGAGCAGGAGCAGGAGTATCATCAGCGGGGTATCGCGTGCTGCCCGGATGTCTGCCCTTGTTCTTCTGCCACCCCTGATAACACTCCCTATCGTGGAGGGCGTTGCCGGCCCCCACTGATACCCCCCCCCCTCTCTCTCTCTCTCTCTCTCTCTCCATTCATCCTATTCCTACTCATTTCTATTCTTCCTACATCCTTCTCTCCTCCCTTCCTTCTTTTTTTTCCCTTAACAATACGTTTTAATTGTTGCCTTTAATGTTAGAATACTGTTCACAGTTACCTTTCTTTCTTCTTCTTCTTCTTCCTCTTCTTCTTCTTCGCCTTCATCTCACTGTTATTGTTATTATTGTTCTTGTTATCTCTCTCAGTTCATGTTCATTTATTTCTGCATTATAATTTCTCTATCATATTAATTATAAGCTCTAATCGGGACATGAGTTTTCCTGCGTCCAACTTCCTCCCCTTCACCCTGTTGATAAAAAGTAGTTTCATCCCGCCATGTGTGTGACCTTCGTAGCTGGGGCGCCATCCATGACTGCAGACACCAATCCATCAATCTGTCATCCTGCCCTAATTTCGTCTCTCCACCTGGCTCTTCTCTCCACCTGGTCCTCTGTTTGCCCTGCCCCCATCAATTTGTCATCCTGCCCTAATTTCGTCTCTCCACCTGGCTCTTCTCTCCACCTGGTCCTCTGTTTGCTCTGACTTCTGTAACTTCTGGATTGCCACTGTGTTACTCTCATTGTCAATCTGTTATCAGTTCTACGCAATCAATGACGTCCCCCAAGTCCATTTCTCACTATAAATCGTCAGTTTCTGGGTTGTCATTCTTTTGCTTTAGTTATCCATCTGCTATCAGTTTACGCATCTGTGACCTGCCCAAGTTCATTTCTTATTCCAAATCGTCGCTTGGATATGTTCAACGTTTGGGCCATATTCGTAAAATTTTGATCCCCCAGCTGATACATTTGACTAGGCTTCCGTAAGAGTTTTGGGCATTTCCTTGGGTAGTTTATTGACCCTAGTAGCAGTTTGATCCTTCTGTACCACGAACCTAAAAAAAAAACACGCATTAGACCCCGACTGATTCCCTTTTCAGCATTTAGAAATAGTAGATGTGAGAGTTGGAAGCGATTGACAATACCGATCTTTTGCCTCTTCCCTAATCCGTATTATACCCAGGAAAGGCAGGTAACATTTGTCCAGGTAAATATAGATCGTGACGTGTTGTATCTCAAGCAGGTAGAAGGAATGTGTTTGTGTATGGGTATATGTATGTGTATGTGTTTGTATTAAGATGTTTTCAGATTTAGGTTAATAGTGGTGGTGGTGGTGAGGGAAATGTTCGGCGATAGTGGTATTGATAGAAGTGTCATATTGGTAGTGGAGGTGGTGATAGTGGTGGTGGAGGTGGTGGTGATGGCGCCGAGGATGTTGTTGGTGGTGGAAGTGTTCGGTGATAGTGGTAATGATAGTGTCTATACTAGTGGCATTGGTGGTGGTGGTGGTGATAGTGGTGGTGGGGATGCTTGAGGAAGGCGATAGTGGTGGTGATAATAATAACTGGTGGCCGTGGTCGTAGTAGTGGTAGTAGTAGTAGTAGTAGTAGTAGTAGTAGTAGTAGTAGTAATAGTAGTAGTAGTAGTAGTTTCATTGGTTGTGGCAGCGTTTTTTTATAATAAACGAGAGAGAGAGAGAGCTCATTGACATATATGCATTCAATTGCAATATGTAAGATGTAAACAGAAAGAAAGAAAAAGAAGAGAGAGAGAGAGACACTAAGGGGGATCGGTCACCAGTATCTGTTTCGACATCTAATACGTCACAAGTCTCTGATCTCTTTTGTGATGGCTGAAGAGGACACTGTGGGTGGCTGCGTGTGTGTGTGTGTGTGTGTGTGTGTGATAGTAGCAGTAGTAGAGATAGTTAAAAGATAGTGGTATCAGAGGGTGCAACAGAGAGAGAGAGAGAGAGAGAGAGAGAGAGGGGGGGGGGGGAATACAGGCAATGAGTAGGAGGAGGAGGAGTGGGTGGTCCGTGAGGTGGAGTGAGAACGAGGGGAAGGAGGAGGAGGAGGAGAGGATGGGAGATGGTGGGTGGGCTGACGGGGAGATAAGAGGAGGAGGAGGAGGAGGAGGAGGAGGAGGAGGAGGAGGAGGAGAGCAAGTGTATGTGTAATGGGAGAGTGTTCTTCCCTTCCACTATTGAGAGCAAGTCACATTAGGCAGATGGAGGAGATAAGGAAGACGTGGAGGAAAGGAGAGAAGTGGATCATGGGTGGATTAAAGGTGGTTATTATCTCCTTATCTCTCCCTCCCTCCCTCCTTCTCTCCCTCCCTCCATGCACGACCCTCCGCTGCCTTTGTTACACTTTTCCTTCTTTCTTTTTTTCTTTCTTTCTTTGTGAATGCTTGTTTGTTGGGTGGGTGGCCGTGTCGCCTTGATAATTTACTTTACCTTACCTTGTCTTAGTCTGATTTACTTTACTTTACCTTGTCTTGGTCTAATTTACTTTACCTTACCTTGTCTTGGTCTAATTTACTTTACCTTGTTTTGGTCTAATTTACTTTACCTTACCTTGTTTTGGTCTAATTTACTTTACCTTACCTTGTCTTGGTCTAATTTACTTTACCTTACCTTGTCTTGGTCTAATTTACTTTACCTTACCTTGTCTTGGTCTAATTTACTTTACCTTACCTTGTTTTAGTCTAATTTACTTTACCTTACCTTGTTTTAGTCTGATTTACTTTACCTTACCTTGTTTTAGTCTAATTTACTTTACCTTACCTTGTTTTAGTCTAATTTACTTTACCTTACCTTGTCTTGGTCTAATTTACTTTACCTTACCTTGTTTTGGTCTAATTTACTTTACCTTACCTTGTCTTAGTCTGATATATTTTGCTTTCTTACCTGTGGCCTTTTCTTCTTTTTTTTCCGTTTTCTGTATTTTCTGTTTATTTCTTTTTCATCACTTTTATTTTATTTATTTACTTATTTGTTGTATTTCTTTCTCTTTGGTTATTATGTTTCTACTTACTCTACTTTGATTTATGATTCTACCTGTGATTGTTTATTTATTTCCTTTATTTTTTATCTTTTCTTCCTCTTTCTTTGTCATATTTGTGGACTTTACTTCACCTTACTTTAATTTAATTTTCTACGTGTGGCTTTTGTTATCCCCATGTCCTTAATTTTTATCTTTTCTTTCTTTTCCTCTTTTTTTCATATACCTTGCTTTTATTTACTTTATTTCCTGTCTTTTTATCATTCCTGTGTACTTATTTTTTTTCTTTTCTTCCTTTGTCTCTGTTTTATTTATAGTCTTACAATGCCCTATTATTTCTGTCCAATTAGCTTTTCTTTCCTGTGTTCATTATTATTTTTCTTATAGTATTGCATTGTCCTGTCTTTTCCTCATGTGGTCTTGTCTTGTCATATTTTCCCTC
>NC_066543.1:10338728-10351228 GCF_024679095.1 Eriocheir sinensis
AACTTTTCTCGGAACCATCTTCATTCTATTCGTCTCTCTCATTCCCTTCCTTTCCACAATACTTCTTCTCTCTCTCACACCCTCCTCTTTCCCCTCTTTCTCATCAGCTTCTCCTCCATTCCTTTTCTCACCAGTGTTCCTTCTTTCTCTCCCTTTCACACTTCACTCTCTCCCATCTTCCCGTCTTTCCCATCAGCCTCTCTCTCTCCCTCTCCCTCCCTCCCGGCTGCCATTAGCTTTTCGCGCGGCTGGCCCCTGTAATCCCGCTCCGTGTTAATAGTCGCAAGGTTTTTCCGGCAGGGGTGACAGTGGGACAATTTGTCATTCTTGCAATAACCGGTGCGAGTCTCGGGAGGCGATACCATCAATGCTCTCCAGTCACCGTGTACACTCCATTCAAGGCGACGGCGGCGGCACGAGGAGGAGGAGGAGGAGTAGGAGGAGGAAGATGGAAGGAAAGGAAGGAGTGGTAGTAGTAGTAGTAGTAGTAGTAGCAGTAGTAGTAGTAGTAGGAGAAGGAGGAGGAGGGGGAAGGGTAAGGCACAGAGAAAGAGAGAGAGTATATATGTGTGTGTGTATGTAGTAGTAGTAGTAGTAGTAGTAGTTATAGAAGAGGTAGTAGTTGTGGTAGGGATGGTTTGTGTAAAGGGAAGAATAAGAAGGGGAGGGAATTAAGGAACAAAGGGACGAAAAGAAAGGAGGTGTAGAAAGAGAAAAGAAGAAGGACGGGGTAGAGGGAGGAGAAAAGAAAGAGGTGGAAAGAGGAGATGGACGAGGAGAGGAGGAGGTGGTGATAATAAAAGAAGAGAAGGAGGAGGAGGAGGAGGAAGAAGGGGGGGGAAGGGAGATGGCTTACGAAGAAGAGGCATATAAGTGGAAAGAAGAAAAAAGTGGAGCGCAAGGTTGTGAAGGGTATTACGAGAGAGAGAGAGAGAGAGAGAGAGAGAGTGTATACAACCAGAGCGACACAACGATTTATTTATCTTTCCCTTCCCAGCGCGTCACGTGAGAGTTTTCGGTAATTAATGTGAGAAGGAGGCACTTAAACAGATAATGCCCTCTCCCCCTTCCTTCCCTTTCCTTCATTTCCCTTCCTTCCCTTCCCTTCCTTCCCTTCCCTTCAGTTCCCTTCCTTCCCTTTCCTTCATTTCCCTTCCTTTCCTTTCCTTCATTTCCCTTCCTTCCCTTTCCTTCCTTTCCCTTCCTTCCCTTTCCTTCCTTTCCCTTCCTTCCCTTTCCTTCCCTTCCCTTCCTTCCCTTTCCTTCAGTTCCCTTCCTTCCCTTTCCTTCATTTCCCTTCCTTCCCTTCCCTTCCTTCCCTTTCCTTCATTTCCCTTCCTTCCCTTTCCTTCATTTCCCTTCCTTCCCTTTCCTTCATTTCCCTTCCTTCCCTTTCCTTCATTTCCCTTCCTTCCCTTTCCTTCATTTCCCTTCCTTCCCTTTCCTTCATTTCCCTTCCTTCTCCTTCCTTTACCTTCCCTTTCCATCCCTTCCTCTATGTTTTCTTCCTTTCTTTTCCCTTTTCAATACGTTCTTATACCCTCTGCCCCACCCCTTTCCCTTCATTTTCCTTTCCTTCCCCTTCCCTTCCCTTTCTTTTGCTTTCCCTTCCATTCCCTTTCTTTGCCTCTCCTTCCCTTCCCATTACTTCTTTTCTTCCATTTACTTTCTTATTTTCATTGTTCTACATTCCTGCTCCTTATCTTTTCTTCCCTCCTTTTCCCTTTTTCTAACTTCCCTTTCCTTCTGTCTCCCTCTCATTACTTTTTCTTTTTATTTACTTTTTTCTTATTTTTTCTATTTTTGATCTTTATCTTCCCTTTCTATTCCCTTTCTTTATATTTTTTTCCTTTCCTTCTCCCATTACTTTCCTTTTCTTCAATTTACTTTTCTTCTTTTTCTCTCATTTTCTTTTTTTCCATTCTTGTTTCTTACTCTCTCCATTTCTTTTCCGTTCTTTACCTTCCCTTCTCTTCCTTTCCCCTCCCTTCCCGTTATTTTCCCTTCTCTTTCTCTTACTTTCTTTTCCTTTATTGCACTTTAATATACCTCCTTTTCCTTTCATCAATGTTCCAAATCCCTGTTTTCTATTTTCCTTTTCATTCTTTTACCTTTTTCCACCTTTCCTTCCCTTCCTTTTCAATTACTCTCTTTTCCTTCCGTTTACCATTCCCTAAGTTGTTGTGGTGGAAAGAGAGAAACAAATATAAAAGTGCATCTCAAAGCAAATCAGCTGTTAAAAAGTGAGGTTTCTGATTAGGTACTGTTAAATTTCCTCTTTTTTTTAACAACAAAGGGAAGAGAAACGCTGATTTTTAACAATGGGACGGAGATGAGCACTGAGGTCACGCGCAGCAATTACCTACGTCCCTAACTTTACACCTGTACCTCACCTTGTATTTGATTAGTCGTTCAGGTCTCGTCATAGTAGTTACTCAGAGTTTCCAGCGTGATTTAACTCCGGGAAGAGAAACACTGATTTTTAACAATGGGACGGAGATGAACACTGAGGTCACGCGCAATAATTACCTACGTCCCTAACTTTACCTTAACCTCACCTAGTATTTGATTAGTCGTTCAGGTCTCGTCATAGTAATAAGTCAGAGTTTCCAGCGTGATTTAGCTCCGGGAAGAGAAACACTGATTTTTAACAATGGGACGGAGATGAGCACTGAGGTCACGCGCAGCTAAATCGTACGCCCCGAACTTTACCTGTACCTCACCTAGTATTTGATCAGTCGTTCAGGTCTCGTCATAGTAATAAGTCAGATTTTCCAGTGTGATTTTACTTCGGGTCTGTCATGCAAAGTACTTAATACGCATGTTTTATTACTCTTGCATAATGAATGGCTAATGAGGTCACCGCAGCGAGGGGGAATCTGCTGTTATTTATTTTATCGTCATTATTATGTGGTGAGTCTCGCGCGGCTGTCATATTATTACTGACAAGCCGATGGTTAACGAGGAGTCTGATAACGCTATTGCCTCGGCGTTGGTTTGTTTTGTGCGTGCTGGGAGCGGTGATCGATAGTGCTTGATTTGAGTGTGACGTTTGTACTCCTATTTGCCTGTCTGTAAATAACTGGACAGATGTGAGTTCTTATCGTGATTTTACTTACTAATCTTTCAAACTCTTTAGGTTATTCAATTTGCGTGGGTTTGTGGTTTTGCGTGATGGAAGCGGAGATCTATATGTGACGTTTGCTCTTCTGTTTCGTCTGTCTGTAAATAACTGGACAGATGTGGTCTTATTGTGATTTTCCTTTACTCTTCCAAACTCTTTATGTTATTCAATTTGCGTGGGTTTGTGGTTTTTGCGTGATGGAAGCGGAGATCTATATGTAACGTTTGCTCTTCCGTTTTGTCTGTCTGTAAATAACTGGACAGATGTGAGTTCTTATTGTGATTTTCCTTTACTCTTCCAAACTTTAGGTTATTGCATTTGAGTTGTTTTGTGTTTTGTCCGTGCTGGAAACATGGATCGATAATAGTTGACGTCTGTACCTCTGTCTGTCTGTAAATGAAGTGGACAGATGCAAATTCTTATCATGATCTTCCTTCACTCTTCATAACTCATTGGACGTAAAGGTGTACAGTTAATAATTAAACATCGGTAGCCCCCCATTATAAGCCTTGGAGGTGGGGTGATGATTAAGGGTCTTAGGAGGGAGACAAGAATGGGAGAAGGGATACAAGAAGGGGAGGGGAGCCACGTGAAAAGAGGGAGAAACTTTGGTCGTGGGGTGTTGAGGTGACGGGGCGAGGGGAGGGATTATGGGGAGGTTATAGTTTTTTTTTTTTTTTACAACAAAGGAGACAGCTCAAAGGCTCACAAAAAAAGCCCGCTACTCGCTGCTCCTTTAGTTGGTTAGGTATATTATGTTAGTCTGCCAATAAAAACAACAACAACAACCGGGACATATGTGAGTTCTTATCGTGATTTTCCTCTACTCTTTCGAACTCAGACGTAACAGTGTCCAGGTAATAATTGAACGTTGGTACATGTGTCTGTCTGTAAAGAACTGTACCTATGTGAACTCCTGTTAAGCTCTTTCTTCTTCATAACTTGAGGCGTGACAGTGGATGGATAATAGTTGGACCTCTGTATATCTGTTCAGTAAAAAGCTGGACATGTGTAAATTTTCAGCATAGTCTACCCTTCACTTTTCCGAATTTTCTTTCATGATAGTTACATGTTAATAGTTGAATATCTCTATATCTGTTCGTTTACATAGAAATAACCACACATTTTCTTTTCGACTCCTCATCTGCATATCTGTTGGTTTGTCTATAAATGCCTAGACAAGGGTAAAGTTGACATTTTCTTCTCAACTCTTAAGTCGTGACAACCTAACCTTATCTAAGTTAAACTGACGTAAAATAACCTAACTTACCGCACCTCACCACGCAACCAAACTACACCTGCTTCTGTGTACCCCTCAGCATCCCAAATTTGCACTGTCTGAGAGAGAGAGAGATAACACCACCTCCACCGCGTCACCTCCTCCTCCTTCCCCACCTCCTCCTCCTCCTCCTCCTCCTCCTCCCCTTTCCGTTCCCCTCATTCATCACCTTAGGACAGCAATCTTCCTCCCCATCTCCATCCTTCATCTTTATCCTGCCTTCCTCCACCTCCCTATCTCCCTCGACCTCCACTCCTCCTCCCTCTCCTCCTCTACTCTTCCTCCTCCTTTCTTTGTTCTTTATGCATTCACAGGCTGACCTCTCTCTCTCTCTCTCTCTCTCTCTCTCTCTCTCTCTCTCTCTCTCTCTCTCTCTCTCTCTCTCTCTCTCTCTCTCTCTCTCTCTCTCTCTCTCTCTCTCTCTCTCTCTCTCTCTCTCTCTCTCTCTTTTGCGTATGGGATTTTTTGTGGGTAAACTAATTAACAAAAAAAGAAATAAGTTAACAGCTGGATGGTGAAAATAATACATGAAAGTGTGGTAGTTTTTTTCTATTTCTGCAGTGTGTGTGTGTGTGTGTGTGTGTGTGTGTGTGTGTGTGTGTGTGTGTGTGTGTGTGTGTGTGTGTGTGTGTGTGTGTAAAAAAAAAAAAGGACCGTGGGATCTGTTACCAAATTCAGCTTCCTTTTCACACCCATTCATAAACACTCCCTTTACATCCTCTCTTACCCCCCCCCTCCTCCTCCTCCTCCTCCTCCTCCCCCCGATCGATATCATCCTCCCCTTCTTCCTTCCCATCACTGCTCCCTCTGTCACTGCTCATTGATTTGCTGTCTTGCGTCTCATTCACGGTTCGAACCCTTTCCTCCCTTTTTTTTTCTTTTGTTTTTCTCTCTTTTTGTTTTAGTCTTTTTTTTTTTTTTTTTTTTTGCGTATACTTGTTTTTCCTCCATCGTTTTGCTTTATCTTTTCGTTCTTTATTTCTTCGTTTCTGTTTATCCGATCTTGTTTTTTATCTTTTTTTGTTCTTTTTCTATTTTTTTTGCGATACTTGTTTTTCCTACGTTTATCTTTTCCTTCCTTATTTCTTCGTTTCTTTTTATTCGCTCTTTTGTCCTTTTTTTTTTCCTTATTATAACTTTTTTGGGGTATACTTTTCTTCCTTCTTTGTTTTTTCTTTCCCGTTTTCTTAAGTTTTTTTCTTCGTTTCCTTTTTCTTCAGTTTTGTTTTTTCTTTCTTTTGCCCTTTTTTCCGTTTTCATCTGACAATTTTTTTTCTCTTCCTTTGTTTTTCTGTTTTCTTTTCTTTCCATCTTTTTTCTTCATTTCCCTGTTTTTATTTTATTTTATTTTTTTCCTTTTTGTCTTTTTTTTGCGTAGATTTTGTCCACCTATTTTTCATTCCTCTTTTTTATGTTCTTTCTCTTCTTTTTCATTCTTTCCTTGATGTTCTCTATCTATTTTTCCCTTTTTTTTTTGTCTTTTTTTGCGTACCCTTATTCCTCTGCCATTTTCTTTCTTTTCTTTTTTTTTCTTCCTCGGCTTTATTTTCTCCTTCTCTTTTTTACTTATTTTTTCTGCTTTTTTGTTTCGCACACTTTTTTCTTTCATTTCTCTCTTTACTGATCCTTTTTCTATTTTTCCTTCACCTTATTTTATTTTTTTGCTTTTTTCCCTTTACTTCACGATAATTCCGATGAAAACACACGCACATTTGATACACATATTATTTAATCATCTTTCTATAACATTTTCTTATATAATATTTTGCAACACATCAAGAGGAAAAAAGCAAAAGTGGGGTGTGTATATTTTTTTAAACCGATATTCTTTTTGACAAATTGTAAAATGTTTGCATCTGTTTCGTTTTTTTTTTTTTTTATACTGATACGGACATGTTGCCAAAAGTTTGATAATAACAAGTGTTGGGTTTTACCAGACTGTAATCGGGTGTGTTTTTATCGGTTTTGTCTATCGGTTTCGTCTATCGGGTGTGTCTATCGGTTGTGTGTATCGGTTGTCTATCGGTTTTGTGTGTGTATCGGGTGTGTCTATTGGGTGTGTCTATCGGTTGTGTGTATCGGTTGTCTATCGGTTTTGTGTGTGTATGGGGTGTGTCTATCGGGTGTGTCTATCGGTTGTGTGTATCGTGGGAAGGTGTTCATTTTCGAAAATGAACACCTAAATAAATAAACAAAATACCAATAAAAGAATGTGTATTTATATAAATATAAATATGCAAAATACACATAAAATAATGTAAAATAATGAAATTTCTGCATTTGTATATTCTTGTGTCACATCGATAAATATATTTTTTTGTTTGTTTTATTTCGCAAGTTTTCCCTTCTATGAATTTCCCGAGAGGGTTTCGTTTTTTTTTTTCGGTACATCAATTATTTTCTATCTTGCAAGTTTTACCGTCGCCACTCACTCCTTTCATTAATTTTCGCGAGTATATTTTTTTCATATCTTTTGTTATTCTACTCGATCACGCTCAAATATTCTCTCTCTCTCTCTCTCTCTCTCTCTCTCTCTCTCTCTCTCTCTCTCTCTCTCTCTCTCTCTCTCTCTCTCTCTCTCTCTCTCTCTCTCTCTCTCTCTCTCTCTCTCTCTCTCTCTCATACTACTGAGATTTTCTCACAAAGATTAATTTCAGTGGTTGTCAGAGTTCGTGTGGGAAACTTTACTACCACTACTACTACTACTACTACTACCAGCACCACCACCACCAGCGTCAATAGTAGTTTTCCGTTTTCCTTCTTCAGTCTTTGGGTAACTCGGCTATTTTTTTAACGAGTATTCCATGTTATAAAAGGTTCATGTTGTTTTGAAGTGTCTACTGATGTCATGAACTCAACTTATTTTTTTTTTTAGTATTATTTAGTCGCTTATGAATATTTGTATTATGGGTGTGTGTTTACTCTGGTTAAGTAAATATATCACTCATGTTATCTGGTGACATGTAGCTAGTGTGTGTGTGTGTGTGTGTGTGTGTGTGTGTGTGTGTGTGTGTTTATCTGACGAGAATCGTAACCTTTCACATCCGAGAGAGAGAGAGAGAGAGATTTGAGGGGAAGCTATGGCATCTGTTATCTCGTGTTATCAGGAAGAGTCAAGGGGACGCCAGTCAGTCAGTCAGTCAATCAGTCAGTTAGTCAGTCAGTCAGATGTTATATTTGTCCGTCTGTTAGTGAAATTGTGATATATATATAATGATAAAAAAATAAACATAATCAGAACTTTAGTCATTCAATGTATACAAGAAAATACCAATAATTCAACTATGTATATTTATCTACGTGTGTGTGTGTGTGTGTGTGTGTGTGTGTGTGTGTGGGCTCGTTATCAGCTCACAAATTCTTCTCTCTCTCTCTCTCTCTCTCTCTCTCTCTCTCTCTCTCTCTCTCTCTCTCTCTCTCTCTCTCTCTCTCTCTCTCTCTCTCTCTCTCTCGCTATCAGTCTCCAGTCATCTCGGGGCAACCCTGACTTGCTTGTTATCTCTTCGCTATCTTCTCCTTATCAGTCAGGGGCGGGCGGGGCCTCCTCAACCCCCCCCCCCCCGCTTCCCCTCGCCCTCCTCCCATATCACTCATTCTGTCTTTCTTACTTATCGGGGAGTCTTCTCATTTTCCTTCTCCTCCCGTTTTCTCTTTCTTTGATGTTTGTTATTTTGATGGTTTGTTTTTCTTCTCTTGTTTTCCTCTTTTCATTCATTGCCTGTTATTTTGATTTTTTTTTCTTCTCTTGTTTTCCTCTCCTCATTTATTTTGCTTATCTTATTTGGGTGTTTTATTTTCCTTCTTCTCTTTGTTGTTTTTTTTGTTTGTGTTTTCCGTTTTCATTCCTTTTGTTTTGCTTTTATTTTTCATTTCTCTTTATTTTTTGCTTTATTTTTCTTCCCATGATTTCCTTTTCCTCTTTTCTGCTGTTTTTTTAATGTTTTTCCCTTTCTTATATTCTTCATCTACTACTACTACTACTACTACTACTACTACTGCTACTACTAACTATTACTACTACTACCACTACTACTACTGCTATGATACTACTACTACTACTACTACTATTACTACTACTACAACTGCTACTACTTCTACGACTTGTCTCCTCTTCCATTCCCTCTTTCCTCCATTTCCTAAGCACTTTTTCCTTTCCTTTCCCCTTCCCTTTCCCTTCTCTTCCATACCCATTCCTTTCTTTTCATCCATTTCATTATTAATTTCCCTACAGTCCCTTTTCCTTCCCATCGATATATTTTTTCCATTTCCTGTCATTTCCTTGTCTTTATTATCCCCCTTTTCCTTTCCTTCCCATTTCATCCTGTTTCCCCTTCTTACCGTCCTTTTCTTTCATCCCTTCATTTCCTTTCTAACCCACTCATTCTTCCCCTCCCTTGCCTTCTCTTCTTCCCCTCTTCTTCACTACCTTCCTATATTCCCCTCCTCGCTTCCCTCCCTTCCACTCAATCATCCCTTCCCGCCCCTTCTAACATTACTCTCTTCTCTCCCTCCCCCCTCTTTCCTTCCCTTCCTTCCCCTTTCTCCCCTCTTTTCCTCCCCCTTTCCTTTCTCATTCCTCCCTTCCCGCCCCTTTTAACCCTACTCGATTCTCTCCCTCCCCCTTCTTTCCTTCCCTTCCTTCCCCTTTCTCCCCTCTTTGCTTCCCTCCCTTCCCGCCCTTCTGACCATTCCCTCTTCTCCCCCTCTCCCCTTTCCTCCCCTTCCACCTCTCTCTACCTCCCTCCCTGCTTCTCATTCGTCCCTTCTCCTCCTCCACCCCTCTTTCCTCCCCCTTCCATTCCCTCCCCCCTTACCATCGACCCTCCTCCGCCTTATCTCTCTCCTTCCCTCCCCAAAGTAGTTTAGATTCCTTCTTATCTTTGTCTATCTCTTCCTTATCTTCGAGGAGGGAGGGAAATGACTCTGCGACTTCACCCCTTGCATAGCTTTTTCTTCTTCTTCTTCTTCTTCTTCTTCTTCTTCTTCTTCTTCTCTCTCTTCTTCGTAATTGACTGTACTGTTGTTTTTGTAGTTGTTGTTGTTGTTGTTGTTTCTTGCCTCATTCATTCATTCATTCTTTTTTTCCTTCCTCTTCGTATTTTTTTCTATGTCGTGTTTTCATTCATTCATTCATTCATTTTCTTCTTCTTCTTCTTCTTCTTCTTCTTCTTCTTCTTCTTCTTCTTTAGCGTCTCTCTGTCCCTCTTACCCTCCCTTCCGCTTCCTTTTTCTTCCTCCTTTTTTCCCTCTCCCTTTCTCCTCCTCCCCCTCCTCCTCCTCTCCTCTTCCTTCTTGCTCTTCCGTCTTCTTTTTATCAGTGGCGTGCGATCTCATACCCTTATCAGCCTTTATCTTTTTTATTCTCTCTCTCTCTCTCTCTCTCTCTCTCTCTCTCTCTCTCTCTCTCTCTCTCTCTCTCTCTCTCTCTCTCTCTCTCTCTCTCTCTCTCTCTCTCTCTCTCTCTAGTTTGTTTTCTTTTCTAATAGTTTCATCTTTTTACTACTACTACTACTACTACTACTACTACTACTACTACTACTACTACTACTACTACTACTACTTTACCGATGCTGTTGAATTTTACTTGTACAATCGTAGGACTAAAAAAGATTACAATAATACCAACGCAACAAAAACAAAGAAACAAACAAACAAAGAATATTTACGCATTCACCACCACCACCACCATCACCACCATCACCACCACCATCACCACAACTAGACCTGCAGATGGTAATGATAGGGAGAAAGATAAATAGTGGTGATAGTCGTGGTAGTGTCAATGACCTGTAGCAACGTAGTAGTAATAGTAGTAGCAGTAGTAGTAGTAGTAGTAGTAGTAGTAGTAGTAGTTCTAGTTGTAAAGACATCTAATTTATTCAGTTCTTTATATTCCTTTCCCTTCTAACTCACCTACCTATTCTTCCCCTTCCTTTCTTACCCCTACTTTTCCCCTTCCCTTTCTTCTGCCTATTCCTCCCTCTCTCCTTCTCTTTCTTCCACCTTCTCTTCCCCTCCTTCTCTTCCATCAACTCTTCCCCTCCATTTCTTCCACCTCCTCCCTTTCCCTCACCTACTCTTCCCCTCCCTTTCCTTCCCCACCACCACTATCATCACCATCATCATCATCATTACTTACTACTATCAACATAACTGACCTCTTTTCCTCCCCCCCCCCCCCCCTCGTAGGCCTCAGCGCGCGTATCACTCCCCCATCGAGCGAAATAAAAGTCCAAAGAAGTAATACCAAAATAAATGTCTGCTCTCCGGGTTACACGAGCAGGTGTTGGAGGCAGATAAGGAGAACTATAAATAAAGAGAAGATGAAAGGGATATAAGAGCTGCGAGGAGGAGGAGGAGGAGGAGGAGGAGGGAGGAGAAGGAGGTTATCATAAGATCATTGTTGGAAGAAGCTGAGAATGGAAGAACGAGAGAGAGAGAGAGAGAGAGAGAGAGAGAGAGAGAGCGGATATCGAGGCATCAGAGTGTGGCATCAGTAAGTCGGCGCCCAACAATTTGGTGAAGAATAAATCTGGGAGACGTGGCCGATCTTGAGAGAGAGAGAGAGAGAGAGAGAGAGAGAGAGAGATTCAGCAAGCAAACAGGCAGAGAGGCAAACAAAAAATCTGGGAAATACGTAAACAGTATAGCAATCAGACAATCAACCAGGTAAACAAACATTCAACCAGGTAAACATTCAACCAGGTACACAATCAACCAGGTACTCAATCAACCATTTAAGCAGGTAGGCAGGTGAGACAATCAAGCAGGTATAGAAAGCCAACCAGGTATACACATTCAACCAGGTATACACATTCAACCAGGTAAACATTCAAACAGGTATAGGCAATCAACCATTTAAGCAGGTAGGCAGGTAGGCAAATAAATTCCCCTCCGTGATTCAAGGGCCTAGCCACTAATAGCTCAAGTGTGTTATCAGGTGCATAACTTAGGTGTCTACTGCTATCTGCAAAACGCATTCTCTGTGTGGCGGAGATAACACGGACAGGAGATAAGGGGAGGCTGGAGGAGGGGAGAGGAGAGGAAGAGATGCCGCGGGAAAAGAGAGGGAATGGAGGAGGAGAAGGATGAAAGTAAAGAGGAGGAAAAGAGAGGGATGGAGAAAGATAGTGGAGGAGTAGGAGAAGGAAGGATGGTGAGAGAGAATGGAGGAGTAGAAGAATGGAAATAAAGAGGAGGAAAAGAGAGGAATGGAGAAAGATAGTGAAGGAGTAGAAGAGAAGGTGAGAGAGAATGGAGAGAAGTAAAAGAATGGAAATAAAGAGGAGGAAAAGAGAGAGATGGAGAAAGATATTGGAGAAGTAGAAGAGAAGAAAGCAAGAGAATGGAGAGGTAGAAGGATAGAAATAAAGAAAAGGGAAATAAAGAAAGGGATGAATTAAGAGAACGGAGTAGAGGGAGGAAGAAAAAAAAAAGAGATGAGAGAAAGAAAATGGAAGAGAAGAAGGCTGGAAACTGAGGTAGAAGGAGGAGTAGAAGGAGAAGCATAATAAGAAAAAGCACGAAAGAATAATTGAGGAAGAGGGAAGAGGGAAAACAGAAAAGGGAAGAAACGATATTGAGATAGAAGGGACAAAGGGGAGAAGAGAATTAAGGAGATTTGAGACGAGCCAAAGAGGAGATAGAGGAAGAGATAACAGCAGAGAAGGGAGAGATGGAGAAGGAGAGGGTAGATGACCAGGAAAAAGATGAAAAAAAAGAAAGAGATAAAGAGCTAAGTGTTAACGGGGAAAAGATAAAGAGGCGATAAGGATGAAGCAATATAGGAAAATGAAGATAGGGAAAGATAGTTAGAAAAAGATGGCGAAAGAGAGAGAGAGCAGAAAAGGATGATAAGAGAGGGGAGAACTGATAAGGGGAGATAGAGAAATTGATGGAGGAAAAAGAGAGAGAAATTGGAGGGTTTTATGGAGGGGAAAATGGGATAAGGGAGATGAGAGAAGCTGTGATAAAATGGAGGGAAAGAGATAAGGAGAGAAGATAAGAAAGAAGAGATATTAGGAAGAAAAAAAAGAATAGAGAAAGTAGAAAAAAATGAGAAAGAGAAAAAGAGAGAGAGAGAGAGAGAGAGAGAGA